>NC_086318.1:422025194-422379361 GCF_036172605.1 Pelobates fuscus | reverse complement strand
TATAACAAGTTAATTCAGATACAGACATCTAAAAAGTCAAGGAATGCTCTGAAGCAGGGCTTACAATTTGAAGTAAGCTAGTGTCAAGTGAAAAATGTGAGCCCTGCTCTTAAGGGTTACAAGAACCATAAAGGGATAGTGAAACTTCAGCAGGTTACATAGAGAGGGTTCATTATAGGAAAAGGCTTACTGTAAGTGTTCAATATTAGAATCAATAACTGTAAGTGGCATCAGAATTGTTGACCTACAATCAGCCACCTCGCAGGCCACGAAACACACATTGTGTCAATAGCCTTCTTGGGTAAACCAGTTAAAGTACATAAACAGTGATATTTAACGAATAAATCCTACCTTTAAAGTATGTTTGTGGAATGTTGTGTCTATATATAAATAATTGATATCAATTCTCTTTGATCTGTTGTTTAAATGAAGATTGGGAGCCAATCTATGTAACGAGGGCATATAACAGTGGAAACTAAACATTGCTTCAGCTGAACAGATGGTTGTCCTCCTGAGATTCATTTCAAGAATTTGAATTAAAAATCAGTAAGTTGCAGATGTAAACATCAAACTCAATTTAATTATTCTGACTTCAGAAAAGTGCCTGCTTCCATCACCATGTTCAATGAAAGACCCCAATGTTTTAATAAATCTGCTGGAACAAGTTTCAAGAACAGTACCACTCGTCTCTTCATTCCTAACCACACATTCATAGAGGGACCCTCTCCATAAAACAATCTTAACCTCAAAAAACACAAGTATCAATGAAACTATGCTGTAATCATAAATAAGAAAACCTTAAGGGGACATTAAGGGAACTTGATATGGCAGCAGATACATAAAACACCTACATGATCACTGAAGGATTGATAGCTGGAAAAGTTCTCACTGATATTCGGTCATATGGAAATGTAGTCTTCAACATCTGGACTTCCAATAGTCACCCACCACTAACAAAGACAGTTACAACAAGATATGCCTGGGAATTAAACCATCAACAACCCTACAACTGTTAATAGCTCATTTATCAATACAAAATTGGACCACTCCTGTAGTAAGGTGGTACATTTAAAACAGTCACCATAACATCCAATGGCATGATCCCGATGGTTCATCAAAAGTTTTAACTCTTTGCCCTGGAGTGACTTCCACTTTCAGTTGATGAACATTATCTTAATAGTAGTCCTCGGACATGTATTGCCACAAGAACAGTCTCTGTCCAAATGTCTTTTGTTGTGCAATTACTGCTAGTCTATGCTCATCCCAAGTCATCCCTATCAGTCTACGATAATAACCTTACAATAAACACAACATAGACAATTGCACTGATGCAATGCGAGAATAAAGGTCCTGTCACACATTTACACAAATGTCCATAATAGCATTAATTTAACTGAAGCCATGCATCTTGGTAGTACATTAACATATACCTGCCTGTGTTATTGGAAATACAGTCAAATCCTACACATTGTACTTTACATACAAATCGGCTTCAGGTTTGGATTAGTGTACAATTGTAACTCCTTTGGGGTCTGCAGTAGAAATGCAGAGGCCTCTATAAGAAGACTGATACATTACGTAATAGCTAAACTCAATCTGGCCAACAATTACTAACTTCAGAGCTGTTTTAAACCCCCTGTCATTGTAGAAGAAATGCAAAACTCCATATGTTTCAAGAAAATTCTATTGGATTAAGTTAAATACGTGCATTTTATGTCATCAGACTATAAATGGTTCAGGACCAAATATTAAGGGATCAGAAAGAATTCTGAAATCACGGACTCACTTATAAAACTCATAAATCAGAAAGACATTATAAGTTTGTGATATTATATCAATTAGACTATGATACAATTTAGATATCATCTTTTTGGAAGAGTTCCTTCTTTAACTCACTCATGTAAACACTACTAAGGCATTTACCATTTAATAAGGAGGAAAGTAAAAGAAACAGACTTATCTACAATGCCCTTTCCCTGGATTGAGACTGCAAGGTTTTCAAGATGGTCCATTTGTACGTGATTGTCCCATAATTCCATGTGCCTTCACTGGCAGTGTGCAGGGAATCATTGGAGATTTTAAAATTTGCATTATATGCCAGGCCTACATTTCCAAGGGTATAATTTCCCAAATCAAGTTCCTACCTGAAATATCACGTTAAAAACCAACCTGGCCCTTTGAGATACAATAGGGACTATTTATCAAACGTGTCACTGACTTTTTGTACATATAATTTTCTGTGAATTTTCAATGCAGTTTATTTAATATGTTGGGTTAATTCCATGTGCTGCTACTTTTTTTTCTGAATATGTATTTTTTTTTAGCAATTAAAAAAAAAATCTTTCCTCGACTTTTTCCAGCAGAAAAGTGTTTTATTTCACTATCACCATTCGGAATTAGGTTATCTTCCATAATTAAAACTTCTGTGAAAACAGTCATCAATTACAATTACTTATAAAGCACCTACATATTCTGCAGCGTTGTACAATAACAATATGTTCTCTAGCGTCATGCCAGAAGAACTATAAGTCCTGACTGTATTGTACAAATTGTAAACGTTACGGTAGCAGGATAGTTGGTCTAGGACCATTTTTATGGTACTTCAAGATAATACCTACTATGCAATATTGAGATTTTTGATCAGGAGGTATAAAAAAAAAAATTCTGTCGCTTAATGTTTATCTATACAAACAATCACGTGAAACACCACTTAATGCTTAGGTTGTCACCTGAGACTGCGTGC
Source organism: Pelobates fuscus (assembly GCF_036172605.1). Taxonomy (NCBI): domain Eukaryota; kingdom Metazoa; phylum Chordata; class Amphibia; order Anura; family Pelobatidae; genus Pelobates; species Pelobates fuscus. The sequence goes on along the minus strand of NC_086318.1, from coordinate 422,376,618 downwards.
ATATGGTATGTGATTTTAAAACAATGTGCTTTAGATCTGTATACATTGTACATAAATATTGTTTATTTATTGTTTTTGAACTTTGCTCATCATAAGCATTCATTGAATGGCAGCCATTTTATAATTTGGTAGGTGTTGTGCTCCAGAGGCACCTCGCTCTTCTGTAATGCTATTACGATCTCATATCTTTTTCATGTTCATGAAGTATAATCCCTTTAGGGAATTACAGCATATGTGTTGCATTATTTTAAATGTGCATACGTTACGTTGATAGCGCCTGAAACATAATCATATTATTATTTAAGCTTCCCGTACTAGGCCTCAGTATTACAACTCTTTCATAACCCATTGGGTTATTTTGGGGATAATTGTCAAGCTGTTTCAGGAACCGGGGTCAAAGGATGTGAGGATTAGAGTGAGGGTAGTGCTATTTGGAAATGTAAACCATATTCTCATTCTTATTACATTGAAATCAGAGACAACTATTCAGGGATGCTGTTGAATTGTCTGAAAATGCCATTGTAGGTAAAAAAAATATATATTTATATTACATACATAATAAAAGAAAAAACAATATATACTAGTGTACCTATCAATTTAAACACAGTATTACCAGTGACAAGCTACTCCGAATCAAAATGGAACTAACCAAATCTCAAATCTTTAAATGTGCACCAAAATGAAGCTTGCCGGAGCAGCCTAATGTCCACAGTATCTATTTTATTTTTAATACCCGCTACATTTCAAACCTCAAATTTAAAAAAATACAAACATATACAAAAGGGGAGAAATGCGTATATCATATAGAAAAGGGGAGAAATGCATATATCAGCTCATAATTTCTTTATATATTATTTTATGTTGCCTAGCTTTAAGTTGTTTTTTTTTTTTTTCCTTGTTAAAGGACCACTCTAGGCACCCAGACCACTTCAGCTTAATGAAGTGGTCTGGGTGCCAGGTCCAGCTAGGGTTAACTAATTGTTTTATAAACATAGCAGTTTCAGAGAAACTGCTATGTTTATCAATTAGTTAAGCCTTCCCCTATTTCCTCTAGTGGCTGTCTCACTGACAGCCGCTAGAGGCGCTTGCGTGATTCTCACTGTGAAAATCACAGTGAGAGCACGCAAGCGTCCATAGGAAAGCATTATAAATGCTTTCCTATGTGACCGGCTGAATGCGCGCGCAGATCTTGCCGCGCGTGCGCATTCAGCCGACGGGGAGGAACGGAGGCGGAGAGGAGGAGGAGAGCTCCCCGCCCAGCGCTGGAAAAAGGTAAGTTTTACCCCTTTTCCCCTTTCCAGAGCCGGGCGGGAGGGGGTCTCTGAGGGTGGGGGCACCCTCAGGGCACTCTAGTGCCAGGAAAACGAGTATGCTTTCCTGGCACTAGAGTGGTCCTTTAAGTTACCAGCTCTTAACTTGATGTCAGTATATTACTACTAGCCTACTGCCGCTGTCATTGCTTCAACACTACCTGGTGAATTCCTACAGCAATGCTACATAATACTAGCAGTCATTGATCAGCACTCTAATTTAAACATGTGCAGTTTTTCTTGACACGCATTATGCTTGATACCTTTCTGTTGGTTTTAAGGGCATGTCTCTATTCATGCGTGTGCTTGTCATTGCCCTACAAATAGAAACAATTTTACAAAATTTAAAAGGTGGGGGGGGGATGTACTAAATAGAATGATCAGTTTTCAGGGATATTTTAACTTTCTGGGGACTATTCATTCCTAGAGGTTTATGAAGATATTGTGTATTGCACAGAATTAACAATAAAGTTGCAAATTTGTAACGGAGATTAAAGAGGACCTGTTACTTATCTGGAATTTACACATTTGAATAAAACATTTAAAATTACCTTTAACGTCTGTTAAAGGGACACTATAGTAACCCAGACCACTTTAGCTCAATGAAGTGGTCTGGGTGCCAGGTCCCTCAGGTTTTAACCCTTCACATGTAAACATAACAGTTTCAGAGACGGCTCCAGTGACTTCGGACGGGGGGAGCTGACGTCGGAGTGGGAGGAGAGGTCACCAGTGCCGAGGGAGCCCGGCGCTGGATTAAGGTAAGTGGCTGAAGGGGTTTTAACCCCTTTAGTGCCACGGGAAAGGGAACCTGAGGGTGGGGGCACCCTCAGGCCACTATAGTGTCAGGAAAACCGCTTTGTTTTCCTGACACTATAGTGACCCTTTAAATATTTTCACGAGACGCTCCGTTTTCTTATAAATGTTAATTAAATGTTTAGCAAATTACGTCATAATCCAGTTCAGACAAGACAAAACCAGGGCAAACAATATCAATAAAAAGGAGAAATTATAACATTGTTTCATTTCTCCTATTCTCTGTGTGCTCTCTCTGTGCTGACTGCCAGGTGCAAACAACGTAGTTTATAACGATGACTGACAGGGAGCTAAGATGGAGGCACCCAGTTGCAGGATAAAGAGGTGCAGGATTTCTACATTTAATTTAATTTAATTTATTTTAACACAAAATATAAAAAATCCTGGGAAATGGCAATTCCTCTTTAAATCCTTTTGGTGCTAGATTTTGTTTCATATTTTCACTATTAAGAAGAAATTGTTATTTTTGATTATCTTGTCAATGTGCCGTGATCGGAATTATAATTGACTGCATTTTCTTCTTTTAAGATTGGACCAGTTGGTATTTAACCTGAAATCAACAAACATAACTGTATTTAACCTAAAACGTAGAAGACCTGACGAGGCATCACTCTTATGAACAGATTGTTTTTGTTGTTGTATGTGTTAAATATAATTTCCTCCACTTCACCCTAAACAGAAAAAGTCACCACATGGAGTTAATTTTCACCAATGAACGGAAACTAACACACTTCAACCAGGACACCGGGTAATAGAGTTACATCTCCTGAGGATTCTGTAGGCCTGAGATAGAGCTAAAAGAAAAGACAGTTTTGTCAATGGCCAACCAAACAAATGAGTCAGCCAGCTAGACCTCTAGAGGGATAAATGCCAAACAGCAAAGGTGTGTCAATGTGAGACCTAGATGGAGGGTCCGCTTGCAGAGCCTTACACTACGGGGTAATTGAAGACTCTGCCTATATTCCACAATAGACAATTGTTTAAAGAAAACAGAAACGTTTATTGGAGAAAAGTTTTAACTTTGGATAAAAATAAAGTTATTTGCAGTACTTCAGTAGAAGCATTTTTTTTTCCCTTGGTAGCTGATATTTATTTTAAGAAACTGTTGAGGAGAGAAACACTGCACATAGAGACTCCTACCATCAGGACCGGCACATCCATAGGACCAGGCGGGGCCAGGGCTCTTTGACAAGGGCATCATTTTGCTGCCCATGAACATTTAACAAATTAGCCGTTTGCATATATATTTGCATATGTACAGTGAGTACATCTATACATATAAGCAGTCCTCGCGACTTCCGAGAGGACCTAATGCTGTTGGAGGTGCAATATTTAAATTGTAGGCCCCAGCATGCTCTGACAATGGACCACCAGGAAAACTAGCGTCCCTTTTGCTGACCACAGGTAAGAGGCAAGGGGAGGTGAGAAAAAACTAAATTATAAATATTTTTTTTAAAAAATCATCCCCTCACAGCCATTATCCAACCCCACTGCACAGACTGCATGCACTACACTGCACCCACTACACAAGCACAGACATTGCACCCACTACACTGCAACCACTACACAAACACAGACACTGCACCCACTACACAAACACACACATTGCACCCACTACACTGCACCCGCTACACAAACACAGACACTGCACCCACTCCACAAACACACACATTGCGCCCACTACACTGCACCCGCTACACAAACACAGACACTGCACCCACTACACAAACACACACATTGCACCCACTACACTGCACCCGCTACACAAACACAGACACTGCACCCACTACACAAACACACACTGCACCCACTACACTGCACCCGCTACACAAACACAGACACTGCACCCACTCCACAAACACACACATTGCGCCCACTACACTGCACCTACTACACAAACACAGACACTGAACCCACTACACAATCACAGACACTGCACCCACTACACTGCAACCACTACACAAACACAGACACTGCACCCACTACACAAACACACACATTGCACCCACTACACTGCACCCGCTACACAAACACAGACACTGAACCCACTACACAATCACAGATACTGCACCCACTACACTGCAACCACTACACAAACACAGACACTGCACCCACTACACAAACACACACATTGCACCCACTACACTGCACCTACTACACAAACACAGACACTGCACCCACTACACAAACACACACATTGCACCCACTACACTGCACCCGCTACACAAACACAGACACTGAACCCACTACACAATCACAGACACTGCACCCACTACACTGCAACCACTACACAGACACAGACACTGCACCCACTACACAAACACACACATTGCACCCACTACACTGCACCCGCTACACAAACACAGACACTGAACCCACTACACAAACACATGCATTGCGCCCACTACACTGCACCCACTACACTGCATCCACTACAGAAACACAGACACTCGACCCACTACACTGCATCCACTACACAAACTGCATAACATAATGAATATGTGTGAGATTTTGGGTGGAGGGGCAGCATTACGTCCTTGAAACCAGGCAGCACAATGTCTTGGGCTAACTTGGACTACCACCATGATCACTTCAAATCACTGAAGTGGTCATGGTGGTTGGAGTAACCCTTTAAGTATTCTTCACAAAAAGGCACTATAAGGTTGAAGGGGCTTAATTTTGTATGTTTATATTTGCTTTTGTACTACATGGCCAAGTTGCATTTCTGCCACCCACCCCCTGTCCTCCCTATATGGAGTTAATACGTGTGTAAGGGTTTAGAAAAAAACCTAATTAGAGAACTTTCTTTAGAGATCTTGGCTTCCTGCTTAAAGAAGTAAGGTGACTTGTTAGTGTAGGACTCACCTAAGAGGTCTTACCTTGACGTGGCAGGTGAGCTTACACTTTAATGGCCATTGGAGTGATACTATTTGGGATAGTGCACAAGTAACTTTTTTATGTTCTGTTTTGTATTGTATATATTGAGGCTGATGTGTACTATAGTCACTGCTGCCACCCAGGAGTAATCGGATTTGAGTGCATGGCTTAATTTTGCATGTTTAAAATTAATTGTTTAGAGATTAAATCCTTGGTGTTTTATGTCTTCCACACCAATTGGCAATGCTTGAAATTTAATGGCACCAAATAAAAATAATATACACACATAAAAAAAAGAAACAGCTTAAAGGGAAACTCCAGTGCCAGGAAAACGATCCGTTTTCCTGGCACTGGAGGGTCCCTCTCCCTCCCACCCACCAATCCCCAGATACTGAAGGGGTGAAAACCCCTTTCAGTCACTTACCTGAGGCAGCGGCGATATCCCTCGCCACTGTCTCCTCCTCCGCGCCGCTCCTCCTACTGGCTCCGTCGGCCGGCGGGCGAGACTGATCCCGCCCACCGGCCGAGGAGACCTAATGCGCATGCGCATTAGGTCTCCCCATAGGAAAGCATTGAAAACTATTTTCAATGCTTTCCTATGGGGATTTGAGCGACGCTGGAGGTCCTCACACAGCGTGAGGACATCCAGCGACGCTCTAGCACAGGTTTCCTGTGCTATGGACCAGGAAGAGACCTCTAGTGGCTGTCTAGTAGACAGCCACTAGAGGTGGAGTTAACCCTGCAAGGTAATTATTGCATTTAAAAAAAAAAAACTGCAATAATTACACTTACAGGGTTAGGAGTAGTGGGAGTTGGCACCCAGACCACTCCTATGAGCAGAAGTGGTCTGGGTGCCTGGAGTGTCCCTTTAACTAGCACATACATGTTTTTTTTTGTTTTGTTTTTTAACTATTTTTGGATTTTATAAGAATGTAGAAACATACTTGTGTAAAGAAAAAAACCCTATTAGTTAGAGATCTGTCTCAGTATTTATAAATATTCTATAACAACGGAAACTTGAATCTTTTTTGCCATAATTTCAAGTCTGTATTTGCTTAACAATCACTTATCTATAACTCTGCCTTAAACAGGCATGGTTCATCTCTCTTGTATACATTGTTTTCCTTATATTTTGAATATAGTATTTGTTTAAGTTTAATGAAAAGAGGAAATTATGTTAGTTATATGTTCTAAAACATCAACAAAACTATCCAGGACTTGTTGAGATATAAAAACAGGCGGATGCATTAATCCTTTGTTTCCTTGTTAGAATGATTTCACCTTAAATATATGTAAATGCTGTTGTCAATTATGTTTTCATAATACTATAATGTCTAAATGCTGTTTAAATATAAAAAAAAAAGGGATAAAAATGTTCCGTATGAGACAATTGAGAAGTCAAAGAAAATCTGCTTTGGACTGAAGAAAGCCCTCCAGTCAAAATTGTATCAGCAGATGTCAACCGGCAGACATGTGTTAACAGCCTGGTTTAAAGTGGCAGATCAGTCCTTCTACTAAATATGTTAAGACTTTGCAACACACAGACCTCCGAGATGTTACATTTCAAAACCTGATTGAAAGAATGAAAGGTTCAGAGCACGAAACAAGGCTTATGTTTCAACTATTTCTGTAGATTAATTTACCAGTCTTAAAACAAGTAGAATTATTTTTTTAAAATGGTTTTCAAGGCAATAATTGTTGGTTTAAAAAAATCTGACTATGAGTCTGGTCTATGCTAACTTGTAAATGTATTCACTTTAGTAGATTTGACTTATTATTTCTCTTTAAACTTCTCTGTGGAATCTGACCCTTAACAATTTTATGAAATAAAAACAAGTGGAGCATATTTTCTTGTGAGATTCTTTCTTGTTTCTGACTCCTGTAATTATTGTCCTTTCTCTGAGTTAATTTGAGCCATGTCAGCCCCATAATAGTTCCCGATCCCATCTACATACTCCACTTCCATGAAATTACTTAATGCGCCTCAGCAGTTCCCTCTTGCTGTCACTTGATATAAATTAGACCGAAAGGAGATTTTATTGCTTCGTTGTCTTATAGGAAAACCTTTCTGATAAATTCATCTATTGTGCATTGTGCGAGAAGTCTGTTCCTGCGGAGATGTTGCAAGGATGGTGGAAAAGTGGTTACAGAAGAAGTTTGTACGTTTTCCCATATTTTGCCAATATTTGCCTTGTCCATTAGTCCTACTTTGTCTTATGGTATCTTCTGATTGCTTTGGAATTTCAATTAAATTTAAATTAATTCTCACTTCTTCCATTTTTGCAACCACACTCCGAGACTCTTTAAAGAAAATAAAGCCTTACCTCTGTCTACACTTGGGACCAACACAGCTAAGCACTGCTATTTAACAAGCTTAATTTCTCAAACACTACAAACAATAGCGGTTTAAACACAAATGCCGGCTACATGTTAATTGTACTTTCACCAGCCGCGAGGGAGTTTTATTTACCATATTATTGCATCTGGTTCTATTTAGAATGTGACCAAAGAGCGGATGATTTTGTCTAAATTCTGATGGATTAAACACGCACGTAAGAACAGTAAATAAAACTCCCTTGAAGCTGGCGGTAATATAATTATATTTTTTTTCTGTACACATAGATAATACATCTACCATCAGACAGTAAGTGGCCAACTTCAGGCAGTTGACTTCAGTGGAATACAGTCTTTCTTGCACTCTCAATGAGTGAAAGGGAAGCCGAGCATTGTGTGAGTTAGACATCTCGGCGGTTGCTGTGCCAGACGATCCCTAACCTGCTGATAACGATCATATAAATGTCTTCAAATTGGTACAAATAGAAAAACGACAAACATCGATGACGTCTCCTGCAGCCCAGTGATATCTAAACAATATGTCAAGTCGTTAGTCTGAGAATCACTTCCTAATGTTATGCAGCTGTGTCTGGGAAGATGGATATTGCATTATTCATAATGCAGATAATTGATATCCACAGTGAACGAGCAGAGGAAATTAATAAAATAATACGCTCTTATCAATCTGTGCTCCGGCATATATAAAGCTCAAAAGGTTAACAATTTGATGATGGAATTGCGATCCACTTGTACCCTCTTGAAAACCTTCAATCTGTTCTTCACCTTAAAGTTGCAGTGTCAGCTATTTAGCTTCTTGGTAAACAACCAGCAGATCAGTGACTCCAGGAAAAGATGCTGCCTCAACGGTTTGAGAGGAGGGGCTTTTTGGCTGCATTCCGTCTGCTGTTATCTATCTCTTTCCATTATCGTATGGAATTCTAAATCCACCCCAATGCACGAATATGTTAATGCCATCTAATAACCCTTCTAAAGACAGATAATCTAAAACATATTAGTCTCTTTTTCTTCTAAATTTTAATAACAGCAATTAAACCAAACAAATAAGTTACATTTTATCATCGTTTCACCCTTTCAGATCTAGATAATATTTAACGCAGGGGTAGGAAACCTCCAGCACTCCTGATGTTATGGACTACATCTCCTCTGATGTTTAGTCAGCATTATTGCTGTAAAAGAATTATAGGAGCTGTAGTCTACCCCTGGTTTAAGGCATATCTTTAATCCACTAGTATTGAAAGAAGCAACTCTTTAACAGACAATGATTTTATAACGTGGTCTAGCAATCTACTATTTAAAGATATTAAAAGGGAATTTCTAACCTTTTTAGACCTTTTAAAGGGCTGTCACGTGATGAGAAAGAAATCGTATCATGTAACAGTATACCCTATTTCTAGGCACCAGGGGTTTAATCTCTGCGGGGCAAATTCAGGTATCTATTGATATCTGTGTCTTCTCTCTGTCACCCAAGGACAAATGTAGTAGCCTCCAGCTGACTGATTAGTTGTATGCAATGTTCAACGTGTCTGTCACATTATAAATTAGCTGCAGAGGGAAGATATACCATCCCATGCTGCTATTGCACAGGCTAGGAGAGTCTGTGCTGTGTATACTAAATTAACCAGAGGATTGTTGGTATTGTCATATAGTAGTGTTATGGGTGGCATTGTCTTGGATTATGGCTTTTTCATGTGAAGACATTGGAACATAGGTATACACAGAATAACGCAATCAGCTCATTTACATTGCATGCCAGGCTGTGCCAGAAAGTTGTCTGTTCATCTGAATTAATCAAATTAGTTCATTTGTATGTATTCCCAGTCTGTTCATGGAAGCCTTCTCTTTGATTCATATTAATAAAATTAAAAAAAAAAAAAAAACACACACACACAAAGAAAGGACAGAGAGAGTTTTGGGGGGAAAATAAAAATAATAATTAACTAATTATAATATTGGTTGACACACCTTCTAGGGTTCTAACATGTCATTAAAGGAACACTCCGGGCACCATAACAACTTAATAGAAATGTGCTTTTATTATTTACTATAATATACATTAACCATATCATCTGTATGACAGATTTGAAGTAGCTTCCATTTTCTCTCTCCATCATTGTATCCCATTGTTCTAATAGCAGCTGACAGCCATATTTGCACTGATAGATATGATAGAGAAGACAAGATATGAAATTTCTCATATTTTCATGCACTATGTTTGAGGAATATCAAGGAATTGTTATTTTTAAAACATCTGAAATGACTTTAACCTTCCTCTAGGTGACTTTGTTGGTGTGGGTAATCACCGTCACAGTTTAATAAATTGCTATCATGGTTTCATCGTGTGCCTGAAAAATATGTGTGTGACAGGCGTATGTATCTATAATTAATGTGTGGACCAAAAAAAATGTTAACTTTTCCTAAAGGTCAAATATACCGACGATAAACAGTTCTACTATAAGAATTCCTTTCATCAACCATACTAGTTCTTAGTATCTTCATGAACAGTCATTCCACCAGAGACTAATCCTGAGAAACAATTATAATTATGAAAAATTCTGTTGAAGGAAGTGCTATGATCTACCGCATCGATGATGATAAACTAGTGACACATTTTTCTCTGATTATCAGCCCAGTCAAAACCAATCAGTAATGGTCAGACCTCTGATCAATCATTTATACAATGAACAGTCCCTTGAGCATTTCTGTGATCAATCATACCTGTTGTAAATAGAACTGTAACATATTGTCCTTTGATGAACATCCCTATCATCAGTCTTACATATTATGACCACCTCTATGATAAGAAGTCCTCTTGTCAATCATACGTACTTTAATCATATCTATTACATAGATTCCTGTGGTACAGTGTATTCAGTCCCAAGATGAGCCATTTTATAATACTAATCACACCTATGGTAAACAGTAGACTTGTGCTTTTAGTTTCGTAAGAATTTCCCTGATTTTGTTATTTTTTTATTATTATTATTCTTTATTTTTGAGGTGCATTTAGACAGATCACGAGTCACATTGACATATGGAAAATATACATCATGTCTGAATACAAGCTTAGATTGGGTACATATCATATTGTCTAGAGCAGGGGTTCTCAACCTTGCCCTCAGGGACCCCCTACCAGTCCAGGGTTTAGGGATTACCTGGGTGTGTCTAAGGTGTTTCGAAAAAGAAAAGAAAAACACCTTAGAGTCTAAGGTGTTTTTTTCCCCCCTTTTTCTAAACACCTTAGACACACCCAGGTAATCCCCAAATCCGGGACTGGTAGGGGGTCCTGAGGACTGGTTTGAGAACCCCTGGTCTAGAGGAACTGCACACATTTTTTTATTTTTTTAAAAAAAACAGGTCATGGTACAAGATCTAGTAGCATTGCAGGCTTATACCCCCATTTCAAGATGAGCTAGCATGCACATCTGTTGAGATTGAGACTCAGTGTCTATAGCAGCATTATAAAATAAAGTAAAGTAAGAGATATGATCAAGAGATAAACAAGTTGAGACATTACTGCTGCATCTGTTAGTCAACCCAATGAGTGTACATAGCCCTAGTGAGTATGAGGCGTGCGGAGGCTTCAATTTATCATTTAATGTGAGTAATCAAGGCTTTATCGGCCGTTTGAAATGTAGAGAAGCCGTGGACTGTTGCACTAGGAAAAGTTTAACATAAGTAACTGAGGTGAAGAACATGGGGAATTCCTCTGATAGGTGATAGGTTGGTTTATTTTAAATCATGAACTTCGAAATGGTCAATGGACATATCACCAAACAAAGTGACCAATAGACGAGCCGTTTAGATTTTTTCATGAATTGGAGTTTAAAAACCTCAGCACTTGCTAGCCAGCTGCCACATTAAAATATAAAATAATAATAATAATAATAATAATAATAATAATAAAAAAGGCCTAACAATTGTGCTTATACCACTGATTGCAAGTTGACCATTTTCCTCACTTCACTCTCCTTTCATTATTGAATTTTACTCCACACATTCATATCCACTTCTTGTTTCCTCCATAACGGTCCATTATTTACCCATCATCTCCAAAAGTAAAGTGGCTCTAAGGCACAGGGCACGAATGTGGCAGACAATATATAAGCACCATGCATAGGATATCCTCTCCTTTTGTGAGAGCAGCTGATGGATACTGTTTTTACTAATAAGGACCTTGATTTAAAATCGCTGGGTACGTTTTTTAAGTGATTACATTTTTTTATTTTTTTTCAAAATATTAAATTCCAAAAATATAGCATAGAAACAAATGATTAATATCAATATATACAAAAATAGCTAAACATTATACATTTTTAATATTTTCATAATATCAAATAATTTTAAAAGTTTATTGGAAAACCATTTAAAAAGCTAATTGAGGCCAAAGTTGGTATTACAAAGCCGGCTCTACCACTCTATATGTGCTCACAAAGTCCTAATGCAAGTCTAGTTCCCTTAATTTCCTCTGTGTAACCTACTGTATCCTTTTACAACACCATGTACCCTTTCGAATCTGTATGCTCTGATAGGAACATTAACTGCAGTGGGTTACTTGATGATGACGTTATGGGGCATCAATCATCTTACTGCACACCATTTACTTTGGACATCCAGAATTGATGGGTATCTTTAGAGAAAGTGACAATCGTGGAACAAGTCGCCATCAGTGAGGTCTATAAATCTGCCCATAAAAAGTGAGTGAAAAGGAGCCTGAAAAATTATGTCTCACACAGGGTAATTGACAATTCATAATTGACTTCTATCTTCTTCCTTTTTTTAGCAAATATCATTCTATAATTAGAACCTCATGCATGACTCAACACTGGGCCCATTCTCAGTATTAATACTGAGAGCTGAGCTTCTCATGTCCACCTCCACTGATAGTGACAGACACTTAGAATTCATTTTGCAAATTGGACATACATAAAAAAGTCCACTTTTCAATTGATTGCCATCACAAATTCACTAGGACACTATAAAAGGTTACTTCACTTGCAGTTCTCTGGCCGAGTTAACCTTTGTGTTGCATATACCTCCCCTTCCAAATATATTGCAATGCTCAAATTTATGGTACAATATGCTTATAGAAATGCATTAATGCTTAAATGTACTTTTTTTTCCTTTTCCTTTTTTAAGGAATTATTAAGTTATTTCAGTTGTTAATGTGTCATTTCCTCATTACGCCTAGGTGAGGCTGGTGTAATCTTTAGTCAGATAGCGATGGGTGCTACATTTTACCTTCTAGCATGGAAACCAGGTGTTACTTAGCATTTAGCGACTCTTGTAAATCTCTGCTGGACACATTAAAACATTCTACAGCCTCTAATTACTTGGTGTTAAATGATAACATTTGTAGCATTGAAACTCCTGGAATTTCTATTTGTAAATTGTATTTTATCGATTACGGACTTGTTGCCAAAACAATTTGTATGATGCAATCATTTGCTGTAAGCAGGTATGGTATTCATCATCAGCAAATCACAGATTTAAATGCTGGTATTGACTGGACTCATATCTGTCAAAACGAGGATATTTGTTTCTCTGACAAATAAACAGTTACAGCTGCTCTAAATGAGTCATAAACAGTGCAATTTCCTGCACAAGAATAAGTGGTGAAAATATCTTAAGCATGTACTTTTAACAGTGTATTAACAACAATTCATTTCTTTCTACTGTCAATGTGAGTATTCAAGGATGGAGAAAAACTGCTTGTCCCCACATAGTCTAGCAGCCCTATAACGTAGAGGAGTAAAAAAAAGAAAATTGAAGACACAAAAAAAAAATCATCATTCATAGATAGATAATAGATGGACGGATGGACAGACAGATATAGATAGATAGGTGTGTGACACATGAACAATGTTATGGGGAAAAAATATCCCATCAAGAGATTCTGAACATATCAGAACGAGACTGATGTTCGAGTGGTTGATAAATGTCTCCAAAACCTCAAGATGACATTATTTTTCCCTAATACACAATTCACAAACTCCCAGTGAGAGTTTCATTTGAGCTCTGTGGAGCTGCAGATGACCACGAGTGTCATTGCTGTGGAGCTCTGTGATGCACCCATGCGCACTACATGTATCGTGTGGTTAATTGGTGCCAACAGTGTTAAATATGTCAGGATACGGACGCATTTTGGGGTATAGTCCAAGTAAAAATAATTCCCGGGTGCCTATCCTGCAGTTTGAAATCATCCAGAAAGTTTACAACTTCCAGATGGATTTCGCGATGTGGGAAGGGACTGAGCACTCGGACCTCGCACAAAGCACAAAGCGGAACCGACCCTTATATGGGCAGACATGCCCCACTATGCAATCTGCTGTCGTGTCTGCCCAGCTCCATCCTAGAAGGTGGGCAGGGAAGATTGGCAAGTATGCTAACATGGAGCTCTTAGAAAATAGAGACTTCATGGTAGGAAATGTATGTCTTGAGTTCTGTGAGCACGTGCTGCCTTGCAAAACTCTTTCAATTAACAACAAAAGAGTACGAGGGCAACAGTCTCAGATAGATTAGCCTGAGAACTCCAGGCCAAATACCATAATTCAAACATCTGTGTCTTCTGCAACAATGTCCCATAACAAGGACAAGTCAGTACAAAAACAGCTTATGCTGCACATTCAGCGTATAAAATACGACAGCTCGCACACCGCTTCCAAATACAATATAAAGCAATGTCTAAAATGTATGGCTATGATTCACAGCCCGTGAGTTCTGTACGCGACCTTATACTTTAATATAATGTAATGATAATATAAATAAACTCGGATTTCATGGAGAACCATATATTGTTTAGTCTAAGGTTCTTGCAATCTCCTGTTCTGGCTCGTTCTCCTATGCCCTACTTTTAATGTTCAATTTTAATAATAGAGAATTATTGCAAAGATTCCTGAAATTCTCTCACCCTCTGAGCACATTCAGAAGAATTCAAGAATTCCTGTAACACAGCGGCAGCCAAGATACAGCTCCCTAACTCCCAGGGAACTGCAACTCCCATCAGGATTTGCCAGCCTAACGGCTGGACGCTTTATGAACTATGCACTAAGAAATTACAAACAATTTGTCATTTTCTCGAGTTTAGCACTAGTACCAATGTAACAATCAAATAACAGTAGTATTTATATAGCGCCAACAAAGCCCGTAGCAATTTACAATTACAGAAAGGGAAAAGGAGAAGAAGGCTGTGCTTATACAAGCTTATAATCTATGAGGATTTGAAGTAGGTGGGTATATATCGTTAGGTTTCTTGTCCTACTGAGTGTGAGTTTCCTGATTCTAAGGCAGTCATCATAAGATATTTTGTAACTTTCATAGACGGCTATAATCAAAACAAGTTTTTTTTTTTTTTAGATCTCATACTAAAATATACACAAGTATTTTCTTAACATGCAATTTTTTGCAAGTGATCATTTCTGGGTACATTGTCTTCACTGCATTCGGACGTCCCAACAGTCCTACTTTTGGTGTGACAGTCCCAACTTCGGGGTCCTGTACCAATGTCCTGCTCATCATGTAGGGACAGCAGGTAAGTGTTGCTGGGCAGCACAGCCCTTATGTACCATTGCAGTGGGCACTTGGACCACCGAGGGAGCCTTTTGGTAGCACTTACTGCATGGTCCTGAAGACTGGAGGTCTGTAGGCTGTCAGTGAGCAGGCCTGCCCAATATTGCCCAATATTGGTGCTGCCAATGCACCAATTGGTGCTGAGACCTCGTGGATACACCCACACTGTCCCAATTCCATACCTCTCGTTGTTGGGAGATATGCTGCATTGATTTTGGTCAATTGAAGAACACATGCAAAAAGTAAGATTGTAAGATCATTTTTGCAGTAGTTTTGTTTAAAATGAATTTAGTTGTTACGATTATCTTTTCGTGCATCATAGACTGATAAACATGCATTGAATTTCCACAAATTCCTTCAATAACCTTGTCTGTCAAAAAATGCGAGAGACTGATAACAGAACTCAAAGGATTATTTGTCTACTGTTCTTTTAAAAAGAACTGTTGAATTTTCTTCTTAAAACTGAGAAAAATACACATTTTGTATAAAACATATTTCCCAGCACCATTCAATAGATAAATGAAACATACCAGTAAATATGACAAAAAGCAAGTTTGACAAACAGAAACGAGAAGCGACTAGTTGCTTAAAAAGTTGTTTAAAAGCTGCATTATTTGTAAAAGAATGTAATGTTCAACTAAAGTGTTGTTATGGCTAGCAAAAGCAGAGAATCTAGATAAAAAGCTGCATTTTATGAAATGTTTTTTCTGATATCTGTCAAGATATGGAGAAGCTCAGAAACAGAGCAACTCAGCTCCTTGCAAACCAGAGACCAGGGGGGAGTGAATTCATAAGCAGCTTATTTGCCATCTTGCATGTTATTTAAAAAAAAAAAAAACGATGTAGAATAATTTAACGGAACATGGTCATCGTTAGATTGTAAGCTTGTTTGAGCAGGGTCCTCATAAACCTATTGTTCCTGTAACTGCAATTGTCTCAGTCATTGTAAAATGCCCACCTTTGTAATATTGTAAAGCACTGTGGAATAAGTTGGCACTATATCAATGCTAATAATAAATTATGTGATTGGTAATTTTATCTTTAGGCAGCTATAGACTGCAGTGCATCAGTGAAACTGTCAGTAAGTATATAATCAAAAATCTATATCCCTAGAGATTTACCTTTGCGTATTTGATGACATCCTAGTATGGACAGTTACAAGCTAAAAACAATTTCAGCCCATCCGATGAAAGACAGAGCACCTCAATATAAGGGGCACAGAGGGGGCATGTTGTGTCTTCACCAATGACATGTACAACTCCAAAAGGGGGCATGTCAGTTTGATGCCCTTCCAGGCCAAAGCACCCTGCTGAAGAGTTAAATATCCCCTGTTTAACAAAGTGCAAGCAATTTTAATTACACACTTGTTCTGTGTTTGCTGGGGACTTAAGGGATCTCTATTGTCCCCTTAAGTGGAAAAATGGGGATAAAAGAGGAACATGTTTTGGGTAGGGTTCGGTACTGGCATTATAGAGGTTTGGCTGCAGAGCTCTGTCTTAGTGATGGCCCTCCAGTAACATCAGCCGTGCATGGGCCTCCTGGGGAGATCCTGTGACCTCCCCTGTTGACCTCAGCTCATGACCATGACTGCCTACCAGTTGTCTGATGTCCATACCGGCCTGATTACTGATGTAAACGTTTGTGTTAGGAGTTTTAAAAAGCTGCTCTGTAGCTGGACTCACCTTCCCTTTGTAAACATAATGATAAATGGATGGTGAAAAAACGTATTAGCCATACATATTCTTGCAGTCGGACTCACACAATATTGAGATAGAATGTTATTCTCTATAAATGGATATCAAATGAAATGTACAATAACAAGGATACTTTAATATCTGACTTAGTTTAACCAAAATAAAATAGCATGTTAGAATTTCAAACATAATTTCCACTTTGTTGGTTAAGTGCTATTTTTGAATGGAAAGTTTAATTGTGTATAATTTGCTGCCTGTATGATGAAGCTTTTCAGATGGTATTATCGGCACAATCTTTTTTCCAGAAGAAAGTCAAGAGAACCTTTTTTAAAATATTTTTTTTTTAATAGGGATGAATTAGGTAGCTTAGAGTGCATATATATTTAATAACATAAATGTGTTGTTCTCCAGAAAAACAAGTGTCTACTAAAGAGGAGACGATATAGCTGACAGTACAGAGAGTTATATAAAAATGTAAATCTCATACATATGAAATATTTGAAATCTGTCATTTATAAATATAGATGTTTATTACTGCTCCACCTTTTTTCCCCTTCTAGTAGTCACTTCTCACTTGATCAGTGAAACAAATCAACATCGAGTGTCTGTCCCTGATATAGATCCAATGTGATCTTTGTTAAAATCAGGGGAGTCCAAATTGTTATTAGACACCAGACGCGTGTTGGTAATCAAAATAAGCCTCTGTTGTTTATTTTTCAGTATGTGTTTTTATACATTAAAAAGTAAGTGCTTACGAGCAAATACTCATAGGACATTAGTAGGAAGGGAGTGAAAGGGTGAATGGAGTACAGATAAGACATAGGGATGAACGTCATGAACATATAACAGATAAGTTCCGAGAAAGGGAAAGAACAGACTGATTTAGAAGAGACAGCTCAGGTGGGGGCTATCTGCTCCCGGAACTCGACATATATGGTCTTAAGTGTCGTTTTAAGCATTAAGCATTTCCTGAGTCCAAGTTAGCCAACTTTAATATATGATATTTAATATGAAAACTATAAGCTTGAACCTTGGAATCAAAGTAAATTCTTTCACATCCCCTGGTCATCAATCATCTTTTTTCCCATCAATTATCTATTTTTTTGGTGCTATGGGCAGAATTCAGAATCACAAATCAAAATGAATATGGTCAGCAGTTGCACATTTCATTTGGTTCATGATTCATCTACACGTTAGCAAGAGTTCAGAAATTAGAACATTCACCCGATCAGCCCAGATTTAACCAAATTGCGATTTGAAACTAAACAAATCTACAACCAAGTCTAAATATCACTTACTCAGTCATCATTAGTAATAAAGACTTTCCTGCCAGGGCACATTCTGCAGAGAAGGGGTAGCTTAACCAGTGGCAAATTACAGATGGGATCATCTTTAAATCCTGTAGTTACTACAGGTACCAGACATGTAGTGATTCAGGGAAAGGATAAAAGGTGTTAAAGGGGCATGCATCACTTTGAGACATGTCTCATTAACTTATCTTTGAATGAGACAGTTGCCTCACTCTCTAGGCTGAAAAAAACAGGTAAATGTGATCTAATTTCATATCTACCTACTTCTTATGTTTTCCTTGCCCTCTCAAGGGTGTGTAGAGGGGGCACTGATCTAACCAATCAGAGTCCTATCCCTAGGGATGCTGGAAAAGTGTCTGACAGATTTACATGTGCTGTTGGAAGATGTTTTTACTTTGGGACACCCTATCTGGGGGAGAAGAGAATCCGTTTGATTCATGTAGAGCAGTCTCTGGGGTCGTGTTTTTCTCTCCTGCCTATGCTCAATGCTGCCCTGTTTCTGTTATTAGTGGACTGGTCTGAAACTCCCCTAGCTGAGAGGTGTGCCTGATAATGCAATCTGACCAAGTTTAAAATACGTTTATAAAAGTTTAATACATGCTTTTCAAAGTTGTTCTCGCTTTATTTTGGTTTGCATAATTGCTTAAAAGTATGTTCATGCTGGTTTAAAAAAAATAATTGCATGTCCATTTAAATGTTGACTGTAGGCTAATTTCCAATTGGAAGAGGTGGAAGATTGAATCAATGAATCTCTATGAGGACAGTTCAGTGTCTGCATGCAGAGTGAGGAGATACTGAATGTTTGGATGCATTTTAGGCAGCCATGACCCAGGAAGGATCTCTAACAGCCATCTGAGGAGTGGCCAGTGAAATTATCACTAGGCTGTAATGTAAACACTGCATTTTCTCTAAAAAGACAGTGTTTACAGTAAAAAGCCTGAAGGTAATGATTCTACTCGCCAGAACAAATTCAATAAGCTGTAATTGTTCTGGTGACTATAGTGTCCCTTTAAATTTGAAACTCACTGTGAATTTACATTGCTTTCTTGCTTTTTTTGAATACCATTGATAGCCATCATTGAGAATTCACTTTCAATTCACTTTGAATCCTCAACAATTCTTAGTTCAATCAGCAACCCAGTCATCCTACTGCAATTACTAGGCTTATAAATGCCCTTAAAATGTTTTTTGTTCCATAGACAGGGGACGTCACAGAAATAAAAATCTTTCAAAGCATCTGACTCATCAATTTGAAAATCTTCCACCTTTACGGAAGAATATTATAGACATGATATTTCCTATTTGATTTCATATAATGTGCAACCTTAACTTTCATTCGGTGTGCGCTGAGACACTGAGCTCTTTATATGTAGGAAAATAAGCTTATATTTTATACCCCTGCCTAACCTTTGAAAAATCTGATCAATTTAATGGCTCACGTCAAATGCATACAAAGTAGAGCTGTGAGCACTTCATATACTGCTTTACTGTTCCTTACAACAACATTGTAATGTAGTGTAGATTATTGTTCAATGCCGCAGACACTCACAAGTGGTCCACAATATTTATTACATGGTGATTTGACTCTTAGAGGCATGACGGACGATTGCAGAGTAAAGCACTTCAATCAATGTAATGATATAAAACACAGAAAAATGTTTTTTTTATCTCAAACACAATCCATATTTTCACTACTCCTCAAAAAAGTACTACTGACGTCATCAACGAAGAAGAAAATAAACACACTCCATTTTTGAAAATGAGAAGAAAGCTTGTGTGTAGGTAGCGGTTACGTGTGGTGCGACACAATACATCACCCCCATTCAAACCCTTAACCCAATCAAAACTAGGAAACATATATGTGTGGTATAAAAAAGGCCACAGCTTTTATTTATAATTTATCAAACATATTTATAAAACCAACCATAAATAAAACAAGGTATAAACATTATTTAACTTGAACTAGTCCTTGCCAACCGTACCACCAACCCTCTAGGGTACACGCCCTACCGAGGCATCAGCCCTCCACCCTCGTCCATGATACCTGGCCTTCACCTTGGCCTTCCAATACCACATGCCAACCCCTGGCCACCATTCCTGGCACAGAGGGCACGCGCAAATACCCAAACCTTTCCCGAGGTTAGGGGAGGGGGCCCGACCCAGCATCCTTCTTTTTCTTGTACTCCTCTTCCCAATTGGTTCGGCAAGGACCATACCCGCCGGCTGTGACAAGATATTGAACACCTACAGAGAAAGGAAACAAAAACAGCAAAAAAGGGGAGGGAGGGAGGGAGATTGTCACCTTGCCGTTATTTTAAGATGGCTGAGGTGAAGGGGACAAAATGTCCGTTATTTATACAACCCCACCCAAACCCTTAACCTAAATGCCACACCCATTTTACACCCACACCCACCACACCCACACATGCCTCCTATCCGGCTAGCTTTCAGCCCGCCTCCTCTGGGCCTTGTGTGTAGGTAGCGGTTACGTGTGGTGCGACACAATACATCACCCCCATTCAAACCCTTAACCCAATCAAAACTAGGAAACATATATGTGTGGTATAAAAAAGGCCACAGCTTTTATTTATAATTTATCAAACATATTTATAAAACCAACCATAAATAAAACAAGGTATAAACATTATTTAACTTGAACTAGTCCTTGCCAACCGTACCACCAACCCTCTAGGGTACACGCCCTACCGAGGCATCAGCCCTCCACCCTCGTCCATGATACCTGGCCTTCACCTTGGCCTTCCAATACCACATGCCAACCCCTGGCCACCATTCCTGGCACAGAGGGCACGCGCAAATACCCAAACCTTTCCCGAGGTTAGGGGAGGGGGCCCGACCCAGCATCCTTCTTTTTCTTGTACTCCTCTTCCCAATTGGTTCGGCAAGGACCATACCCGCCACTAGCCCCGCTGCATTTACGCCTAAATCAGCGGGCGCGACCCCCAAGCAACGCCATGGCCTGCTCCAACGCATCCTGCAGCTCTAGGTTAAACAAGTCCAAACCGACATCAGTGAGATGGACCCCATCCGGGCGGAAAAAGATAGCCGCCTCCCGCTCAAAAATACGGTGTCGAACTGCCAAGCCCCCGATACCTAGCACAAACTTGGAAACCCGCTTATTAATCTTTATGCGACAGCGCTCCATAGCACCCTGATCGCGTGCGCACTTCCAATAGTTCCTGGAAACTATTCCTGACCATATTAAGCAAATTTTTGGAAAAAGTACTCGCAAGCGCGCCAAGTCTCGCCTGATCAGCTCCCCTAAGCCCCACGCGGGCAGTGAACCTAAATCGTTCCCTCCCAGATGCACCACCAAGATATCCGGGATTCCTAATAACGTGGATAACTGCACGACCTCAGGCAACAGCTGACCCCATTTCATGCCCCGGAACCCGAACCACCGGACCTCCGCCAGCTCCCGAGGTATTCCAAGCCTTGTCCCACCCGGGCGAACCCCAGCCCGCAGGTGGGCCCAGTAGATGTAGGAATGACCGATTATCCAGATCCGTCGGCCGGGCCCTGTGGAGAAAACACAAGGGGAATACCGATCAGCCGAGTGGGCCGAACATAGGACCGAAACCTCCCCGATTCCCATCTACCAATCCTTTGAATGGCCTGGTCCGAGAAACCTAAACGAGAGGCTTCCGTAGCGGCCCCAATCCGAAAAGAGTGACCCCCAAAGTCTGTGCTCGAAATACCCAGATGTTCGAGTGCCAGACGGAAAACCCGGAGAAATTGGAAGCGAGAAAGAAAAGACCCATCCCCATGGATTAACAATGGGCCTACAACATCCGGGCGACACAGAAGGTAAGATTGAAAAGCTGCGACGGGACAGACAGCCGAGCCGGGAATGGCGCGAAGGGACACCCATGCCCCCCTACCAAAAATGTCAGTTTTCGACTTTCGCACCAAAAAACGCACCGTATCATCCACGACCGACACATCATGGAACAACAAGCCGCCTGGAATCCGCTTGCTAGGGCTAACAAGTTCCCCAATCCGCAGAGCACCAAAGAAGGCGAAAGAGAAAGCCACCCGAAACAAACGCGCTTCGAAATCGGACAAACAGACCCTGGATAAGACCGACGCGATACCAAGTAGCAGTGCGCCAGAAACCGGTCTCCTGGAATCCCGAGGCTGCGGACCTCTACGCCAGCCACGCATAGCGAGCCGGACCATGAAATCTTTGGTCACATCCGGCACGCGAGTCAGGTTGAACCAGAAGCTCAGACCTGACAGCTTCCCTGCTACCGTGGCTGGGGAACAACCACTAGCCTCCCAAAACCAGAGCAACCGTAAAACCCCCTGAACCCTCTCCGCAGATGAAGAAAACCCACCTTGGTCCTGCTCCAGAGCGACCCAGTCACCCCATGCCTTACCGTACCGGGCCCAAGTAGCATCCGACACTGAAGACCGAATCCATTCCCTTATTCGCTCAGGCCAAGGGACCATAGCTCTCTGGGACAGGGAAGGCCCTTCATATCTGCTTCGGGCGCGATCTGACGAAACACCTGCCATTGGAAACGAGAAAGGGCGTCAGCCGTGGTATTCTCTACACCGGGAATATGCACAGCGCGACATGTAACGTTCAAAGACAGGCAACGCAGAACCAAGCTCCGCAGGAGCCTGACCACCGGAGGAGAGGAGGCTGTCAACCGATTAATGGCCTGGACAACGCCCAAATTGTCACAGTGGAACACGACACGCCTGTCCTTGATCTCCGGCCCCCAAAGATGGAGAGCCACCACAATGGGAAAAAGCTCCAAGAACGCCATGTTCTTGGTCAGGCCCGAGTCGAACCACGATCTTGGCCAAGGTTCTGCGCACCATTGTTTTCCCATGATAGCCCCAAAACCCGACGAACCCGCGGCATCCGTAAACAGGTGCAGCACTGAGTTTGCTACCTCGGGCTGCTGCCAGTAAGACCTACCATTGTACTCTTCCAGAAAAACCGCCCAAACCGCTAAATCCTCCCTGAGCGGTTTGGTCAGGCGGACGAAGTGGAACGGCTTCAGTATCCCTGACGTGGCAGCCGCCAGGCGTCGGTTAAATACTCTACCCATGGGCATAATCCGACAGGCAAAGTTTAATTTGCCCAACAAGGACTGAAGTCGTTGCAGCGTGATCTTCCGCAAGGAGCTCGCCTCCTGGACCACCCCACGTAGATCAGCCAACTTGTCCAACGG
Organism: Pelobates fuscus; assembly: GCF_036172605.1. Classification (NCBI taxonomy): domain Eukaryota; kingdom Metazoa; phylum Chordata; class Amphibia; order Anura; family Pelobatidae; genus Pelobates; species Pelobates fuscus. The sequence continues at coordinate 422,353,489 of NC_086318.1, read as the reverse complement.
AAGCCGACATTCCCCGACGACCGAATCAATCTCGATCCCGAGGAAGCACAAGCACGTGGAAGGGCCAATCGTTTTGTCAGGTGCCAGCGGCACGCCGAACATACAGGCCACATCCGACACTGCTTGTAAGATCTGGGAGCATATCGGGGAATGCGCGGGGCCCACACACAGAAAGTCATCTAAGTAGTGAAGCAGGGAATCGTAACCGGACTCCATTCTCACTACCCATTCTAGAAAAGAGCTGAAGCATTCAAAATAAAAACAGGATATTGCACAACCCATGGGGAGACACATATCCACGTAATAATGACCTTCAAATGCACATCCCAAGAGATGATGACACTCTGGGTGAACTGGTAGGAGGCGAAAAGCAGACTCGATATCAGTTTTTGCCATGAGTGCCCCGGGGCCAGCGGCCCTGACTATGCCCACAGCAGCGTCAAAGGACGCATAGGAAACGCGGCATAATTCAGCTGCAATGTCATCGTTTACCGAGCACCCATGAGGGTGCGACAGGTGATGAATCAGCCGGAACTTTCCCGGTTCCCGTTTGGGCACCACGCCCAACGGTGAAACCCTTAGATCGGGGAGTGGCGAATCCCGAAATGGGCCCGCCATTCGGCCCAGCGCCACTTCCTTCGCCAGTTTTTCCCTGACCACCCCTGGATATTCAGAAACAGATCTCAGGTTTCTGCAAAAACCGGAGACCTGCCGAGGCCGGTGAGGGATCCAAAACCCCTGCCCAAATCCCTCCAGCAATAAGGCAGCCGCCTTCTTATTCTTATAACGATTTAGCCATGGGCGCATCGCGTCGACGTCCACCGGCGTCTTCGCTCTTAGCGCCCACGGAGTCCCCTTTGTCGCCAGTTTTGGCTCGTTTGAAGCATTTTGAAGCGGGGTGGGACCCACCGCACCCCGAACACTCATGCTTGAAGCGACAACTAGACCCGAATTTGCATTGGCCATCGTTATATTGCCAACAGCAGCCTGTTTTACGTTGCCCGGCCGACGCTGCGGTTGAAGAACCCGCGCCGGCCCCCCCAAGAAAGGACGACAGGCCCCCTTGATGTGAGGCTGGGCGGGTCATGATAGCTAACCACAAGCCAATGTCCATTTGATCCCAGCCCATGGAAGGCCGAACCGCTAAACGTTGGCGGAACTGCTCATCATACCGCCACCACCCTAAACCGCCGTACACCCGACAAGCGGTCCATATGACGTCCTGGTAGCAGAATAGGGAAGAACATTTGGCGGGAGTCTTCTCACCTATCACGCTGGCTAAGATCGAAAAGGCTCGGATCCAGTTTCCGAAAGTTTTCGGAATCTTCCGGTACCGAAACTTTTCTTTGTCCTTTTCGGACTCTTTAGCGTCAGCGTCAACCCGGGGAAGATCTTCCATAGGGAGGAGAGAAAAGATTTCAACAAATTCCCCCTTGTCTATTTTGGCGCGCAATTCCGGCGTGAGATGGAGGCCCAGAGGACCTGACCAGCACATGTACGCCGCACCGTGCGCAGCCGGAGCAACCCCCAAACCCGAGAGAGCAGCGGCGTCCCCGGCCGTGCCCACTGCAGTTTCCGGCGTCACCGGCAGTAACGCCGAGGTTGAGGGGCTGGGGGCCTGTGTCATATTAGCGGGCATTGGCGCCGCGACTGCAGAAGGATCAGACCCTGCGGAACTTGCCCAACCCGCCCGAAGTTGGTTATCTAACGCCACCGGGGGGGAAGCCCCGGGGCGATATCCCCGCTCAAGGGTTAGCAAAACCTGCTTCATAGCCTGGAGTACAGAACCCAATTCTTGCACTTCCCCTGCGCCAGCGCCCCCCAAACCCGACCCCGTTATACCGGAGTACTCACCTGCAGGAGCTGAATTGGCAGGTAGTAGCGGGACTTCAACATGCCCACCAGGCTGCAACGGCCCCAAGGGAACTGCGACCGCAGGAAGCACTGCACCAGTCACAGCATCAGGGAACCGACTTGTCAGCCGACCAGGGGTGACCTGTGAAGACAGGACAGGTGAAAAAGAACCCTGCCCACCCAACCCAGGTAACTGGGGACCCGCAGAAGTGGTAAAGACTGTGTGTGAAACTGGCATGGCAGAAAGAGCCCCAGAGGGGGCAGCATGGACCGTGGGTAATGGCGGGGCAGATGCAGAGGGCATCAGACCCATAGGGAGGGGGCCAAGGGGGGTAGGATGGGCAGGAGATAGTGTTGGGAGAGCTTGATGGGCGGCTGAGGATGATGAGAATGCAGGATGAACGGATGAGGTTGATGGGAGTGCATGCTGTCCGGCTGAGGATGATGGGAGTGCCTGTTGAACGGATGAGGCTGATGGGAGTGTGGTAGTGGCCGGGCCAGGGGAGACAGAGCGGGGAGGATGAGAAGGGCTGTGCCCACGAGTAGCCGGACCTGGCTCCATACCCCGACCCCCCGAACCCCCCAACCCCCTACTGGTTGCCCTGCCGCCTCGCGGCCTACTCACCACTCCTGAAGAAGAGCCGGCCGCCGACCTCACTTGCTCGCGCTCCGCCTGGGATCCACCATGAGCCGAGCGCCTGTCAGGTGCTCGGGTTGTCGCCATCGTTGTGCTGGAAAGTGATCTCGCGGACGACCTCCTGGAGGCCCGCGAGATCACAGGAGCAGGAACCGGCGCGGGATGGCCATCACCTCCCCGAGAAGCGGCAGCCGCACGGGTAGCTCTAGACCGCCTCGGGGAGGAGGCGACAGGCTGCACTGACACGCTGCCGCCCGCGGCCGCGGGGGACCTGGCGCGCGGGCCGGCAACGGGGCTCCTGCTCCTACCCCTCACCCGACCCTCCCGCGAGGGGCTATAACGGGTAGGAGGACGCGCCCGGCGGCGCGGAGTACCCTGGCTGCCGACAGAGGGAGCAGCTACCAGGGAGGCACCCTGCAGCCTTATCAGCTGGGCCTGCAGGTGCCGGCCACCGTCCTGGAGGGCCTCAGCCCGAAGAGCAGCAAGGATTCCGTCTATATCCATGCTTCTGGCCGTGGGGTAAGCAAAAGCAACACAATGATAGGAAACAGGGGGAGAGATTGTCACCTTGCCGTTATTTTAAGATGGCTGAGGTGAAGGGGACAAAATGTCCGTTATTTATACAACCCCACCCAAACCCTTAACCTAAATGCCACACCCATTTTACACCCACACCCACCACACCCACACATGCCTCCTATGCGGCTAGCTTTCAGCCCGCCTCCTCTGGGCCTGAATTAGCGATGACTGCGTGCAAAATAACTACTGTTGATATTAAAGGGACACTATACTCACCAAAGCAACTTTAGGCTAATGAAGCAGTTTTTGTGTATAGATCATGTGTCTGAAGTTTCACTGCTCAATTCTCTGCCTTATAGGAGTTAAATCACTTTTATTTCAGTTTATGCAGCCCTAGCCACATCTCCCCTGGCTGTGATTGACAGAAAAAAATGGTTTCATTTTCAATCAGATGTTATTAGCTTTAAAAGTATGTATCTCCGTATATGTTAATTGAACTTTAATTACCTACAGGAGGCTCCTGCATGGTCCAGCAAGCTATCAACAAAGCAGGAGATAGGAAATTCTAAATTGAACTGAATTTGCAAATAAGAAATGTTAACATTAGACAACTCTTTACAGGAAGTGTTTAGGAAGGCTGTGTAAGTCACAGGCAGAGAGGTGTGACTAGGGTTGCATAAACACAGTGATTTAACTCCTAAATGGCAGAGAATTGAGTATTGAGATTGCTGGGGCATTATCTATACACCAAAACTGCTTCATTAAGGTCAGATTGTTTTGGTGACTATAATTTTTATACCGCAGCATCTGGAAAAATATATGTAAGAGACAAATGCTATAGGAGTCTCATAATACCTTGCATGATTCACAGGGGTGGATGGTTTAGAAAGTTACAAAAACATATTAAACTTTATAGTTCTTTATATCAGCTTCCGTTATGCACATTAAAAGACGCATTGACTTCATCTGCATTTACGTATCTGAATTCTATCTATTCATTTTAATTGTTTCCATCTGCGAGCACATATTCAGGGTTTTTTTTTTTATGAATGATACATTGATATTTTACTCCTAAAAACATGACTGCTCAATGCTTTCTATTATGGTTGCTACACAGTGCAAAAAAAAAAATCTGTGTTGAAAAGTTTGAACAGGAAATCCATGGGGAATAGAAACAAAAAAAAAGAAAAAGTAAAAAACAGGAAAAAAAATTCATCTGTATCCCAGCAATGATCAAACACCAAATACAAAATAAATGCTCGTATCCTGTCTTCCAGGTGCTTCCTGAACTTTTTAAGAGCACACCTGCTTTTTCTCGAAAGGTTGCATCTATTAAGTTACTAAAACATTGAGGTCACTTGAAATTTGAATTTTAGCTACCACCTTAGGTAGCAATTAGCTAACAATCGGGTTAGCTTGAGTGCAACATGGGTTTAGTCTGTACATTTGCTACTCATGTATCTGTTGAGAGAACTCCAGAGTACTCAGAGCTGAGAACATCTTCTAGTGATTTGGTCCCAGCCGTAGCTATGTCCTCACAAACCTCCCTCTTACTTATCAGCACACTCTCTCTCACATCTGTTCCCTTAACCCGTCCAGTCCCTCTGACCTCAGATCATTTGTTTTAAGGACCTTTAATTTTACCCCTGTCTTACTCCTTATCAATTCAGCTCTATATCCTTTACCATAAATTTCCAGCCGTAACATCTCATATGTTTCTGTCCTCCTCTGTATGTCTGTGCCAGAGCAGACAGCTGTTCTACATAACGGCAAGTTATAATAAATGATAAATGTTATCAAGTCGCTGCCACTGATCTGTGATACAAAGAGCGCAGAGTCAATATGATGCTGGGTCATTGCAGAGTAAGGAGGTGTTTAGGGTTGGGCAAGACTTGGGAATAGAGAACACCAGCCTTCAAAATGCTGTAGCCTGTGACTGCCATAATTCTAAGCCAGGCAAAGTAAGTATTCACTAATAGCAGGTCTGGTAAAAAAGCAAGAACCTACAGCAACCTACTAAACTAATTTGGGGAAGTAATAAAATGGCTCTATACATTGTATTTTCTGGCCTTCATTTTGTGCAATTCGTCCAATCTTTAGCGTTTTCTCATTTGTTGGTTCTATTCAGCCCTAACCTTCATTTTTGAATATATGTTTGTTTCTTCTGTGTTGCTACATATTTATTAATTTTTCCACTACTTTTTCTGACTTTTCTTTTCTCTAATTTCGGCTTGATTCCGAAATGGAAATTTCTCTGCGAACCAGTGGAATTTACTACGAAGAAGCTGAACATGAATATCTTACAGATTTTTTTAATTATACAGACCGCTTTGGACACTCCTGATGTGTCTTCACAGCTCGAGAAGCTGATTGGTGTAAAAGCCTGCTAACAAAATCAGATGTCAGTACTCAAACAGTTAAAGCACTTAAAACAATCGGCTAAATAAAATAAATAAACTGTAATTGTATACATGGCGTGCGATTGCCATCTACAACATTTGCAGTACAGCTATTTTGACCTAAAACATGCCATTTCCTGGTGAATTCCTGACAATTTGTTGTTTAAAGAATGACAGCGTCTGTGAGATGTTACATGTTGCTTTGTCATGTCATGTAGGGGACTAGTAAGGTGGAGTTGGGTCATTTTCAAGTAATTTTTCCATTCTTCTGCACTGTTTTGTCATTAATTTGAATACTGAATAACGTGGAACAGAGAACTTGAATTTAATTTTTTCATCCAACATTAACTCAAACTCTGACTAGACCCCCAGGAAGCAAACGTTTAACGGTGTTACAGAACTGTGCTTTCTACCTGTCCTCCTATTTGAAGTCATGAGATGATTGATTAACAGGATGTCTTTGCTTTGTGTTAGAGGAATAGTGCAGATAACTGCTCTGTCAGTCTCCGCTCCGCAAGAGTCTAATCTAATGCAGCATTTTTCGGTCTGTCCTAAGGGCAAGCCTGGTCAGGGAGAATATCCAGCAAAACTGAATAAAGCACTGTTTGGGAACTCAATACTCCCCTGTAATTGTCTCTGCTGAAACCCAACCTCGGCCCAAGTTAATGAACTACAGGTGTGAATCCCATGTCACCAGATCTGCCTTGAAGGCATGTAACACTTTCTCAGACACTTGGCCTCTAAGAGTACCATACTTAATTTACCATAACAACTATCAATATTTCATGCGTTTGTGTGATCCCTGCAGCGGGGGGAGTGAGGAGGGTGTCTGGGAAGCTGCGGAATGATGATACTTTACATTGCAATCAACCAGACAATTTGCTTTTTCCTATCTTCTTTTCTTCTTCTCTCTTTGTAAAGTCACGGCTGGAGATGGTTGGGTCTGATTGTTGTTTTGAACAAGAAGTACACATTTGCTCAATTACTTGAGCATGTTACATTAGCAGGAAAATGTTTCTGCATTCACATTGGAGATAAAGGGGGAAAAAAATGTAAATACTGGTCGTAAAGAGAATGTCCAGAACATCAGAATGTCCACGCAGCTCCAGATTGATCTCGTATCCCATCATATAAAAAGTGAAATTAGCTGCAGAAGCAAACATGATGAAATATATTGATAATCCAACGGGCAATGAATTCTAAAATAAATCATTACAAGAAGTGATAGAACTATTCTAATATGGTTTTTTTCTTTGATGGTCACAGGACTAACCAATTTTTAAACTATGAAAAGTTCTTCATGGAACCTTGAAAAGAAAGGCAGACAAGATGCTTGTTTTGCCTGTGAGCATTTTCTGTGGTTGTAGGATTTAAATGCACAATTTTCAGAAAGCAAATAATCTCCACCTATCAAAAAAAAAAAAACATTTTCTGTTTCCTTGTTCAAATGAAATCTATACATTTTTGAATAACACTGGGAAAATGCCTTTAAAAGGATAATGAACTATAGGACCAACTTTTTCTATTTGTTAGTTGAACTCGGCATTATCCTTCAACTTGATTTGCTAAATCCTGCTATTTTCAGATTTAAAACATTGCTAGTATCCCTACTGGGTTGACTTGCTCGCACTATCTACGCATACGTTTCCTTACTTTTTCCTTATTTTCATGTGATTTGTATCTAGCTTATCTTGGGAAAGTCCTCTTAATGTCAATGCAAGCTTAACAATATACAACATTGGATTGTAACCATGCTCCTAGTACTAATTCAATATCTGTATACTTATGCAATGTTGTAACAACAATTACTCAGATGCAATGTTACTTGATTATTGTCCATGCTCTTGATTATCTCCCAACTTGACGACTGCAACCTGCTCCATATCAGTCTCACTCAAGGTTTTGTAATCCATAATGAATGTGACCTCCAGGTTCATCTTTATTCTATCATGTTCTTTATTTATCTCCCCTCTGTCTCGACAGCATCTAGGGTCAATTTAAAATCCCTATCCTTACCTATGAAACTCCCCTAAGTAGTATTATAATCTTCCACATCCTCACTACAGAATACACTGGTCCACCGAATTTCGATTGAGTACTGGGTTGGTAGTGTTACTGTCACCCTGAACATTCAGCAGTAGTATAGTTTATCATTGTAAGGATAAAAAGGTAAGTATTCAGATCCCTAACTGCAGATGTGGACAAGGAATGGAAAGAAGTACTACCAGACCTTATGGTGGCTGGGCTTATCTGGACGATAGATACGAAAAGGAAAAACAAACTAGGAAAACCACAATACCGGCCAAGGTCAGCATCTCAGAGGTGAGACTAGCAGACTAAAGATCAGAGCAGGCAGCAAACACAGATACTCAATAAACAAGCTAGATCAAAAACAGAAAATTAAAAATAAGAAGCCACAATATCACAAGTAACCAGGCAAGTCCCCCAAACTGGCCAAAACACAAAGGGAAGTATAACCCTATATCGGTGATGAGCCCGAGTGCCCAAACCGCAATAAATGCCAACTTTTTTTTTTCCTCAAAGTGCCAACACGGCAATTAAACCTGAATACTGAGGTTTAATTTTAGAAAAAACAACTCGTACAGTTGTCCGAACTAATTAACATCTTTTGTTTTAAAAGAACAACACAACAAAGAGTTCAATGATACAAATTTTAAATAATGATATAAATAGGTAAAATTAAACTTATATTTATTAGTATCTCCAAAAAAATGTGAGCAGATTTCCAGTTTATAGGTACGGAGCACACTATAACTGTTATGTGAGACCAAAGTGGAAAAAATTATTATTTTTATATAATAAAAAAAAAAAATAATAAAAAATATACATATAAAATCAACATTTCAGTCCTACTTGAGGACTTTCATCAGGATTATGTCCTCAAGTAGGACTGAAACGTTGATTGTTTTTAACAAGACTGGTTAAAAGTTATATTTAGTTATATTTAGTTATATTTTATGGAATCCGTGACTGCAGGCCTATTACAGCCATTTGGATGTTTGGAGCCCTAATAGTGGTTGGAGTCTGAGTGCAAGGTACAGTTGTTTCTTTTATATAAAAATAATACTTTTTCCACTTTGGTCTCACATAACAGTTATAGTGTGCTCCATACCTATAAACTGGAAATATGCTGACATTTACATTTGACTGTATATAATAATTTATAAAAATATTTTTTGTCGACATTCACTATCCGCAATTCTCCCCTCAAATAATATCAAAATATAAAAAAAAAATAAAAAAAATATTTAATCATCAAAATATTAACCAATAATATTAAATGAAGGTCTTATTTGGAAAACAAAATCCCAATAAAGTGGTAGAATTAAGTCTTGTAAAAATGTTACTGACCTCAGTCACTATGATGGAACACAAAACATAAGAATACAAAGTACTGCTACTTTCGGATTTGGAATACTGCTTTGTTAACCCCGAGACTGTGTTGCAAGGTGTGGATAGACATTAATAGTTCCTTTCATCATTTAAGAAATGCCCGGAAGCTGAAGACTGCGATGTAATGTTCTCTATGCATCATTCTATTACAAGAAAATATCTGTCTGGGTATTGTGTCTCCCCGTGACAGTGAAAATAGAAAACAAAGGTGGCCTGAGGGCAATAGTATGTTTAGGGAGTTAGCTGTAGGTGATAAGTGACAAAGAGGCTTATATGCCATCAAACTGAAATGGATTTTTGTGCAGACTAAGCTTTGAGATTTATTAAGAAGCAGATGTGTTTGGCTAATATAATCATATGCGCTCATTGCTGACATAGCCAGAAACTGGACAATAGGCACTACAGAGGGCAGTCCTCCTATACGGGCATAATACCAAACATGTGTTTACAGATATCATAATTTAAATTGTTTTGATTGATTCTATGAGCAGACCTCATATTTTAAAAGGCACACATCATTTGTCATGGCACCCAATGTCACTTACCCACATGACAGATATCAATTGGCACCGATAGCATGTATAACACATACGGCTTGCAGCGGTATATTAAAGCGACACTCCAGGCACCATAACAACTTAATTGCATTGAAGCTGTTATTGTGCGAGGTGGTCCTATGTGCTGATTTACTTGAAAGGGTTAAACCAGTGGTTCCCAAACTAGTACTCAAGGCACGCCTACCAGTCCGGGACTTTGGGATTGCACAGTTGTGTCTAAAGTGTTTGGTTTTTTTTCTTTCTAAAAATGCCTTAGACACAGCTTAGTAATCCCCAAATCCAGGACTGGTAGGTGTGCCTTGAGGACTGGTTTGGGAACCACTGGGTTGAACCATTAGCGAAATGTAAACCAAAAGTATTCATTCCCTGTCACTTAAAGTATCCATTACCCCTGTGTCTCCCACCCCCTACAGCCCCTGTGTCCCCCCCCTCTACATCCCTTGCCTCCCCTTCTACAGCCACTGCATTTGGTGGGTGGGGAGGCGGGGGCAGCAAAATGTATCTTCGCCTGTGTAGCCAAAAATTCTTGCACTGGCCCTGTGTAGATGCATATACACTGCAATCTAAATTCTAAACCAAAAATACAATTTTATCTAAATAATATATCTACTGCTACTTGGCCGACACAATGTCATGTTTCCCTCTAAACTGTAACCATGTCATTTTTCTTGACAGGCATGCCTTAAGGCTTTACTGACCATTTAAATAAAACATGGCTGATATTAAGGCCAACTTGATAAAATCATTATTTATTTCATTTTTACTTGACAAACGACAGCTTATATACTTCAAAGTAAAAATTACTTCATTGTGTCCCAAAGCTGAAAAGAAGCTAAATACCAAATTTCAACATGTTAAATAACGTATTTCAACATCTAATTTTTCCAACTACGAATTAAGAACATATCTGTCAATGCGAAGGCTTGCTGAAGTCTCCCGTTCTACTTAACATTAGAGCTTTCATGACAATTGCTAAGTAAATGATTAATGCTAATTTTGGAACCTTAATGTGCTCTAATGAATCAAACACATTATACCCTGAGAGAGAGAGAGAGAGAGAGAGAGAGAGAGAGAGAAAGAAAGAAAGAAAGAAAGAAAGAAAGAAAGAACGAAAGAAAAAAAGAAAGAAAGAATCTCGTTACCATTACACACGTTCGAATTTCTCCAAACTTTAGATAACATTTGTTTGAATAATGTTCCTATTTTTTTCTGCTGTTTTCACAAGCAATGACAATGACCAACAATCAATTACAATTGATAATAATATTTCCTAAAGCAATAATAGAGAAGCAAACCTTTATGCAGTATTGTGGTATGACGGACTGCCTGGCACTCCGACCAGGTAGCTCTGTCAATCGCTGCTTCCTAGTACTGACGAGTACCATAAGCAGTGCTCTGGTGCATCATAACCATCGCCGTCCTCCACCCACTCTGGACCCAAGACCAGGATCCTGCTTCCAGTAGGTAGACCTCTCTTAATCCAGAGAGGAGGAACAGGAACAGCTCTTACAAGAGATTAGTGATTATACTCTGGGGAGTATAGTGATTATAGCAATCCCCAGAGTGAGGTTCTCCAATCCCCAAACATGAGCCGAAACTTCATGAAGGTGCAAGATGATTTGATCTTTAATGGTTCAGGTTGGCTTTTATTCAATTCTCTAGGCCAGAGGAACACCCCCTGGACCTGATGGGGCACAGGAACACAAAGGACACAAACCAATCAGAACAAACATACGGTCTGTGACACGCCCATGTACAGCACACAATCCCTCCCCTCTGTAAGTAGGTCCTATGAGTAACTCAATTATCTCCAGGCAGAAAAACCACATTTTCACAAAGTTCAGAAAGTACCCCAAAACATAACACACATGGATAGCCCTGATCTGGGTGAACAACATATCCAAAAATCACCCAGATCAGAGCAGGGGTTCAAAAGTTTCCTGGAAGTCTCTTTTTGACCGGCTGCAAACATGGCTTCATGTCCAAAACAGTTCCAGAGAATTAGGGCCAGCGGTCGGTCTCTCTTTGTGTAGTACAAAGGTACTTACATTACATGAATGGCGCCTTTTAAAGTATATTGGGCAAGGTATATTAGAGGGCCCATAGTCACAGGGTAGGAGGCAAGCAAACAGGCCCCTCCAAAAACTTGTGGCAAACCCACAGAAAAAGAGTTTGTCATATGTGGACTTACCTTATGCATTATAAAACAGAGCTATCTATGTGCCTCTATGAATTTAAAGGGTTACTCAAAGCATCATAATCAATACAGGGGCAAACTGTTTAGCAATGGTTTCCATCTTACATGGGTCCCCATGGGGCTCTGAGACTCATTGCTTTTTGGCAGACTCTCTTCCAGCAGAACTGCCAAAGCTGATCCAGTCACCATTCACTGTCTGAGAGTGTCAGCTGATTGCTCTCAGCCAATGAGAGGCACACTGTGAAAAAGAAAATTGCATAGAATTGATATTAGGCAGCCCAGAACTCTTGGTCCGAGCGAGCTAATGACACCCAAATGACACTTCCAGCAGCAGACGGGTTAAAATCAGTACGTGCAACGTTTCAAAGCTAAAAGCTGCACATACAGACTCCAGGTACCATGACCACGTCAAATCACTGAAGTTGATTTGGTGGTTGGATTAATATTTTAAAGTGCAGGATTCCCATTGCTAGCTGGACAGCTAGATCAAATGATCAGAGTTCCACATGACCACTCAAAGAAGGTCGCTACACCACTGGTGGAGAGTGGGTAAAGAAACAAGGATCGACTTGGCTTATTTTTCATATATTCACTCCAAACATCCAGGATTCCTATTAAACATTGCCTCGCAGAAGAACCCCTGCCTTGGCATTCCAAACAGCAATATTATATTGGGCAAAAGCAACATAAAGTTAATTTCAATCCTATTAGGTATAGTAAGCCCTGCTTCATTTATGCCATGATGACATTAATAAATATAGAATGGCAAAGTGTTTCCTATAATTTCAGATTTTCTAGTTTTTCTGTATTCAAAGACCTAATTTTCTGGCATATTTGCTGTCAAAATAGGAAAAAAAAAACACTCTAGGAAATGGACCTAAAGTATAGAAAAGTGGCTACAATGATAGAAGGAATACTTCAAGATGCAGTTTATCAAAGTGCTGTTATTGGACAGGTAGGCAAAGTTCTAACAGCAGAGCAAACGCCACTTGGAATGTTCCCTTTGATTTGATTCTTTTCCATTGGTTTGATTGGCAATTACTCTTTACAACTATGCCCCACTTTTTTATCATGACACTTTGATAAATCTCCCCTAGAGTGCCTAGGGGCACTCGTCTAACAGTGGAATTTGTGAGCATCTGGGAACAGCCTCCGGCTCGTGCCACGGTCTTCTGATTTCGACATCCACGAGAAGAAGAATGGGTTCAGGGTTAAAGTTTTATTGTAAAAGATATGATAAATTAAAGGTTATTACTCCATCTTATAAAAATAATTGTTTTAAGGTTAGATGTTTATCTTGGAAAGTATCCGGGTTTAAATTTATATCTTGAGGAGCAAATCACACAAAAATGTATTTGCAATCATTGACGATCAGACCAACACATATACATTTTGGACATTTCCTACATTCAGAGAATAACCTCCACATTGTATTGAGTTGAAACTAAAATGGAAACATTGATGCTTAAAGTAATTCATCTGGAAAAATTCTTGGGTTTAGCTACATTCACAGTCTGTCTTTTGCCTCAGTTTTGCCATTCAGATTGCAATGCACTAAGGGTTTATTTAGCACACTACAGTTAATGTTTCAATTCAAGTTTATTTTGATTATTTATATTGGTACTAATATTGGTACCCCTATGAATTCACATTAGAAAAATATATATTACATTTGGAAAAGTACCTCATGCCCACATTTCTATATGGTGGTGGCTTTTTAATGTTTTGGGGGTGTTTTAATGCCAGAGGACCTGGACATTTTGCTAGGACACATGGCATCATGGACTCTATCAAACATCAACAGATATTAAATGAACGCCTGACTGCCTCTGCCAGAAAGCTTAAAATGGGCCGTGGCTGGATCTTCCTGCAGGACAATGATCCAAAACATACATCGAAATCAACACAGAAAATGGTTTACTGAGGACAAAATCACGGTTCTGCCGTGTGTTACTTATACTAATAATAATAGTAATAGCGATAATAAAATACCTCTATTCTGTCTTCTTCTCTCGTCCTGAATCAACTCTGACTCTGCATTGCGTTTTTGTTTTGTTTTTTATTTCTGTGCCCCTTCTTCAAGCACTCAGAAATACTGTTACCAAGAATTCTGTACAGATACCAGTTCTTCACTTTTCCAGGTTATACACACCAACTCAGTTCTTTCCAGAGAGCAACTTTTATTCACAAAAAAATGCCCAAGACAGATAATATATGCACTGTAGATTTTGTTCACTTGCAATGTTCATTACCAGCAATGCAGCTCACAGTTGTCCATTCACACAATGATTGCAGGCTTCAGACAATAAGGTTCCCTCTGGGTACAGGTGACACTCCTGTGACAATTCAGCTCCTGGTGATGACAACCTCACACACAGAGAGACAAAGAGCGAGACCCTGCGAGAAAGCCCATATATGTGCATGTGTACCAACTAGTTTGGCCTGGTAGAAACTACCAGAAAAAGATGATGTGTCCAACTGTGGAACCTACTGGAAACCTGCAGTTTGCTTGGAATGTGTAATCAGGTGGACAATAAGCTCAACTGGTTTAATCTGGTTACTGAATTTAATACTCTACAAATGGATGATGTGTCCAACTGTAGAACCTACTGTAAACTTGCAGTTAGTTAGAACACGGTAGACAAAGGGTCAGGCTGGTTTAATCTGGTGACTGAATGGAATGACCTGGAATGTATCGGAAAATGGAGATGTGTAAAAATGTCGAGATATATATACAAGTGCATGCGACAGCCATTGTACAGCACTGTGAACTATGTTGGTGCTCTCCAATAAACAATAGAAACGTATACATAAACGCATTATAATACACCAGGACCACCCCACTCTCATGACTTGGACGTCATAGACAACCTGTGGGGTGAATTAAAGAGGTGAGTCCACAAGTATTGATCTAGAACTTAGAAGGATCTGGAGAGATTCTGTATGGAGGAATGGTCTGAGATCCCTTGCCATGAGTTCTCCAACCTCATCAGGCATTATGGGAGAAGATTTATAGCTGTTATCTTAGAAAAGGGAGGCAGCACAAAATACTGACTAATAGATTACTAGTATAGAATACTGACACATACATTTCACAAAGATTTTTTTTTTTTTATTAACCTTTGTTGTTTTTGCAATTGTTTGATATCAAAAGGTTTTGATATCATTAAAAATGACTGGGCAAAATATTTTTTTTACAGCCTTCTTTGCCCATATTTACCAAGGGTGCCAATATTATTGGAGGACACTGTAACTCCAACGTAACATGGCACTGCACGACATTGATTAATTTAGATGGGTTTTTTTTAACCAATCTGCTGTCAGGAAAAAAGGATATAATGATGTGATATATTAGAATAGAAGTTGAGAACATGTCAAATATAGACAGAGGCAAAATAAGCACAAGGGATTGAAGTAATTACAATAAAGAGAACTGCCTTCCTATCTACCTATAGGTGCATTGTGTGATACATTTCTAAAGGTTAGTAAATTAGAAAAAAATGTAATCAATAAATGTTAATGTAAAACTAAAGAAATGGGTTCAGGTCCGTAACGCATTACAATGTATAAATATGCACAGCTTCAAATAAATATTTCACATGGACAGATCAATAGAATATTCCCTTCTCCAGTCACTGATAGATATTGCATGTTTGAATTTAAACCAAGGTGGCTACAAGCCACACAAAATGCCCGGAATTAAATATCTAGCTACTAGTAACATGTTCCATACAAAACAATATATATTTTACACTGAGTGACATTGTATGTAAAATAAACCTTTCTCTGGGGTTTGTTCACTTAACATAAGCTCGTAGTGAATTGAATTTCAAGCTACAACATTGTTGCTAACAGTAGCTTAAAGGGTTACTCGAGCATTGTAACCACTACAGCTCACTGTAGTGGTTATGATGTGGGTAGAAATGTCGTGAACATAACAGGCGAACCGGGCGAACCGCCATAGACTTCCATGGGCAGGCAAATTTTAAAACCCACAGGGACTCTTTCTGGCCACAATAGTGATGGAAAAGTTGTTTCAAGTTGTTTCAACTGCTTCACTTGTATCTGACTACTCAGCAAAGGAAGCAGCAGCAGGTACAACATCATCATCATCACACCGTACGTCCATGTGTGTAATGCTGCCTGACTGAGACATATCCCTGTTATCTACATCCTCTGGCAATAATGCTTGCGCATCACTCATTTATTCCAACTGATGTGTAAATAACTCCTCTGACAGATCAAGTGAAGTGGCTGTGGTGCTAGTGTTGGTGGTGGCTGCAGGCGGGCTAGTAGTAACTTGAGAGGTGCCCGAAGCTAAGCTGGAGGAGGATGGTGCGTCAAGCTGTAGAAGATTGGGTGTCCTGTGTTAGCCAGTCAACTATGTCCTCAGAACTTTTCGAGTTCAGGGTTGTGGCCTCTGAACACTGGGCATTATTCTAGGACCAAAGGGAATCACAGCATCACGACCACGACGGCCCCTGCGGGGTGGCCTGCCTCTGCCTGTCATTTTTTTTTCGATTAGTGGTACTATGTGTGCAAGCTACTGTGAGAACAGATTTGAGTGGCACTGTGCACTGGCAGAGTAGACGCTGTAGGCCTGACACACACGCTTGCAGACAACTAACTGCTTTTCAATCTATTACAGTCAAAAATTTTTTTTTTTTTTTTTAAATGTACACTACTGTTACACCAGATATGAGTTGCACTGGTGTGACACTGTACCCTGGCAGGCCCTGAAACGCACACATGTGAAGGAAACTGACTGCTATTATATTACAGTCAAAAAAGTTTTTGTTTTTTTTAAATGCAAGCTATTGTGACACCAGATATGAGTGGTGGCACTGGGCAAGTGGGCACAGTATACGCTGTGAGCCTGACACACACGCTGGCAGGCAACTGCAATTAGATTACACAGGAAAAAAAAGAAGCAGACTGATGTTCTAGCCCTAAAAATGGCTTTTTGGGGTGCTGTCCTTACAGCAGAGATCAGATGAGTCATTCAGGACTGTAGTGGACACTGAATACACTAGTCTAGCTATCGATTTCCCTATTAAATGAGCAGCAGCTACACTGTCCCTCCTCTCACTAAGAATGCAGCTTCCGGGGGGCGGGGCCTAGCTGTCATGGAGGAAAGACGCACTTTGTGTGAGTTCCTCAATATCTCACTTTAAGCAGCTATCAACAAGCGAATTTCACCCCAGAATGGGATGACCCAGCAATGTTGCGCCTACCTGACCGACCCGACATGCTTAATAGCGGTCAGCAACTCGACAGATTCTTACTTACCTCCGCGTGGCAAGTGTGGCCTGGTGCTCACCGGGCGGAAGAGGCGGCCGATCTCCCGATCCTGGGATGCCCAGGAGCAGCTACTTCCCGGCAGGAGCTCCGTTACCCCCCCTCGGACCGGTGGGGGTTATCCCGGTCCACCCCTGAGAGGCTGTCTGGAGCTAATGGACGAACAGAGCACAGCCGCCCAGGCTGACATACTCATCTGCGACTCTCCCAATATGGCGGCAGCCGCGTGTCCTCCTGGTACCAGCAAAGCATGGCAGGATATTGAGTCTAAGCTGGACAGACTCTTTAATCAATTTTGGAAGTAAATAACAAGCAAGAAGCCCCAACAAGCTCCACCACAGCCCCAACAAGCTCCAGGATATTGAGTCTAAGCTGGACAGACTCTTTAATCAATTTTGGAAGCAAATAATAAGCAGGAAGCCCCAACAAGCTCCACCACAGCTAAGCGAAGCAGTCCCCATTAAAATCCACCAACGCAAAAGGCGTCGAAGATGGGACCGGAGGCACAAACAGAAATGCAGAGCCTGCCCCACGTCAAGCACTCGCCTCCACCTTAAGCCACCACAATACCGCACCAGACGTGAAGCACCACAGGGACAGATCCGACCACCCGACAAAACAAGCTTCAATCACCAAAAGCCGCGAACCCGGCACTCAGCCAGAGACTTGCCTTTGTTGTTCCAGGTATCAGGGACTCCCAGGGTCTGCACCTGGCGCCCAGAAGGGATTGGATGAGCACAAGCAGTAAACAGCAGCCTGCCAAGCATGTCCCACTATAGCCGATCCTCCACACCATGCCTTTGATCACATGAACTGCTCTCTGCACATTAACTAATCGTAAAGTAGCAAGCGTTTAAACATGTCATTATTTCACCTCCTAAAGAGTTTATTGTCATAGTTCCTTACATGCCTTTACCTTAACCGTTCATGTATTACGTTATTCACTAGTCTCATCTCATGGGGCGAGTAACACTTGATATATAACTAGTGGTGGAGCTGCTGATATAAATACACATTTGATAACGTGCAAGCTACACCCTAAACATGACAGCCATCTTTCACAACAATGTACTGCTATATACTCATACCCTCAGTGCAACTAGCCATGATATACGCACGTTCAGCCTAGCATGCTCAAATATAACACACTTCTGTTTAAAAAAAAAAAAGAAAAAAAGAATGCAGCTTCCGAATGAATCTAAAATGGATGCTGTCCAGGAGGTGGGAGGGTCTGGGAGGGAGGGTCTGCTGCTGATTGGCTGGAATGTGTCTGCTGACTGTGAGGTACAGGGTCAACGTTTACTCAATGATGACGAATAGGGGGCGGACCGAACATCGCATATGTTCACCATCTGTGGCGAACGCGAACAAGCTATGTTCGCCAGGAACTATTCGCCAGTGAACTATTCGGGACATCTCTAGATGTGGCAGTTCACCGGCACTGTTTCCTGATAACGGGGGGAAACCATTACCTCTTACCTGGTCCTGCTGAGCGCATTGTCTCCTTAAGAGTGGCAGTGATATGCATCCGGCTTCTGTAGCGCCTGACGCCGAAACCGCCGGCCATTCATTGGCTGAGAGCATCAGCTGACCACTCTTAGACAATGAGTGCAACTCTGTGCATAGTAATATGAAGTCAGTTCAAGTTCCAGGCAGACTGATAACACACCAGTGACACTGTTTGAGATGGAGTTACACCTCTGACAGCAGAGCGGTTAATCTCTGTATGATCAGCGTTTCATAGCAAAACACTAAGCATGCAACTCTAGACACCATGACCACTTCCAAACATTGAAGTGGTTATGGTGTTAAAAAAACAAACAAAAATAAACAGGAGTATACTTTACTGACTGTGCTTAATTGAAAGATTATCACTATTATAAAATATTACAACAACACAGATCTATTAAATTTACTTTAACTTATTTATTTATATAACAAATTTTACTTCCCAGCCAACAAATATGAAGTGTTTTAGCCCAGGATCTTCAAACAAATGAGCAAAACTGCAAGATCCACACAAATGTATAAAACTGACAAAAAACTCAGAGACACAACAAAGGGAAACCATTGATATTTCAAAGACGGAATTCCAGTTCCGCTTCTTATTTATGTTTCTTAAAATATTTTTTTTTTGCGCTAATGTGAGGCTGGGCCGTGAAAGCTCGGCTGCAGTAATGAAGTGCAGATAGGAAGGTGATAATATTGGGGAAGAATTTCTCTGACTTGCATATCCTGAGGGGCTTCCTATGTCTGCAAATCCTTAAAATGTGCACTGTTGTGGAACCTTTTAACAGTTACTAGTATTTAGTAGAGAAAATATTAAATTACACATATAAAGGGCTTGGGGTTACATGGTAATTTAAAACAGTGTTAGCCTTTAGCAATTGGTTGTTCTGTGCAAAATCCGAAATTGATGTTCTCCATGGCTCACAAAAAAAAAAATGGAATATAAGTATTCTACAGAACAGTTAATGTGATATTATGCCATAGCTAGCATAGCTGACTCAACTGGAGAATTACTAAATAAGGAGAATTTGAAAAACCAAAAGTTTATTTTTAACGGTTGCTCCAAATGTAGCACTTTACCCTAAGGTGGTTTGTCTTAATAAACATGGACATAAATGTCAATCTAGGGGTTAGACTTTCCCATTAATCACATGCATGTGATGCAATGATTTGAAAGGACATTTATTTAACACCAAAAGCTGAAATGCCCACTGGACTTTTCTCACATCTTTTTGGACTTCTGAGAAAGAAAATGCTGTCTGTCTATGGTTGGTGACGAATAAAGGACTGTTTTGATCCACTGCATCGAGTGCTGAAACATTCAGTTATCTCTGATTTCACTGAAGTTGGGAGGGCTCCTATTTTAAGATTTTCAACAGTGAAATGGGTGAGTGGCTGTCCATTTCTGCAGTATTCCTGAGCTAAGGAGCTACAAATCTTTCATTTATTTACACTATATAAAAATAACTGCCTTGTTTGGAGGATGATTGATTTATGTAAATACATACAAGGCAAATAAAAATAGTCTTCTGATGGGCTGTTCATTAAAACGACTGGCCAAAGGATAAAATGTCATCCGCTGAGTATCTTGCATACTAGGGCCATTTCACGCCAGTCTTGCGTCATTTGTTACGCAGTATGCTGTAATGGCATAAACGCATATATCGATCCGTTGTTGCGTCCTTCTCGCTTGTCATTATTGACACAGCTCAACATAATTGTCAATCACATTATTTTTATGTCACTGGTGACATTAAACCAGCGTTCAGCTGTTCACGTTCCTACTGGAGCACGGGGAACAATGTGACCCATTCATGTCTTACCTTTGATTGTATAAACCTCTCCTGCCTATGACTAGTCACCCTCTAGTGGGTCTTGCTGACCCAATTGTGGGTTTCTTGCCGTTGTCTGTTCTCTGGTTTTGTTTTCGGATTATCCTGATCTCTGTGTTCCTGACCTTTTGGCTTGTCTACCATTTATCCTGTTTTCTCTTGACCCCCTTAATTTTGGCTTGCAATCTGACTATTCTATCTGTGAAGTCCAGCCTGCCTTAGGGCTGGTAATATGGTCTATCTTTGTTCTACTTGTTTTATTTTGCTGTTTAAGGTTTCAGACTTGAAGAAAGAAGATTTCACAAACAGCAGAGTAAAGTGTTCTTAGATCAATAAACATATGTAATTCTCTCTGCTTTGAGAGGTAGTTTTACCAGATGTAGATATATTATAATGAGGTTTTGGTTCTGTTTTAGCAATATATTTTAAACATAGCTTTAACAGTTAATATGAATAGTTTTACTTAGTTTGTTTAAAAACCTGATTGCCAATTTGGGGCCATGATTGGGCTTTGTTCTTTTGGTTCAACAGTAACAAAAGGAATGTTAAAATGGTAAAATAAAATTATGGACTTTTTTCACTCAACATTAATGGTACATCTATAACGGTTTGAGGCCATGGTAGGTTAGTATGTGATATGCCAAACCTTGTGCCCACATGCTACTCTTTGCATTTCATGAGTGAGTTTGAAAAACAGATCTTTCCATTGGCAAAGTTTGGAATACGAACAATACAAGTGATGGTTATGGATCTGACCGATAACTGCTGTAAACATGACATTTCCCTTTTTGTTGTTGTTTATTTGTGAAATTGAAGTTTCTTGATGTTAACAGATGGTGTTTTTAAGAATTGTGCCTTTGGCACAAACTCTGCATGCAACAATCTAACGGTTAAGATTCAAAGCAGGAGAGGTCCGGAGAAAACAAGTACGTTCTCTGCATATAATCAATATGCAATATGACCTACAACAGCTTCACCTGATTTGAATGAGGAAATTGTGATTTTCTACATAGTGCGATATTTATTGTTGTACAAAAGTGTTTTCTTTGTAAATCTTACATATAACCTGCGACCTATTAGATAGAATGCTATATTGTATTTTAGGTTCCATCCATTGAACAGAAACCCATATATGATGCTTTTTATGAAAAAGAAAGGAATATCCGGTGTAGCGCTCTAATGGCAGTGGATATATAGGAGTAGTGAAGGAAAAACATTGCTATACCTTAATGGGTCATATATTTATGAGTAGTCCCAATGTTTTCAGGTTTACATTAAATAAAAAACACAAATGTACAAAACATAGTGTAACCTGTATACAAAGAATAAATAGAAATAAAGTGCATCAATAACTAACTCACACTTTACTGAGCTAATACACTAGCTCAGGTATATGCGCCTTAGGGTCCGTAGAGGCGACCCTCACCCTCCTTTTGGTCCAAATTTTCCCCAGGTGCAGCATCCTAGATGATAGGTACAGGAGGGAACATATAGCGTAGTACAGTCTGTGTATATAGGATGTATATTATGGAATAATACCAATATACTCACAAACCCAGAGCCAGTATCTCGGTTGGCTTCATAGGACGTATGTGGTTAAGGACCACATTCCTTCTTTATAATAGCAGGTAAGAATAAAAGCCGTAAGTGTAAAAAAAATGTATATATGTAATTTATTGTATGTAAAAAGTATAATATAACATCAATATAAAAATAGTATATAAATTAAATAACACTTGTGGCTATAGTCCAAAAGACAATTCTGTCTGCTCACTGCTCACTGTTCATCCAGATGGATGAACAGTGAGCAGACAGAATTGTCTTTTGGACTATAGCCACAAGTGTTATTTTATTTATATACTATTTTTATATTGATGTTATATTATACTTTTTACATACAATAAATTACATATATACATTTTTTTTACACTTACGGCTTTTATTCTTACCTGCTATTATAAAGAAGGAATGTGGTCCTTAACCACATACGTCCTATGAAGCCAACCGAGATACTGGCTCTGGGTTTGTGAGTATATTGGTATTATTCCATAATATACATCCTATATACACAGACTGTACTACGCTATATGTTCCCTCCTGTACCTATCATCTAGGATACTGCACCTGGGGAAAATTTGGACCAAAAGGAGGGTGAGGGTCGCCTCTACGGACCCTAAGGCGCATATACCTGAGCTAGTGTATTAGCTCAGTAAAGTGTGAGTTAGTTATTGATGCACTTTATTTCTATTTATTCTTTGTATACAGGTTACACTATGTTTTGTACATTTGTGTTTTTTATTTAAGGTAAACCTGAAAACATTGGGACTACTCATAAATATATGACCCATTAAGGTATAGCAAGGTTTTTCCTTCACTACTCCTATATATCCACTGCCATTAGAGCGCTACACCGGATATTCCTTTCTTTTCCATTATTTCTGATATAAAGATAAGCACGGTGATACAGCAGCTCACGCATATTTATTTGATATAACCTAGATCTTATCCTACACATATAAGCGCTTGTACTCTCCATTCAACATGATGCTTTTTATACCCAAATAGAAAGAGAAGATCATCCAGGCTAAATATTCTCTAACTGTACCTCAATAATAAATATGAAGAGGTCACCCCACAGATATACCTGAGTAAAAAAAGATTTACCCTGCGTAAAAATTAATCTTAATCCCCAAAAATAAATATTATCAAGTATCTTTAGAATTTAACTTTACATGTATTCTTTTAAACCTGATTTTCTAGTATAAAAATACTTTTTTTTCACAGCATATCAGCTAGGAGCTTGAATAGAAGGATTATCTAAAAAGAGCGCAGTGTATATTTTTAACCCAGTGAATCAGTCAGATTAGGAACTACGGATTTTGTATATCACATATGTGTTACCTATTTAATTACACTCTAAAAAGAAACTGCTTTAATAAAAGGTATTACAATTACATTTTCCAGTGCATGTAGCCCTAGGCCTCCTCTTTAGCGCCCTCTTGTTAGCCCCAGTCTGCCTGGGATACTTGCCTACCCTGTAGTAATATTTTGTATAAGCACACCAAAGTGATATAAGTTTATCTTATTTTGCTCACATTTGAATGCAGTACTGTTGGATGCATGCTATTGCAGCAGCTTGACCTGTGGCATACGATAGTTATGTTACCCTGTCACAGACTACTTTGCCTAAAGGTTTATGTCTCATAGGCGTGCGCAGCCTATTGCATTAGGGTGTGCACCCTAAAGCACAAACACACACGCCGCATATATATGTTTATACACACACACATATATACATACACTGCTGTGTGTGTGTGAGGGTGCAGTTAGTGTCTGTGTGTGTGTGTCTGTGCTGCAATGCCTGATGCCAGGTGGCCCTAGTGTGAGTGAACTCTAGCCTGCAGGCAACGCTCCGACCTCGCAAGAGGAACCCAGCGGAACTGCTGGCTAAAGGAGTTGCAGGGAGTGGCATTGTGTGTATGCGTATCGGTGTTGTGCACATTTGTATATTGGTGTGGTAATAATAGGGGGTGTAGTGTGTGTTTAGGGGAGTTGTGTGTGCATAGGGGTACAGTGGGTGCACAGGAGGTGTATATCGGCATAGTATGAATGCAGTGGGAGGGTGTTTATAGGGGTATAGAGTGTGTGTAGTGATTGAGTGCAATGTATAGGGGTATAGAGAGTGTGTGAGTGCAGAGAGTGTAGTGTGTATATAGGGGGTATAGTGTGTAGGTGCAGGGAGTGTTGTGTGTGTGTATATAGGGGGTGTATATAAGGTTTACAGGGTGTATACAGGATGTAGTGTGTATGTATAGGGGGCATAGTGTGTAGGTGCAGGGGGTGTATATAGGGTGTAGTGTGTATGTGGTGGGGTATAGTTTATGTATATTAGGGCTGGATAGGGTTAAATAATTAATTTTGATTGTTTCATTATTTAAATTAAAATAAAATAACCCTACACATTTACTCCCCCTTCCCCTTATTACCTTATTACTTTGCAGCGAGGAGAGGGAGCAAGCTGCTGATCATCCCTGATGATCCAGTGGGCAAATTACGTGGTCTGTACCTCCGCAGGGTACAGACCATGCCTTCCTCTCGCGAGAGCTGGAGTTTCAGAGCGTCGCCGCGGGTTACCACGGCAACGCTCTGAAGATATCAGAGATCGCGAGAGGGCTGCCCTGCGCGCAGCCTGGAGGCTGTTTGCTCCTTAACCCCTTAAGGACACATGACATGTGTGACATGTCATGATTCCCTTTTATTCTAAAAGTTTGGTCCTTAAGGGGTTAAACCAAAGGAGCTCTTCAGAGCCTCTCTCGGGGCTAATCTGGTAAGCTTGAGCTGGCAGGGGAGATATTTTGATCTTCCATGCCGGCCTACATCCATGTGCGGCGCGCGGTGATTAGGGTGTGCCCAGGCACACCCGGCACACCCTGTGCGCACGCCTATGCCTGTACGCATCATTGGCCTAGCATGTTTATACTACCATAATACTCACCATGTCTAATATCTTATTTAATGCTCCATTATGTTATTTTAAAAAAATGAGGCAGACCTAACTAGTTCATTCTGTGTGCTTGACATTCTTGGTATGTAAATATCTGTCTTAACTTACATTTTTATATGTTAGCTACTTTTTTTTTGTTTTGAGATAAATATCTGGGTAAATATTTTGTCCCCAAAGGGAACTTTATGTCAAAAGACAGACAGACAAGCAGAAAGACGACAGACAGATAGATAGATATATAGATAGATAATAGATAGATAGATAGATAGATAGATAGATGGATAGATAATAGATAGATAGATAGATAGATAGATAGATAATAGATAGATAGATAGATAGATAGATAGATAGATAGATAGATAGATAGTTAGATAGAATCCTGAAGCCCACTTAAATTTTGACTTAATTAAAATGAAATTAGAAAATACAAAATACTATCCTGTAGAGGGTAAAAATGGTACATCAAACAGCTATAATGGCTCTGATAGACATGTCATATAAAAGTGAACGCCCCCAAAATATATTAAAAAATTCCTAATGGAATATTTTCATTGAAAAGTAAAGCTGAATATATTGATCGTATAGAACTGGTAGGGATTAAATTCCAGAGCCTTCTATTGTCACAAAATGCAATCAAATACGGAGAAAGAAGATGACTAATGCAATTAGTTCAGAACACCATGGCACCTCATCGATCGACATGTTTTATTAATGCACGTCTTACACATGTACCCTTTATAGACTAACAGGGGTTTTACATGCAGCTTACTAAATTAACAGTATGTTGTCTGTCATCTCTAACCTCATACCTGCTCACTCAATGATTTAAGGCCTTCTGATAAGTCATGGCTTTCAAGGTAGCAGAAGCAAATGTCAGGTATACTATCTTCATGTGCATTCTGTTATTTTTTCTATTACACCATCTCCATTTAGCAGTAAAACTATTAAAGGAAGACTATAGCATTAGGAACACAAATAGCTATAGTGCCCTAGTCACTGTTTAGTGACCAGGCCCCCACTGCAAGGGATAAAAAGGTGAGTTTTCTTACCCTATCTCTCTCTCAATGCTGGTCTCCCGCATGCAGCTCAACCTCTTTGACTGAGATCATGAAGATCGGCAAAATGCACCAATCACATGGTCTATGTGAGACCATCTGATTCAAATAGTAACGTTTTTCAACACTTTTTCGGTGGAATCACCTCAACTGGCTTTCAATATGACAGCCACTAGCGGCAGGTTAACCGGGCAATGAAAATACACATTTGTATTCCTAATGCTATAGTGTTGCTTTAATGGTTATTAGCTGCTGGGTTAAACCAAGGAGGACATGGCACCATGACCGCTTAATTGAAATGAAGTGGTCTGGGTGCCTATTGTGTTTATAAAGTAATGCATGTACCAGGTTGTCAATTACAATAAATATAATTTATTGGTTCTTACAATTACTCCTCCTTCTAGAGTTTAATCCTTTGTCATGTCATGAAAAACAAAAAAGAAGGACCAAACTGGAACAGCTAGAATTATTATTTCTGTTTGAGATGGCTCAAAATAAAACATAATATTTATTAACAGGTAAAATAACAAAGCGACCAAAAATAAACTATCATGCAAAGATAATATAAAGTGCATGCTTCAGCCACTTCATCTTCATCTCCAAAAAAAATACTCAAATATCAGCAAACAAAATCATGCAGAGAGGGACAGAGAAGACACTAGACCCACATGTGCTGTCTGAACAAATCCACATCAAAGTGTAAATTTAAACTGGGGGACATTGACGACTATCCAAAGTCAATATGATATATATAAACGAATAAAAAGGTAACAAAATATAATGTAGTCATTTGAATAAATAAGATAAATAATAATTAGATCAAATAATTAGATAAAACAAGAATAATGTTAAAATCAATTACAAACACATTAAAAAATAGGCACTTATGGGTTTATTTTACTAAGTGAAAAATAAATGTGAATTCAAAGTGAATTAAAAAAAACATCTCAAGGTTTGCTCTGCTTTCAGTCGCTACTGTGGATTTAGATTTTAAATTTACTGTTTGAATACACTTTGAATTCTCACCTTAGCAAATAACCATGTTAAAGTGTGCAATTGCATATTTGCCCTCACTGGGCCAGCAAAACTCCAGTTAGATGTCCCAGCACATCTACAGCCAACATTATATGCTAAAAAAAATTAAAAAAAATCTTATTGAATCAGCATTGAGCCGAATCTTTTAAATAAATCTCATAGAAGCAGTGACATTTTTCAGTAAACTCAGAATTTGCAAAAGGAAAGAGAATTGGGCAAAACAGATGATAATTTTGGAGGTTTTTCACAAGTATTACAATCCTCTGTGATTTAACCAGCTGTCTCTGAACTAATCTGAATGAGTTCTGAGTCCAAACACATTCAAATCAGAAACGTTATCACTCAACTAACGGCGACCCTACATCATTCCCTTGACTCATTCCATAAAATCTGGGAACCCTGGCACAATTATATAGATAGGCTGTAGATTGTATGACACAATTCAAAGCTTTTGAGTACTAATGAGGTGGCCCTGGCTTTAACCAGTGCAGGGGGTCGGAGGCTACTGTGGATGGATGACCGGAGGGTGCGGGCAAGGTGGGAGCCGGTAGGGGAATCCAGAACCCTTCCCCCGGTATGACACCCATGGGGAGTGGGCGAGCCACCCGGATAGTAGAGGCGCAATAGGGTCCTACGCGGGATGTTTCCACCTGATGGCATTCCTATCCCTTTCCTCCCCTCTTCTTCCTCACCTTCCCCTTCCCTTTTCCATCCCTTTCCCCTGCGCACAACCGTTCCTCTGTTATCTGGAGCGCAGCAGATTTCAATACACTAGGCAGACGACAGATAATGGACTTATTGACTAGAAGGGATCTACGACATAGATAAAGAGGCCCATTCAGACGGTTATAGTGCACCAGAGGCAGGGTGGAAGCTTGGTTCAATGTTCTTGCTACCCTTTACACTTTTTATCTTATTTATTCTTCAGTTCTCTGTTTCACTAAATAAAAATATAACACTGTGTTGTGGACAGACATAGTGCTGGTGATAACAGCCTGGGGATTCCTTCTCGATTGCTGTGGGTCTTGGAATGCTTATCAACGTTTTGTGGAAGCATGTCGTGACCTTATTGTAAATGCTATGTTTCTGTTTGGCTTGTGATTATTGTCTACTGGAATGCAAAAATAAAGAATTATAAAAAAAAAAAAAAAGGAATGTTATCCCTAAAGTGGCCGAAATGATTTTCCTAAAAGATTCCTGAGCTTTCTCCGTAAATTAATAATTTGACAAAAATAAAATTAGTTACAAATGCAATAACTTTAAACAAAATGGCAGTGTGTGAGTTAATGACAGAGCGGCTTCCCACTACTATTTTACTAACTCCCACACCACGACTTAGTAATAGTATGTGGGAATAGAAAGGATCACAACGCTGGAACACAAGGAGTCCAGAGAAATGTGTTTGTTTTGATTTACTAATTTAGTGACTTTAGAACAATTCAATGTTTGCAGTTAAAGCTACAGACATTTGCTACATGTTACCACATGTAAGCAGCCAGCAGCCAGATGCTGTCAAATGATGTTGTTTCATTAAAGGAACACTATAGTCACCTATATTACTTTAGCTAAATAAAGCCGTTTTAGCGTATAGATCATTCTCCTGCAATTTCATGTATGGTTTTATCAAGTCATGTAACGGGTAAAGGGGTGCTGGTACCCCAAATCAGAAAGTTTCGATTTAGAAATGTTCGATTTAAATTGAAAATATTTCAAATTCTGCAAGTCTCTAAAAACTGAGAGCCATTTAATATAAAGTGCAGATTTGCTTACGTACTATTTAACCAAACACTTAGTAATATACCTGTATTACAATCCTCTCTAATAAAACAATAAAATTATTGTATGCGTTTATTCGCCAGGCTTGTCCGAACTTCAATTCACCTGAATGCCGGCTGAATGGACGATCCGTCGGATTCCCGAACTCCAAGCTGAAATGTAGTGTGGAGTATTGTCAATAAATTCCAATTCTGCAATTTTGGCCTAAAAATTCCAAATTCTCCCCAATTCCAAGTTTAGTGAAAACAATATCTCCTGATTCTCCATTAGGAAAGCATGTAACTTGTTGAACACAACTATAGTAAAGGACAACTATAGTCATCCAGACCACTTCAGCTCAATGAAGTGGTCTGGGTGCCAGGTCCCTCAGGTTTTAACCCTTCAGATGTAAACAGAGAAACTGCTATGTTTACATTGCAGGGTTAATCCAGCCTCTAGTGGCTGTCAAGCAGACAGCCGCTAGAGGCGCTTCCCCGATTCTCAATGCAAAAATTGCATTGAACACGCAGAACGTCCATAGGAAAGCATTGATAAATGGGCGTTTATCATGCGCGCGCGGGTCTGGCCGCGTATACGCATTCGGCTCCACTCGGAGCCGACGTCAGAGGGGGAGGAGAGGTCACCAACGCCGAGGGAGCCCGGTGCTGGATAAAGGTAAGTGGCTGAAGAGGTTTAAACCCCTTCAGTCCAGCTGGGGGGGGGGGGGGGGGAGGGGGGCTGAGGAAGGGGGGACCTAAGGGTTATATAGTGCCAGGAAAACGAGTTTGTTTTCCTGGCACTATAGTGGTCCTTTAACTATAACACATCTAGAACATTTTTTTCCAAATTAACCCGTTACCAGCTGGCTGTTGACAAAGTCCAAATGGACCCATCTGTGCATTATTTGTGGTATATGTAATTGTGTTGCTTGTCTCTTATGAGTATGTAATGTGCCATATGTGAGCTGAGTAAACATCACATAACTATATAAATGCATTTTATATGCTCATTATGGATAATATATATGTATATATTTATTTAGCTGGCAATACACAATGTTATAGGTGCTTTACATAGAAAACAGAATGTTCATAAACTGCTAATTACGGATCAGAGGAAACATGGTAGGTGGCCACAGCTGTAAAAGTCTAACAGTCTAATTGGGTATTAGGAGATTTACAGAGACAAACATGCAATAACTACTGGAATGTGCAGTGTTAATCCCAGGGACAAAAAGGCGTTAAAAAGGTTAGTGACGTGGATTAAACCAATGTTCTAAGACAACATTTTAAAAATTCCACATATTTTGTTTTGGGCTAGCGGAGGTAGGACTCAATATAATATCATCCCAACTATGTGTCTATATCGTATACTTTACTCACTGTACACTCATTCCCTTCTATTTATATATCTGTCTTTCTTCACATTGTGATTTTAAATCATTGCTTCGAGATTCTATCTTTCTCACACTCACTGTGTCCGAGATGCTGATTGTTAAAGGGACACTATAGGCACCCAGACCACTTCAGCTCATTGAAGTGGTTTGGGTGCGGTGTCCCAGTTCCCTTAACCCAGCAAACGTAATTATTGCACTATAGTGTTCCTTTAAGCAGTATTATTATTATTATTATTATTATTATTATTATTATTGCCATTTATATAGCGCCAACGGATTCCGTAGCCCTTTACAATATTATGTGAGGGGGGATTTAACTATAAAAAGGACAATTACAAGAAAACTTACAGGAACGATAGGTTGAAGAGGACCCTGCCAAACAAGCTTGCAGTCTATAGTAGATGGGGTATAAAACACATTAGGACAGTACTACTTATATTGGCAGAATTGTGAATTGCACTTGTTACTTCACTATTGTATTTTCCACCCATAACCTTTTGTCTCAATGCACTATTCCCTCCTAGATTGTAAGCTCACCGACAGGGTTGTCTTCTAATTTAGTTACAGTGTGTTTATTTATTTGTACCCTGTTTGTATTAGCGATAATGTTATTTTTGCATAAATTGTAAAGGGCTCTGGATAAAAGTACTATTTAAGAACTATCAAATCAATACATAACTAAACAAACAACAGTGAAAGACGACACAGGGCTTAAAAAAGTACCCCACACTGCTTGTAGTGAATAGCAGTTTATTCAGAGAAGAAACCTGGATGCATATGGAGCATGGTAGCTAGCAGGTAGCTCTCCATCTGTTTTAAACTACTACTCCCATGATGCTGTGCAACTGCAGACTAATGAATTATAGGGCTCAGGAGACACAACACAGAGAGAAACAGGATAGGTAACAAACAAGATCAACTCAGTGAAAGAGTTTGGAGTAAATAAGGCCTTGAAACGAAATTCATGTTTGTTTGTTTGTTTTGTATGCACATCCAGAAGCAGGTTTTATGTTGGTTTTATGTTAATTTATTGTTTTTTGGTATGCACATCCAGAAGCAGGCATAATGTAATGTACACCCAAAACCCATATAGTAAAGTAGCAAAAAACCTAATCATACGAGTATATTGTAAAACAAAACGTGAAACAAATCTTATATTCAGAATGTTGGCAGTAACAGTATGTAAACCAGTATATAAAAAAATAAATCTGACGATCTAGAAAGTACTGTATATATTTTACAGGAAAAAAAAGAATCCCGATTTGATGTTTAATGAGAAGTAATAAGAGAGATCAGTACTGGATCCATGACATGAACATGACCCCTACCTAGTAAGTCAGCTTGAATTACGTATTTCCCATCAGTTTTGACAAAACAAGATAAAATTGCCAGGAAACTGATGTAAGACTTGATTTGCATAGTTTTATTAGGAGTGCTCAAGTCAATTTAGGAAATACCATCACAAATACCTGCTTCAGTTTACGCCATATGATTTTTGTGGGGGGGAGAGTCTATACATGGAAAATTCGGTTTTTTTTTAATTCTACAAAGAAATCGTTCATGTAATATTATGAGTCACACAAATTGGTCTCATGTTTTGGTAAAAAAAAAACAACAACCAAATATCACTATCGTGGACAGGTAAAAGGCTTGATTGTATCACTTCAAAGAAATGCTACGTTTATCCACTAAACGGAAAATTGAGAATAATTGAGCAAGGGGATTTCATAGTGTATGCCAAAACAGCTGAATTTGGAATGTTTCCACTTCGAATATTTTGACCTAATACATTCAACTCTCTATAATTATCCTAAATATCTGTGTACTGAGTAATGCCCAAAATATATTATCGTTGTTACACAAGAATCTGTGAATCTTTAGGTCTCTAAGAACGTCACTAACACGCGTGATAAAGCATGCTTGGTTTTGTCACATTTAATAGTAAATAATTGTGTTTAAAAAAACAGTAAGAGATTTTTCCCAATATTGAGATTTTTCCCAATAGTGATCTAGTCGATTGATTAAAGTAGATGATAAATACGCCAACACAGGAAGTCGAATATATTTAAACCCAAGCGCTTTTATACTCCTGCCTCGAAACAAGTCATTCAAGTCACAAATACTCTAATTAACACTTAATAATGCTGTTTCACTCTGCATTAGCTATTTCTGAGAGCCTGTTACATTTATACATCTTGGAAGCAGGTTCATTCATTATTTGTTACTATTTCAGAGAATTTAGAAAGACACTTCGCTTAATATAGCAGCCAACTTCACTTATGTCTAGTAAATCAATTGAGATGGAGGATTTAATTAGTTTTTTTTCTCGTATCTATTTACAACATTCAGCAATACTGTTACAAATTCAAATAAAAAAAAAAAAGAATCCTTTTTTGATGTCCCTCTCTATATCTTATATTAAACCACTTTATACGAAATTTTAAAAGATGCTAATGCCCCCTTTAGTGGGGGCCAAGTGACATAACTAAAGTAACCCTGATTATATAAATCTGCAATAGCATGCGATTCCATCCAGCTCAGGCATTAAACAATATTTATCGGGTTTAAAAAAATATATAAATCGTACCTGAATGTAAAATATAAATTAATGGGACACTCTAAGATAGGGGTGCCCATTAGGTCGATCCCCAGATGTTTTAAAACTACAGTTTACACGATACTTTGCCATTCTAAAAGCATGCAAAGCATCATGGTAGTTGTAGTTCTACAACATCTAGCGATCTACCTTTAGGGCACCTAAGAAATAGCCAACACCCCATTGTAGCTGTTATGATGCTAGCAGGCTAATGGCACAGTCTCCATGTTCTACGTCCAACCTTTTTCAAATAGTTGAGGTCTCCAAACTACCCATGGACTGGCCGCCTTTTTTTTATGCAGAATTTACACTACAAAATTAGCAATATCAATATTGGTCACATATGAATGGAGAGAGCCAGTTAACATGTCAATAAACCAAGGGGCCAACCATAGGAGCTTGAAGGACTCTCGATTTGTATCAAACCACTTGAAAACTGTTTGACACAGAACCAGGTGTCAACGACATTAGGGCTACGGTACCATAACCACTGCAATAGGCTGAAGTGGTTATGTTTTTTAGAGCTTCCCGTTAGGCAATGTGTTCTATTGCTATATTTGTCTCCATTGATGTCATTATATTGTATCTCTTTATCATTTTCAGTTTTGTACATAGGGTTTAAAAAAATTACATATTTAAACAGAAATCTATAAAAAATCTAAACAATGTAAATCTGCATATTCATGGGGCCTTAGATAAACTGAGCTGCATGTTAACCGATTTTAGTGGTTCAGTGATCTGTTTCTTTGGGAGACAATTAGCCAATATGAAAATATGTTAATTAGCCTTAATTGCTGACCTGTTTTCGTAAAGGAATTTTCTATGTGACAAAGCATTTACCATTTTAATTTGCACTTCATAAATTCCAGTTTAGCATACTACTAGAATATCGTTAAAAGTGAATATAAAAAAAAATAAAATAAAGAAATCTCTTGCATGCTCTGTTTAACACATGGTTATATGATGCACGAATGCAAAGTAAAAGCAGAATTTGCACAGAGCAGAGCACTTAAAGGGACACTGTAAGCACTATAACCATTTTGTCTCATTGAATTGGTTATAGTATTTGGGGTCCTCTGGTGCCGCCCCTCCATTTAATGTTGAACTATTTTTGAGCAGTTTAACAGCTCATTGGTCATCCACAGTCTGGCCCTACTGGGAGGAGTGACCAAAGTAGAGGTTACACACTTCCTTTTAGCAATAGAGATT
Organism: Pelobates fuscus; assembly: GCF_036172605.1. NCBI lineage: Eukaryota > Metazoa > Chordata > Amphibia > Anura > Pelobatidae > Pelobates > Pelobates fuscus. The sequence goes on along the minus strand of NC_086318.1, from coordinate 422,319,723 downwards.
CATACCCACAATGGGCACTGTGATAGGTTGAAAGCAGCCAGATGACACTCTCAGACAATCACTAACTAGTACCAATTAATACTCAGGCTTATGATTCCTCATTAACCCAAGCAGCACAGAGGCTACTGGGGATTCTTGTTTAACATTAAAACATAAAAAAAAAGTTTTAACACTGAATGGGAGAATGTCGCCATGGGACTCTATACACTATAACTACTTCAATGAGATGAAGCAGTAACAATATCCACAGTGTCCCTTAAAGGGAATCTCCAGTACCAGGAAAACAATCCGTATTCCTGGCACTGGAGGTTCCCTCTCCCTCCCACACCCCAATCCCCGGTTACTGAAGGGGTGAAAACCCCTTCAGTTACTTACCTGAGGCAGCGGCGATGTCCCTCGTCGCTGTCTTCTCCTCCGCGCCGCTCCTCCTCTGCATTGCGTCGGCCAGTGGGCGAGACTGATCCAGCCCACCGGCCGAGGAGACCTAATGCGCATGCGCGGCAATGCCACGCATGCGCATTAGCGCTCCCCATAGGAAAGCATTGAAAAATTATTTCAATGCTTTCCTATGGGGAAATGAGCTACGCTGGAGGTCCTCACACAGTGTGAGGACGTCCAGCGACGCTCTAGCACAGGTTTCCTGTGCTATGAAGGAGGAAGTGACCTCTAGTGGCTGTCTAGTAGACAGCCACTAGAGATGGAGTTAACCCTGCAAGGTTATTATTGCAGTTTATAAAAAAACTGCAATAATTACAGTTGCAGGGTTAGGAGTAGTGGGAGTTGGCACCCAGACCACTCCAATGGGCAGAAGTGGTCTGGGTGCCTGGAGTGTCCCTTTAAATAGGGAGCAATGTGGTACAGTTGTCAGTTTTTAATAGTAATAGTAGAGTATTACAAATTCAAAGACAATGGAGCATCAAGTCCTCGGTTAATAGATAGATAGATAGATAGACACACACGTACAGATAGATAGAGAGACACACACGTACAGATAGATAGATAGATAGACACACACGTACAGATAGATAGACACACACGTACAGATAGATAGACACACACGTACAGATAGATAGATAGACACACACGTACAGATAGATAGATAGATAGACACACACGTACAGATAGATAGATAGATAGACACACACGTACAGATAGATAGATAGACACACGTACAGATAGATAGACACACACGTACAGATAGATAGATAGATAGATAGACACACACGTACAGATAGATAGACACACACGTACAGATAGATAGATAGACACACACGTACAGATAGATAGACACACACGTACAGATAGATAGACACACGTACAGATAGATAGATAGACACACATACAGATAGATAGATAGACACACGTACAGATAGATAGATAGACACACGTACAGATAGATAGATAGATAGATAGATAGACACACACAGATAGATCAAGAGATAGCTAGATAGACACACACGTACAGATAGATAGATAGACACACACGTACAGATAGATAGATAGATAGACAGACAGACACACAGACATTCTATATAAGAGAGATAGAAATATATTTTTCCGTAATGCCCTTAAATAAAAAAACATGAATGAATATGCTTCCATGTTGGAGCCATGCTGAGAGATAAAAGTCTGCAGTAAGTATTCTTAAGCCCCTCATAGTCCTACTTCCATTATACGGCTCACTAAACGGTTTCAATATGGGAATAGCATTCACTTGTAAGATCTTTACTGGCAGTAAACTGAATGCGTAGGAGGGGAATGTTTTGTATCTTTGTGTCAATTTGCTGAGCCATTCAGTCTCCTACAAATATTTCATAAAACAAAAATGCATGTCAACATCAAATAAAAACAGAAGTAATAGACAACTAGGATAAAATAATTGAAGAACTTCCACCTCTTCATATGTTCAATATGTTCTGCACATTAAATTATCACAAACAGAAAACATCTGAAACTAATTATTTTTTATAAGAAAATGGGGAGTAATCAATGGCTCAATTCCCAGTCATTAAGAACACAGAACAATCGCCTCTCACTTTTAAACACAGAACACACGTATTCATTTAACATATTACCAGTGAAGATACAATTTGGAATCCATTGAAAGTAAAGATGGAAACACGGCCTGTTTTTCCAACTCTGTAGCGGCTGGAGACATTGACTCTGGTTGTAACAAATTGATTGATTGCAGACGCTATTGTGTATCTGTCAGAGCTCTTCGATGGAGCTTGGACCGGAAAGGCAATTGCACACATGCTGTACTAGTATGATCTACTGGCAGAGGAAGTATATCTTCCTTCTCTGATGTCTTGTAGAAAAGGAAAATGTGTTAAGCTGCACTTATAATTAACTACTGAATTGTGTAAAACAAAGATGGCTAGCTACTCTACAATAATGAGATATGAACCTCCACTTATTGCTACTTATCGTTTTCCTTGCAACATGCCTCCCAAGCAACCCGGATTTAAGTAGGACAGTCATGATTTTCAAGTCCTGTCTGGCCATCTCAACTTCGTTCCCTGGTGTCCCACTTGTGTGGACAGTAGAGAACTGTGCCCAAAAAGCATTAAAACTGAAATATGTGCTCCTTGCATGTCCTGCCCTCTAAAGTGGGCTGGCCTGCTTGATGGACAGGCAGCTTGGCATGCATGCACGACAGGCTCACCTGCCAGAAATTCAGGCAGAAGGTCCCCTTTGGCCATCACTGTCCTGCCCCTCTTTACCTCTCTTCAACTGGTGCCCCTCTTCTAGGGACTCCAATTTGGGGGGTGAGGGGGAGGAGGTATGGTTGAGGATATATATTTGGCTAACCTTGTGTGGGAGGGCTGAAGTTATGCTTTAATTCCCTACCCAGCAGAGATTATGGGATAAATAATTGCAACTTCAGCCATCACATCAGATGGTTGGTACTACTCAATAAACTCCTGGGAGGAGAGAGCCTTGTGTGCATGCAGTGTGTGCACACTACACACAAAATAAGGATGAAATGGCACTGGCAAACCACAAAACAAAGTGTGCTTGTTTCCTGATTGACAGTGCTGGTGGGCGGTCTTACAATGCCTCTGATTTTTACAATACACTGCTGCTGTAACCCTCTCTCAGAAGTTAGAGTAAGCTTAGGGTGCTCAAAGCAGCGAGTACTTTGCAATGCTGGAAAGTGTTTATGGTGCTTAGACGGACTCTTTAAGGGAAGAGATCTGTTTTAAATGAAAGATACATTATGTTTGTGGTTTCAGGTCTCAGAAACAAGCAGCATTTAATTCAGGGCCTTTTTCCAGGATTCCATTAACTGTATATTATTCTAATTGTACAGTATTATTTATCATTACCCATGCAAATAATAGCATATATTTATAGTCTTAACATTCCAGTGACAGTTTCTTGATGGTGTCCATTTAACATGATTTTGTTTAAATCTGCTTACAGTTAGTGTGATTTATTTCAAATTGTTAAAGAACCATATTTGATTATTATGATTATCCATAGATTATTTTAATTCTCCACTATTTCTTCAGCTTCTCCAGCAACATAATAACTCTTTCTCCAGACTAATAATATAAAAGCCAATAATTAATATTGGGTGATGAGCAGGGATGATGGAGCTTTCTACGCAATGACTCCTACAATCATATTCATCGTTCATAATCTGCCATAAAACTGTTCTGGGCAAACTTGAAGAAGTGACTGCTATGTTTTGTGATGAAATACAAAAAAAATTAAACCAAATAAAAAAAGGTTATGGCCTTTTTGGTTCTAACGCAACGAAACCAAATTAAGTCATTGGCGTCTTTTTCTGCTATTTCTACTGTTGTATCTGTTAAAATACACAAATTATCAAAATAACTATTCATTCACAAACAAAAAGACAAAACCCCTAAATAAGTGCAAACTACTGTATGAACTTAATGTTCGTACATAAAACTATTTATATTTAAATAGCTACTCTAAGTACCATAGCCATTTACGCACACTGCAGTAGTTATGGTGTCAGGAGTCCCCTGGTGCCATCTATGGGAAGCTGTCAAACATCTATGAAAGATTTGACATTTACCTGGCTCTGTTGGATGCCTGTGGTCCTAACAGCCGGATCAGTTATGCCAAAGAGAAAGTTAATTCTTCTATATTATTATACCAATTCATACTGACTTTGGCCATTTTTCATTGGTTGAGAGAGTTATCTGATGCCTTAAGCTAAAGAATATTACAAGTTGTTAAGAAGTGGTTTGCCAGTGTGATGTATAGATTTCAACTTAGCATAGCTAAACTCGACAAAGTCAGGTAAGTGTCAAACTAATCATAAATAGATTAACGACTTACCTTGGGACTGTGCTAGGAGATTTTTGGAATCATAATCGATACAGCTCACTATAGTGGTTATAGTGTTTAATATTTCCCTTTAAGGATAACCTGGGACGATTTATTGCAAATAATACACAGCGGATACAAGGAAATAAAAAAAATAAAAAAAGTATATCTTACATCACATACTTATAGTTACTTTTTAATTTATTTTTTGGGGAAAGTGCTGACTATCTCCAATGAAGTAACCCAAAGCCATTTGTCCTGCAGTGGATTAGTCCAGTGATCTTATCTGATTAACTCTGTCGCTGTCAGTAAGATCCGGTATTGATTCTCTAGCAGTCTGTTTTGGCAGAGGTTAGAACTGAAGTCCATAGAGCCTCTTTGTTGGTTAAATATAAAGAACGAATATATATGGTAACGTTCTGCATGTTCTGTTTTCATCACGGAACACAATTTCTTCAATTTTAGGATTTTGCCTGGGAATTTCTCTGTTATAAACACGTTTAATTCCCAATGAACAAACAGAGAAGTTGGTAGCGATGTCTCATCTCTGTGCGTCTTCAAGGTTTAAAATATATCCTGTCACTGTGAGATTTAATTATCTTTTCATTACAATTTGATCAACATAGTGCTACACGAGGGATATGGCATTTTTAAAGCGATACGCCGACTGCACTAGTATACAGTATATACATAATGCATTAACAAATATGTAAATGGAAAACTCTAAATAATTGAAAATATATTGACAACTGAAGTTACTTTGTTGTAAACACCCACGCTTTGCTGCTTGGTAGTGAGTTTTGCTCAAACCATGAAATAACTCAACCAATCAGAATACTTACACATCATTATGTGGCTTACCACATAAATCATGTCCTGCTTGCCCTTTAATCTGACCCTACAGGGCAGTCAGTTCTCACTTTAGACCACGATTTCAGATATCTCATTGTTATAGGTTACGTGAAGACATGGCTGTGATCACAAACACATTTAATAAATTAGTAGGATATGAGAAACTGGGAAAACAGATTGTTATCATCATGAAAATGCCAGAAAGTAAGGTTCTATAGTCAACAATTTTACAGATTTAACTTTTCCCCTGCGGAAGTAGAGCATCACCTCTTGTTTAAGGAAAACCTTCGGGAGAGAAGATTCTTAGTTCTGTAGCGAAGCAAAGCGTTCTACTATTCAGTGAGGAGTTTACTTTCGAGATGAGATTCCTGAGATTTAATCACAGTACCAGTATCGGCAATTATTGCAGAACACAACACATAGTGGAATATTCATTTTAAAGCAAGTGACACAATTCTAGAATGGAGTGAATTGTAAAAAGAGTTAGGGAATTGAAATGCTGCATGATCATGAGAATCGGAGTCCGCAAACTCCCAACTGACACGTTGTTACCAATAATAATAACTAAACTGTCTGCCGTGTTCTGAGCAAATTATTTTTCCAGGAATTGATTGAAAACTCCAAACTTGCTTCATAAAAGTATTCCCCTGCACCTCCATTATAGCTGATTTAAAGGACCACTATCGTCACCCAGACCACTTCAGCTCGATAAAGTGGTCTGGGTGCCAGGTCCCCCAGGTTCTAACCCTCCAGATGTAAACATAGCAGTTTCAGAGAAACTGCTATGTTTACATTGCAGGGTTAATCCAGCCTCTAGTGGCTGTCTAGCCGACAGCCGCTAGAGGCGTTTCTGCGACGTTGGATGCGAAAATCGCATTGAGTACGCTAAACGTCCATAGGAAAGCATTGAGTAATGTTTTACTATGGGCGTTTTTAATGTGCGCATGGCTCTGGCTGCGCTTGCACATTCGGCTCCACTCGGGAGCGTACGTCAGAGGATGAGGAGAGGTCACCAGAGCCGAGGGAGCCCGGTACTGGATAAAGGTAAGTGGCAGAAGGGGTTTTAACCCCTTCAGCCCAGCTGGAGGGGGCCATGAGGGAGGGGGACATAATGATTATATAGTGTCAGAAAAACGAGTTTGCTTTCCTGACACTATAGTGATCCTTTAAGATTTATTCTAATCATAACTTGTCTTTACATCAGAACCCCCACTACCATGCTATTATACTTTTGTGGTTGTTTAACTCACAATTTGGAAACCCAGGTTAAATAATAAAACTGTGAAATAGCTGCTGTGTTTTAAAGATTGTAATCTAGAAGGGACTGTCTTATTGGTGGGACTCAGGGGAGGTAACCTCTGGTACTTACAAAGAATAATTTCTCAGATATTAGTTAAGGAATGTGTTCATGATTTACTGAAATGGAAGTCATAAAAAAGAGCATGTGTTATTGTTAAAAGAGTTATATGAATCATCCTGTCACTTTATGACATCACATCATAGTTGGCAGTACATTATAAATGGCGATCAAAGTGAACTGAACACCGACCGACCTTTAAATAAAAACCTGGAGTTCAGAAGAAAAAGTGTACTTTTCAGACCAAAAAAAACAACAACAAAAAACTTAACAATAGGCTTGTCCAACCTGTGGCCCATGTTGAAGAATTGGCAACCCAAGGATATCTAAATGGCTACCGAGATTCTAATTTGCTATGTTCTTAACCTGTGGATTGTTAATTCAGGTGATATCAAGAAGCAAATAAGCAAGTATCCATTGCACTTGGTAGGAAGAACGTACTGTTATGGAAACTTTGATGGAATGATCTTAACTTGGGTTAAGAGAGGTTAAAATACACTATCTAACACTACCCCATGCCAGATTGTATTACAGCTAATCATGTGTCTCTGAACCATTCATTACACAGACTCTGCTCTGATAAAGGCAAGGGTCACGTCTGATTAAATAGTAGCCAAGGCGGGATTACCCATGTCGCATTTGTCACGAGACATCATCATGCATCCTATTCACTGAGAATCATTCATTAATATAGGTGAGACAAGGTTTCAGTTATGGTATTATTAGGCACAAGATTGGTATTAATTAGGCACAGGTGACAAATGAGCTCTGAGTTCGTATTTATAGTCAAGAACAGAGATTGCATTGTCCTCTCTTCTTGTTTTATATTTCTACATAGTCTTGTTGGTTCTCTAATGTCTACTTAATTAAATAATTAAATTGTACGAAGATCTCCTTGTACTCTTCCCCACAAAATTTTTGTCACTTGTTGTTAAATTAAGGACTTTCAGAGAGCCTATGTTTCCTATTTTCTAACTCCCAAACATAGCTTTAGATTGTCCATATTTTGATCCCATCACTCAACACGTGTCACCTGACGTTGGGACTTACCACTAGGGGGCGGAGTTGCTGCACATAATGCCACCATGCATTTTAAGTTTAAAGCCAACCAATGGTGACTGGGAAAGGTAAAGTAAGAAATTAAAGAATCGTAAACGATAAATAATCAAACTGTGTGTGTAAATACCACTGCAAATGCTAGTTTTACATGTAAGAGTCCACCTAAGTATTTATCAAAAACACACATTCCGTATATGCTAAAAGTAGCATTCCTCCAGAAATGATTCCTTTTTAGAAATCCTGATTTTTTTTTTACATAACATCATTAAAAAGAAAAAATACTCATGTACTGTCAGATTTAAGAAATCCTAGGAGATTATCTAATTACCTTTAAAAAAAAAAAAAAAAAAAGAAACAAAAAGAAGAAAAACAAAAGTATTCCAATCAAGAAAAAAATACAAAAGTTGCGAATGAAGCCATGTACTCTAGGGCCTAAGCATTGTCTCTGTAATTATCTTTATAATTGACTGAACAATGCTTTAAGCATATGGTTTGGCAAGAAGAAAATACGACGAGGCTAAATAATCAGACATGAAATGTGAACAATTATTTTTAAAAATATATTTATGTTTTTTCTGTATTGGATTTTGCTCAATAAACTAACAATGTTTTTAATTTTCTTTAAGAAGTGTAGGTGGGACGTGGAAAAAAAATGTCAATTATACACTCAGCTACTATATAGTAAGAACCATACTGAGTTACTGTAGCTCACACAATTTCTCAAGATTTCCCACTGAGTTATTCTGCACTGGGTGTTCCTGAGAAAATTAAAAAAAAAAAAAAAAGTGTAAAATGCAGAATGCATATATCTCCTGAAAAAATATATGAACATGAATATGAAATTGTAAATTAGATATTTAACATTGGAATAATGACATGTCAGCTGTACAGCTAAGCAACATTCTTTATGTTAAATTACACATTCAAAAGTTTTTTTACTCAAACATAAAAAAAAAGATATATTGAAACATTTGCTAACTACTCGTGTTTTTAATTCACAGAGACAGAAAAAGAAATGAATATCAGAGACCTCATGGGGAGCTGCCTATAGCTCAAATCCATTAATTGGCACCACGAGAGGTGAAGAGAACTATCATTAAACCACCTCTTTCTACAAATCAGCCCCAAAATGTTTCCCAACCCGAGTTGGGAAACATGAATTAATCAGATGTTATTCATTAATGAATTCATTCTTTAAAAAATAAAGGCATTGGTGTAGCTCTGCTTCTAAATAGAATTGTATGACAACCCTGGCTAAAAACCTAGATTTCAGTCTTTTGTGACATGAGCTATGAGATTAAAACAGTCACTTGGCCAGACTATGGTGGTATATTCCATTCTCTTTTTTATATGATATACACAATACGGCACAAAATGGAAGTATATTATTAATATTTTGTTATTTATATAGCACCAGCAAATTCCATAGCTCTGTCCAATGGGGTATATGTAGTCAACATAAGCCCGTCAGAGAATGGCAGGAGCTTTAAGCTTTGAGTGGCAAGAAGGGGTGTTCCCTATTGTCTACACGTGTCCAGGAGACAGGAACACGCTAACTAACACGCTGGTGAACATATAGGTAAAGGGTGAGTAACTAATTTATGATCACTCTGTATCCTATATATACCTTTGTTTTGATCATTTGTGTATATGTTTGTCCTGAAGAAAGTTCTGTTTTGGAACGGAAATGTTGACCTATGGAATTTTGATAGAATAAAGCATGTATATTATTGTAATCCCCCAGTGCGTGTATTATCTATGTACGTTTACAAGTTTTACTAAGCACTGGGTAGTAAATGTTATATACATTATTTAAATTGGAGTGCAAAGCTATTTGGAAGATATATCCAATGGTCACTTCTCACTTGATCTGTGAACAAAATCAACATTTAATGGATGTCCAATTTCTTTTTACCATGAACTATGTCTTATTTGATGTCATGAGTAGAATTTTGAATAAGAAATGTTCGGCCATCGTGCTAGTTGTTATATGTCTGTATGGATCTTTGGAGATACGGAATTATGACAAATCCTAAATGCTCAACTCAAATTATTTAGCTAACTCAATGCAATGAGTTGAGTTAGTGAGTGAAATAAAACTAAAAGTGCCTCGGCCATCCATATCACTGGCTTGTGTGTGAAAAAGGTAAAAAGCTACTCAAAACGTATTACCAGAACACATATTTAGATTTTAGCAGGCAGATGGATGATGCCTCAGCTGTAATATGGTACAGGGTTCTGAATTTACAAGATACTACATTTTGGACAAAACAAAATGCTATGTGCGGCACAAAACAAAGCATCTACTTAATGACTAATGCATTCACTAACTCACTTGCTCACTCACTAACATACCACGGGACACACTAGTGAAGTATGCTGTTGGTAGTAAAATTTTGTGTTGATGCTTCTCATTAGCAACTGTTGCCCTTGTTAAAATGATAAAATTATTATAGAGGACAAAGTAAAAAGAATACAAGATAACCCTATACTATCCACTGGAAAAAAAACTGAACCTGTGAGGATCCAGCGGTGACCTCAGTTCCAATGAGAATACATAGGTCTTCCATCCACATTAACCTGCTATGTGGACCTAATTCCGAGACTGTGCAAAAAGCTGTCTGATTATGACTTGAGTGGAGTAATGCTGATATTACAGTGAAAGCCGAATCCATTAATGTGCATTAATATGCAAAAACAAAATGCTTACGAATGCAAAGTATGTCTGTTTTTTTAAATACATTTTTCAAATAAAACCAGTCACCTCAAAATAATGTATTTTTACTTTCAAACAAAATTCAGTGTTAAAATACAGTGCCCAAGGAAATACCAATACTCCACTTATAATATAGTGTATACATACATCTAGATACTAATGAGAATCATTGTATATTCAATCACAGCTCTATAAGTTGCAATATTAGTTCAGTGATAAGGATGTTTAAATGGACACTATAATCACCAGAACAACTACAGCTTATTGTATTTGTTCTGGTGAATAGAATCATCCCCTTCAGGCTTTTTGCAGTGTTTACATTACAGCCTAGTGATAACTCCACTGGCCACACCTCAGATGGCTGCTAGAGGTGCTTCCTGGGGCAGTGCTGCACAGTGTGACTGATATTCAGTGTCTCCACCCTCTGCATGTAGACACTGATCGTTCCTCATAGAGCTGCATTGATTCAATTCATATATATGAGGATATGCTGATTGGCCAGGGCTGTATTTGACTTGTGCTGACTCTGCCCCTAATCTGCCTTCTTGACAGTCTCAGTCAATCCTACGGGGAAGCATTGTGATTGGCTCTGTCCACCACTTCTGATGATGTCAACAGGCAGCAGGCAGTTTAGGGGAGATGCAGCAGCTGCAGACTTGAATATAAGTAAGATTTTACTATATTTAGAGAGACAAGCAGGGGGGGTAGATGGTGGTTTTAACACTATAGAGACAGGAATACATGTTTGTCTCAGTGGTATGTCTCAGAGTTAGCATAGGATTAACAGAACCCTAGCCTTATCCGTAGACCTGAATCATAAAGGTAGAACATTATATTAAGGCAAAATAATGCCATCTCAGAGGTCCGGAGACATTTATAAACCATTTGACCTGGACAGCTGGAAATTTGGTCTTGGGGTTTATTATGATAACTCCATAGCCCCTCAGAGACATTATTTATTCTATAATACTGGGTTAAGCGATATGTATAAACTATAAATATATTGTATGTTAATTAAACAAATGAATTTGGAAAAAAATATGCACTGACTTGCGGTCTTTAAAGATAATAGAGATCCCAGTGTGTATTCAGCACTTGACAATAAACTTCATTTTTTTTAGTGTGTAGAGAGCTAATTAAAGGTTAATATATGCTTGTTAATGCCATTATAAACTACCTGATCTGGAAACAGATAGTGTTTAAGAGATGCAGGCAGAGATGTAAGTTGTACTTTGCATAGAAAACCTATTTCAGAAGAACTAACGATCATTTTTCATTCCCATCATATAGATTTTATGGCCATGAGAACCTATAGCTCAGACTGCTAATTCGTCAAGAAATGCAGATGCGGTACAAGGGGATTTGGCCCTGAGACACAGATTATTCAATGCTATGAAGCATTAAGTATCTCTGTGTTGGAATCTTAACTACCAAACCTGGATTTTAGACTAGATTATAAATGTTTGCAATGAACCAATGGAAATGTATTCCATTAATTTTATGTTCCGACTTCAGAAGTGAACATATGTTGTTTGTTTTCCGTTTTATAATGACGTAGTATACTGGTAATAATCACCTTCGCAATCAACCATTCATTTATCAGGGCTCTGCTGAGTAACATACGTTATCCCCCAGACATGATTAATAAGTAGCCCCGTCTCGGCAGTGGCTGTTGAAATCTTAGAGAAAGTACTTGAAAGTTAAAAGCAGAACATAAGGTGAATTAAATGTAAAAATACAAAAAAAAAAATATTGTGTACACTTTGCAAATAAAGGATTACAGTCTAGAGAGCTTTTGAAATGGCAGTTTCCCCTTTATAGATTACAATGCAATTTTCTAGGCAACTAATTTCACTAAAGAGGATAATGGCTTGAGCAAAAGGCTAATCAACTGCCAATCATAATTCGCAGGAGCACTGAATTTAAAATATGCATGGAATTCATAAAGAGGAATAAGAATGCTTACAGTTGTCGGTGTTTCAAAGCAAGAAAATAAAATGCTGCAATTTATTTCGCACCAGAAACAAACAAACCTGTAACCTAATTGATTCATTCGGCTTAGTTTGCAGCACTTTTCGAGGCACAGATACGCTAGCTGAGAGGTCCTCTGAGGGTACATGATTAAAATGATCTTGCAACCTCATGATAATAGGACGAACATGATTTATTTTATTTACAAGTCTATCCACTCGATAGAGCTATCAACCAAAGTAAAATCAGTTGCGAAAAAGTCCTGTAATAACGTTTGGTTGAAGCAAATTTTACTTCTTCACAAAGAGCTAGATATAGAAAATAAATATAAACCTATGCAGATGCGTAAACTTTGGTAATCTAGAACTGGCCCCGAAGGCCTTCTTAATGTTTATTGGCTGCTAATCACAGTGAAACTAAAATAAATTAATATTTTATAAACAATCACCAGGAATCTTTGTTTGTTGTGCTAGAAAAGTGAACAGGAATAAGAATAATGTATGGGGATGCTGCTAAAGGGGGAGAATCCAACAAATATTCCACTGCGTCAATCATGCACCCCAAATTCAATAGGAATGGGGATAATCAGGGCTACTGACTTTCCGTCCTGTTGTCTGTGGGCATTAATAATGGCAAACAAGTTATCTGCACCTACAGCATTAAAAAGCAATTTTCCCCTGTTCCCATACTAAACTGATCCAAAGTCTACCCTCTTCCCTCTCAACATCCCAAAGACACTCTATCACTCCACATAACATGAGATAGGAACATGGCAACTTTCACCTCTCTGTAACTCACACTATTGAATAAAACATTGAAATTCACCCATAATGTGATAACTTCATGTTAATGTTTGTCTTTTTTTTTCATATTTGCAGTAATGTTTTCTTATCTGTAACTTTATTATTAAATGAATAATTTGTTTTCAACATTTTCCTGCCTGACAAAAATATAATTTCTTTCCCATTAAATTGTGTGTTATCTATGCATGCTGAAACATTAGTTTCCAGGTGATGAAAAGGTGTCGGCCAAAGTCAATTGTATCAAAAAAGCAGTGTTGTTGTATAGATCATGCCCCTGCAGTCTCACTGCTCACTTCTCTGCCATTTAGGAGTTACATTACTTTGTTTATGCAGCCCTAGCCACACCTCCCTGCATGTGACTTGCACAGCCTTCCTAAACACTTCCTGTAAAGAGTCATCTAATGCTTACACTTCCTGTATTGCAAATTATCTTTAATTTATAATTTCTTAGAGTCATAATCTATACACAAAAACTGCTTAATTAAGATAAAGTAATTTTGGTGACTATAGTGTCTCTTTAAGGAATGAAACATTGGATAAAATACATGACTTTACAAGAGTTTTATTGGTTTATTTACCAGTCCAAAATCCTTCACAATCCTCTAGGTTTTGTTAACAGAAATGTATCCTTGTATTATCGTCAGACAAAACACAAATATCTCCCTGATTCCATGTCAGTTCCAAGGTATTTGCTGTTGATCTTATTCTTATTATATGAAGATGTATTTCAGTACGAGCATACATTTCATAGTGATTTACATCTCAGACACACCGACACGTTTAGTTTGATCGACTTAGCCCAAAATGAAACCTGATGCATTGAGACTGCCAAACGAATACTTAAAATGACGGCTTTAGTTAGCAGAATAGAAAAAGTACTTTTCTTTCCCCTTGATAAGCAACTTTCTCATTCTGCTGTGTGTTTTACAGTACAGATAATTCTTTGCAAATAGTATTGTCAAGAAAGCGTAGAGAGGTCTCTAATTATATAACAGACATTGTCATAAACTGTCCATGCACTTTATGAATATTCTGTCGCTATGGAGGACAAAGTAAAAAAATAAAACAAAAACTAAGGCATGATAACTTAGCCGGCTCAGAATATCCTTCCCGAACAATGAAACAAACAGGTATATTCAATAAACTGTGAATTAACCTCGAAATCACAAGGGAAGTGGGAAGCACCATAAACACTACAGACAGATAATGTCCCTGCATTACCTGTCAATGGTTTTAGCACAGTTTGAAACTTACCCAAGTCCTGCTGAGTGCCCATGATTTCGCTCTTCTACAGCTATAGATGCTTGATACCAATGTAGGCATTCATTCATTAACTCTGAACGTCCGCTAAGCTCCTGTATTGGACATTATTATTATTATTATTATTATTATTATTATTATTATTATTTTATTATTTATATAGCGCCAACAAATTCCATAGCGCTGTACAATGGGTGGACTAACAGACACATAATTGAGATCAGACCACTGGACGTACAGGAACAGAGGGGGTTGAGGGCCCTGCTCAATGAGCTTACATGCTAGAGGGAGTGGGGTATAGTGACACAAAGGGTTAAAGTAGGACATCATTTATATTCTGCTTCTTCAGCTCTGAAAATACAGGAAGTAATGCAAACAGCCAGCTTGACCTAGATAAGTGCCAAACCACACTGACACGGTTTGATAGATTCGTCCAGTGGAGCTGTAGTAGTGATGGTGCTTGAAATGTTTCGTTAAGGCCAACATTCTTTAACTTTAAACACATCCATTTTCTCCCCTTTGACAATACTACACGTGGATGTCTTGATTATCATTCTTATTATTCTATGAGAATAAAATAGTTCAACATTTTTTAAAAAAGTTCACATTTTGCTATTTTGCCCTAAAACTTGCAATTTCCTATTGAACGCCTAATAAGTCATGGTTTCATGAATAACCCTGCTAGTCTCTAAAATGAACCAAGGGGACATTGTACAAAAATGAAACTTTGTAGATTGCTCATAGAAGAGGCGAGACCGTGTCGAGGCAAGTACATGAAATAAGGAGCCAAAAGCTCTCTAATTATTATTTTAATTATTTATATAGCGCCAGCAAATTCCGTAGCGCTGTACAATGTAATACACTATTGTGGAGAACGTATACATGTTTGCATATTGCTGGCATTGAGTAACAAGCTAATTGAAACATTTAAAAAGAAATGTTAACATATATGCATACATTTATAGAGCCACAAACAGGATAAAACTCCAGACAGTGCAGATATAAAGATCACTGTTGTGTATCGCCCACATATCTTAAGTTGGACTTTAGGAAGTCCACCTTGGGCTCAAAAGCTCAAATAAAATAATTCCACAGCACGACTTGTAAATTGACACAGACCTGCATCATGCAGAAAGAGATGAAGAAAGGAATACTCTAAGCAACATAACTTCTGCAGCCAAGAGTATATGGTCGTCATACCTGATTATTCTTTGAACCAATGGGTGCAATCTGACGAAATGTAGGTTTTTCTCCAGTATGTTCTGCATTATCAAGTTATAAGGAACTGACTTTGAGTGTCAAGGAGAGGCCAGATATTTGCAAAACTGCTCCTTAGGTTGCTACATAGACCTCAGTGTTGGAATCTTGCGCATGCGTGGGACAAAGCACCAATGTCAGTTCCTGACAGCTGAAGTGCCAGGAGCTGATGAGGGCTGGACCGAAGATCATGGCGGTGAGGGCTAAGTTCAGGAAAGTAAACCACTGGACTCTCAAGGTGACAGAGCAGCTGTAATATGTATAGAGTAAAATGTCTGTAGACAATTAATTGGTGTTTAGTAATCGTTCTCAAACAAACAACTCAAAGGTTTTATATATTTGAAACAGGCTGTGCCATTAGTCTACTTAGCAGTTCAACTTATCAGATATATCGGATCATCACATCAGGTATGTCACATGATCTGCTCGCCATAGGTTTATGGAAAATGATCAGAACCAGAACCTCCCAGAATGAGAAGCTGATAATTTCTGGAACATCTCCCTAGTCTCGGGATGGCTCTCTGCTGCTGCCTCTTGGCAATAAATTAACACATATTTTTTTTAATATTTTATTTTGAATCCATTATTTATAAATTAGGAATTAATAAATGTGGACCATTATTAGACTAGATTGCCTATTTTTTTTTATGGGGAGGATATTTTAGTTTCAAAATCTAATCTAGTCTAAAGGAAAATAACGTGCACTATATACTACATTTTAGCAGTTAATTTAACCCCTTAAGGACCAAACTTCTGGAATAAAAGGGAATCATGACATGTCACACATGTCATGTGTCCTTAAGGGGTTAAACATTTTATTTACCTGTTTGGATTTAAAGTTAATTTAACTGTTAGAATCAATAAATGACCTGCTAAGAAATGCAGAAACTATCTCGTAAACCTGCTCCCTCGTATAAATTAAAAGGTAAAGGTTATAAACAAAATGTAACCGACTTAAGCGCCTAAAAATCACTATGACTTTTTTTTTAATTTATATTAAAATCCAGGCCCACTACACAAAGCAATAAAGTTGCTTTTAGCAATACTGCTGAGAATTAAATGCTTGATAAATGAGGACTGTGATAATTTGTGCTTAAATTGTTTCCCCTGTGTGATTAAACATCTGGCTCGATAATTTACACCTAAAAAGCTCTGTAGACAAAAAATAAAACAGTCAACAAATGTAGCCATTGCTTTTTGGTGACTATAAACAAATTTATACAAATCTACACTGATTAAAAAAAAATCTGCAGTATTTCACACACCATTAAATCTAGCTGAAGTCTAATAAATAGGCTGAAGTAGGCGTCTCTTTTTAGCCAAGTTGGTAATTTAAAAAACTGACTACGGAAAGTTAAAACGAAGGTTCTCGACGCTCTATTCTGTGATAACTAAAAGTCTGGAACCAAATTTAATCTGATAGTCTTGCATCTTATTTCTTTCACATGTTTGTAATTATAATTCACAGTCTCTAGGAATTGCGTTATATTACTTCTCTGTTAGTCCAACATCCAGTGATATGTTCTAATAAACGAGGTAAATGTATCAAACAACTATAACTAATGCAAACTTAGCAAACATAACAAGTACAGAATTGGGGTGCAACTGGAAACATCGTAACATACCTTAATTAATCCTTGTGTCATATAACATATAAACATATCACTTTTTGCTTCAATCTAAAGTTTTAGTAAATATATACCTCCGCTTTCTACTTCAATACTTTTGTTAATGTCCCCAGTTTCCATTATAAGCAAGACAGACAGATCATGCTGCACCATGTGGACCTCTTCGAGGATATGTGGTTCTGTTAATGAATAGTAAAAGGAAGCCCACGATAGTACAAAAAGCGACACTGCTACAATTAGATTGGTGTATCACTTTAAGTGAACAGTGACGTCCCACTTGTGAGCATAAATTGTTATGATTTGGCGATGCAAAGAAGAAGACATTGGATCGATAAAAAGATGTTGGAATTTGGAACACAGCATAGTGCTGCATTCCTTTATAAGATGGTAGGGGAATTCTTAATTATACAAACACTCCAAAGGAAAAAATAAACCACAATATATATATATATATATATATATATATATATATATATATATACATACATATATTATTTTAAATTTTTATTGGAGTGTTCCTTAAATTATTTAGATTATTGACCCTCGATCCCTCCTATGTAGGCATTTAAAAACAATTAAACTGGCTTATATTCAAGGGTTGTTTGGACTTCTCACTGCAGCGTCAATATGCTTCTCGTGGACTTATCATTATTGGAGACTTGTGGTCAATCACATGCTTCTCGTACAGAAACATTACGACAAAAAATGTGTGATCGCCGTCGATCCTCAACAAAGATTCTCATAGAGCATAATGCTTACAATTGAGGATCACTCACAGCTACAACTCAAAGTGAGTGAAGAAGGGAAACCTTCCAGCTGTGTGTTTGAGGTGTTACTAAAGATGTTAATAAAAGTGTCAATTTCTCCTGAAATCAGCACTTTTATCAAATAAACCAGAGGGGACGTACATTAAAGCCTAAAGCACTTCGACAAGCGTGAATTGCTTTATGGGAATACAGTGTCCCCTTTAACTAACATATCTCCCTGTTGCCACATATGTATTATCCATTTAGATAAATACGTACTATGTAGCCAAGAAAGTGTAAATCTCTCAACACTATTGTATCCAGTTAGATAGATCTACACTTTATCTTAAAAGTAAGAAAAGTAGAAAAGGGTAAAGAAACTAGTTTCACAAAAAAAATGATTTGGCTGCATTGTGTCGATGTTTCAGCAAACTGCCATTTGGAAGTCGGTTCCAGAATTTAAATTAGTTGTAAAAGCTTTCTGATTAGCCGATAATGAAATCTCTATTTCAGATGCATGCAATCAGGTTCTCTAAAAACGACAATTTATTTCTCGAGCAAATGCCGCAGCTGCACTAAACACATAATGGATGAATTTGATCTAGCAGAAAATAATTTGATTAAGGGTGGACTGCTGTTTTAAAATATTAGATTTAGATTCATTTACCTACGGTATGTTTGCACAGTTCCCATTGCCAAGAGGTACAGCAAATTGGTGCTTGGACAAGGGGGTCTTAAATTACATGATTCACATCTTTATAAACACGATACTGAAATGATAAATTGAAAATTAAGTCACACGTTATCAGTTCTAAAAAGCAGTTGTACAACCTTACGTTGTAGAAACGGTCCATTGCCACGTATCTACCATGTGTTCCATGCATCTGTGACTGTCATCGGTTCATGATGTAGATATTATTGCCACAAGAACGGAAGTCTATATGATGTCCCTTTAATTAATGTATCTCACTGTTGCCACATAAGAACGCAACTCAGTTTGAAGTGTAATTAACTTTCCTCAACAAAATTAACTAGAATAGGTGAATTAGAGGTGTCATATATGCCATGTTTTTATGGACACACGTTACTTATTCTTAACGTATGAAAAGTGTTGCCATTCCAAATAGCCAAGAGAGAGACAATTACTTTTATTAGCCATTCACATCCACAAGATTTGAAGAAAAAAAAATCTTGCTTTAGCTTGCTTTCAGGAAAATATTATGTGAATATATACTTTGTGCAATTATCTACAGAGAGCACATTTGATTTGCTAATATGTTGTTCATTTTTTTGGTCAGGAAGAAATTTTCAAAATGATGTATTTGAATTATAATAAATCTAAAGATCAGGAAACAATAAATAGCATTTATAAATAACACGATTTTGCCATTTTTGCTTAATGTCTAATTTTTACTGCTGTCCTCTCAATGTAATACACTAACCCACATTTGCCATAATCCTTTCAAATATGCTATACCTTCCCCCCAAAAAGTATACAGTTATTCAATACATAGTCTCTCCAGAACATGATAAGCCCCCATCTTGCTTTTGGGTGGCCCTAATGAAGCCCTATTCTACTAGCAAGGCCTTAGACATTACTTGTCACATCAAGTCATAGAAGGTAAAGTTCTACGTGCCAGGGATAATTTTCACTTGTATAAATTTTGAGCCTTAGGTGGTCTCATCAATTATTGTTGTGACATATCTTTTTGTGGTTTTACTCACAGCGAACGTCCAGGAGCAAATCTTGTAGTCATTTAACATCCACATTTGCCATCAGAACGTCCTAGGTTCAATGTTCTAAGCCGTTGGTTCTCACCTTGAGACAAAAATGTTGTGGCAGTAGATACGTGGATTGATTCTGGCCCCATTAGATTAAAAGTAGCTGGTTTGGACAAGGTTAGCATCATCGTGCAGATGCCATAGATGTAAGTAAAAATGCAATAATGATACCATTTTTAGAGAAGCTAATTTTTTTCTTGCTTCTATTTCCATCACTGTCATTCAGGTTGAAGGAACCAGAAAGATTTGCAGTGAAGTAATGTCCATTTTCTAAGTTATCCTGTAATAAGATGCATTTATTATTAGACTGAATGAACATAGCAGTAAGTTAATGTGTTGTTAAACTCAAATCCATCACTTTCTGATGCTGATGTCCACATAATAAGCTATTTTTGACGTGACTCTTTGATTGCACAGTATGTGTGCAGACTGCTAAGTGCTTGCTGGGAACAATGATTTATGTAGAAAGTAGAAGTATTTATAAAAGCTCGCTATTGTAAGTAAAGGACCGTATTTCCTCAAAGTGACATTTTTCTTCTGAAGAAGGTATTTTTCTTGGCGGTTACCAATAATAGGTAACAACACTGTGCAACATGATTACAAAGAGACGACAAAAGTTCAAGACTCAAGCAGCTCAATAGTCAAGTTAAAGGAACACTATAGTCACCTAAATTACTTTAGCTAAATAAAGCAGTTTCAGTGTATAGATCATTCCCCTGCAATTTCACTGCTCAATTCACTGCCATTTAGGAGTTAAATCACTTTGTTTCTGTTTATGCAGCCCTAGCCACACCTCCCCTGGCTATGATTGACAGAGCCTGCATGAAAAAAAAACTGGTTTCACTTTCAAACAGATGTAATTTACCTTAAATAATTGTATCTCAATCTCTAAATTGAACTTTAATCACATACAGGAGGCTCTTGTAGGGTCTAGCAAGCTATTAACATAGCAGGGAATAAGAAAATCTTAATTAAACAGAACTTGCAATAAAGAAAGCCTAAATAGGGCTCTCTTTACAGGAAGTGTTTATGGAAGGCTGTGCAAGTCACATGCAGGGAGGTGTGACTAGGGTTCATAAACAAAGGGATTTAACTCCTAAATGGCAGAGGATTGAGCAGTGAGGCTGCAGGGGCATGTTCTATACACCAAAACTGCTTCATTAAGCTAAAGTTGTTCAGGTGACTATAGTGTCCCTTTAATATTTTACTCTCAAATTTTCCACAGGTTGGTATAGAGGAAATCTTTATATTGCGATGAAGATATCACCACCCAATATATACTGAACAAAATTATAAACGCAACACTTTTGTTTTTGCCCCATTTTTCATGAGCTGAACTCAAAGATCTAAGACTTTTTCTATGTATACAAAAGGCCTATTTCTCTCAAATATTGTTCACAAATCTGTCTAAATCTGTGTTAGTGAGCACTTCTCCTTTGCCGAGATAATCCATCCAACTCACAGGTGTGACATATCAAGATGCTGATTAGACAGCATGATTATTGCACAGGTGTGCCTTAGCCTGGCCACAACAAAAGGTTCTCACAGATTTGTGAACAATATTTGATAGGCCTTTTGTGTACATAGAAAAAGTCTTAGATCTTTAAGCTCAGCTCATGAAAAATGGGGGCAAAAACAAAAGTGTTGCGTTTATAATTTTGTGCAGTGTATATTAGAAGATATTCTTAAGGTTCACAGGCGTGGTTTATCTATTACTAATGCCACCATCGGAGGGATGCAGTCAGTACTCCAGCACGTTCTCTGGCTGAAAAAGGCACTAGAGGCAGGCCTGTACTAACTAATCATGGGGAGGAATAGATCATAGAATTGTGGTTCTAGGCTATAACATTTCTGATGATAGTCTTTTCTGTAGTGCTGCCAACAAATAAATAACTGCAGCCTTGCCAATACATGTCACCACATTTTCTGACTACTTTTTGTCATAACAAAACTCATTAGTACCAATGTATAATAACTATTAAAATGGCCAATAGAATTGGAATTCTCCTAAGTGTTCTTATATAGGAGGAACTGTTGCCCCGTCCCTCTTTTCTACGAGTTCCACATTTTGATGTGTCTGAGTTTATGAGCTCCACAGAAATTATACTCACAGTAATGTGTCTTTCAAATTACAATAAATGAGTTTAGAAATCAGGTTTTGTCAGATATATTTGTTCTAAAATACAATAGTTATTAGTAAGTAACCTAACATTTCTCAGAACAGCCTCCTCTGCTCACACTCCCAATCACACCCCTAAAATGAATGTGTCCATCTTTGTCAGTTTGAAATGTTGGGAGGTATGCAATAGTTGAAGCGTGGTGAGCTGTGTCTTCATGTGCTCAAACAGTGGTGGAACTACCACCTGTGCAGTTCCATTATACTCAGTTGGTGTTCCTGCATCCTGCATGTGTGATCCTGTGAGGCCATTGTCCAAAAATGTCCTCCACCATACCATATGCAAATCATACACTGACTGCTCTGATGCATCATGGATGCAAATACAATAACATACTTACATCATGTACAGCCAACAACAAATTGCTATAATTCATAGGACAAGAAAAGAGTAACCAAATGGAGGCGTGAGGAGCAGCTATTTCAAAAGAGTTGTTTGAGGATAATAGTAAAAGAAATGATTACTGCAGCACTGCGGTTTTATTTGAGATAGTTTAGTAATGTAAACCTTTAATTTTTAGTCATCTTTTCACTTTAATTATCTACAATGACATGAGGCTTTCAAATCCAGAGCGGAGCTGTTGATGTACACTGACTGATAAATCTGAACGGACAGTGATGCTCCGCCAAATGTTTGGGAGCCAGTGGCTTGCGCATTTAAGCACATAAAATCAATTAAAGTATGGGAATATAAGAATCCAAGTGACACATTTAATAACTTGCAAAATGATGTAACTACCGTCCCAAGAATTATGTGAAAATGAGCAGATCATCATTATGCTGAAACCCAATACAGGAACATGAAAAAGAAGAACTTGTCTTTGATGTTGATACACGGCATTCGAGAACATTGAAATAATTAAAAGAAGGTATAAATGTCCGTATCCACATTTCAGAGAGAGATAGCATATTATGTAAAAATAACATATGGTCATTTATACCTCAATAATTAACTTTAAGTTAAATAAAACACTCCCCTTGTCAAATCAAATATTTTGGGGGCCATCCACAAAATAGTGCTAAAATTACAGCTGGCTTGCAAAATTTTAAATAAAATAAATACGTTTAAAAAATATAGGAAAATTACACTTTCCTGGTCTAGTAATTTATTTTTCTTCTTGTTTTAGCATCTTGGTCAGACTTTTATGGTCAATTCGTAACTCACCACAACTTACTGTTCAGTGAACATAGCCCACTGTCTGGATTTATTAGGTCTACAGACTAACTACGGGATGTTGTTCTCCTAGCTCTGAACAGGAGATTTATATTAATATTTAGGGAGTTAGGTTTCATTTACTCCTGGTTAAAGTTGTAAATCCTATGTCAGAGCTCAGGCCGTGTAAAGAATGCATGCAGACTCTCAGTCATTATTTAGCAAGAACTGCAATGTTTCAGAAAGAAAATCGCATTGTGTAGCATTCGAAAAGATTTGAAAAGTCAGGTATTTCTTTCAGAAACCAATCTTGCATTTGTATTTCCTATTCTTTTACTAAAAAATACATAGTCCTATCTGATTTACTAGACATAGTTACATGACAGTCTTTTCCATGACAGTCTATTCCAAATTGTGTTTCTGGTCACTCACTGACAATTCTAAGTTGTAAGGTTCTCAAATTGGTCCAAGTGTATCAATAACAGAGAAGGTTCTGGTTTTCACAACAGTTCCACTCTACAATCCATCCATGATAGCTGACCATCAGATAACAGTGAGTCTCAGATGATTTTGAAGTACATTTTCCATATTGGTTGGCCACCTCTGTGGTTTGCTGAACATCACAGAAAATGTAATTCTAAAATATCTGAAGTAGCAAATTTATCCTTCAACTCCAACGATAGTGTTAAGATACAACTGGCGATTTGACATTTTCTTAAAATGCTTTTTTAAATCTGGACACAGTCCTTTTCTTTCAACCTACTTGTACATGTACCATAAATCCACTCATAACTTCTTCTTCATTTAAAAATGTAATGTGAGCTGCTTGTGCAAGTGAATGGACGCACCAACTCTATAAATAAATGAAAAGTAGAGCTCTCTTCTACTTTTGCACAGATGACTAGTTGAGCTTTACTTAAGTAATGTAAACATTCAGTCTTTTACACACTAGATTCACACACAATACACAAGATTTATACACAAGATTCACACACAATAAGTTGCCTTCCAGGAGAGTTTAGTGAATTGCACATTGTAAGCCATGCACTCATTTAGGTCCCAGGAAATCACAGTCTGATCTCACTGACTAATACAGATAGTTTACATCTCTACACAATAACATGGACAATCCTAGAAAGATGCAGGCTTGTCACGTCAGAGATTCATGCACAACTAGTGCTATTTATTTATTTTCTTAATTAACAGTGAATATCTGGAAGCCCTGGCAAAGCCAGAGCATACAATACATGAGAGGGCTGGCAAGGAGGTGGGAGGAATTGTCCCCAAGGCTACTAACATGAGAAGGCTGGCAAGGAGGTGGAAGGAATTGTCCCCAAGGCTACTAGCATGAGAAGGCTGGCAAGGAGGTGGGAGGAATTGTCCCCAAGGCTACTAGCATGCAGGAGGTTGTGACTGTAGACACACACTATTTTTCATTGGATTAACATTGCAGAAGTTACATTGGCATGTCTGTAAATGGCAGAGTACTGCAGTAGTGAGGCAGCAGGCAGCATATATGAAGGGTGTTCACTAAGCTTTCACTTTGAAGGTTTGTTCATGGGCTGGTGGCATCCAGTCTCAGTGTTCTCCAGGATACGCACCAGTGGGCTACAGTACCTGTTGTTGACCAGAACACCTGAATATGATGTGCGATGTCACTAGGGGTGTTTAGAAATTACCACAGGGTAAGACGAGACACAGCTTGTGACATTTATGACAACACATGATAATTATTATTGAGGGCATTCGCAGTAAATATAGTTATGTCTGCACAGATGTCTATCATTGATCCACCATGCTGCACATTTCATACTGACGGCGAATGAAGGGATATATGATGTCACACCTCGCAACTCTTGCAGCCCCCATTTGTCATATCCATATACTGTATGCTCATACTGAGATTTGGGTGGTTTATGCACTAGAAAAAGGTCATTCGTTTGTACTTCCCCCCAAGGATAATACTGCCAGTCCTCTCGTATATTGCTTGTGTTTCATGGGTTTGCTCGCTTAAGTAATCATGCTGTACAGTTATGAATTTTCCTCTTGTGCCCTCTACAAGTGGTACGGCTGCTATCTGCTTCTAGAGCTGCTTAACTCCACCCACGTAATAAATTGAACTGTTCACGGGGTAAAACTACTTATTCTAGAAACACCTGAGGTGCAGAGGTTCATATAATAAGAATCTGCCTGTTTGTGTAGACAGGTCCATTAAACAGTGCATCAAGGAATATTTGAAAGGTAAGTCCCTTTTATTTGCATTATTTTAAAAGATATCCCGATAATGCCTTACAAATAAGGTGCAATATTAACCCATAGCTTCCATTAATTTAGGATACCCCAAAATCCAGTCCTATAGGCAGCTTGTGGCCCAGGCTGAATCACTTTCTGTGTTCTGTTCATTGTGAACGTTATACCAACAAGTCTAACTCCAGTGTGAAATTCTAAGTAAGGAAGTATAAATTGTTACTTATAAATTGTTCTTCTTAAAACTTTGACTTGGTTGGGGGCTCATTTAGAATTCTTTATCATTATTTGTATCTTCTCTTTTATTTCACTCTACTCAAATGTTTATATACAATTATTATATTTCTCCCTTTTCTGCCATCCAATTTATAGAGCACTGGGTAAACTGCAGGCACTTTTTAGTGCTAGTAGGACAAAGCACTAATGAGATGATCTTGCCTCTAAATTTAGCATGAAAACAAAGGAATATGAGCCTCGCTGAGCTCTGAAAGATGGCTCCCCACAGATTTTCCCACAAAGATTTATAGGCTCTGCAAACCTGTTTCTAATGCACAAGAATTACAGGGCCATAGGATTCAACTTTAAATCACTAGGATGTAAAAACCACAGTGCTTGTTACCGAATCTGAACGTGAGCGCAACGACAAGATACTAAATACTTGCTTAGCTGGTGCAATATATTAGTCTTGTTAAAATTAGCATAATTTCTGTGAGTTTATTAAACTTAAAGCTCATGATTAGGTGGCTGATTTAATCCACACCAACAAACATTGTTTGCAGAGGGCAGATTTATGATAGAACCGTCCGTGTCAGCACAAAATGTCACCAATTGGTGTTACCGAAAATTATTAACCCCAGTGAGCAGACGCTCTGTCTATAGAATTCAAAGCAGGTTATGTAACAATAAATACATAAGGATGTTGTCCTTTGTACACGTCCAAGCTGAAATGATAATACATTTATCTAAGGGATAAAAAGATTCCAAGGGGGCTGTAATTGGCGCATACTTTCTAAAGCATATTATAGTATAATTTAAATTATTCATTAACAGGAATATGCAAAAACAACCATTCTAAAATAACAGAAAACAAACAGATACTTTTAAAATGCAAACTCGGCTGATCTAATTCGGCTCAGTAGCCTGCACTCTGTAAAAGATTAGTGTATTCACTAGCAGCCGAACATAACCGAATTGCGGTGAATGAATATCATATATATTTTTTAATGGGTTTCATTGCTAATATTAATTTAAAAATTGCACGTGAATTCCAATTGAATAGTAGTTGAATTGTAATTGGATTTTCATGCTACCAAAACAAAACAAAAAATCACAGCATAAGCGTATCATTCAAACTTTTCCAGGAGGGTCCACGTAATATGGATTGGTTCCACATGGGTAGAATACATCTCTTTTAATTAATTCAAACATAGAAACATAGAATGTGTCGACAGATAAGAACCATTCGGCCCATCTAGTCTGCCCAATAAAATTCAATTCACCACAAGTAACATAAGTCATCCCCCTCCCATCCCTATCGCCTACCAATGTTGGGAGGTATGTTAGTGTGATTTAGGAATAGTGGGATTAGAGTTTTAGGTACAGTGTTACTGGGCTGTTAAGGGAATTAGAACTCAATGAAGGCAATATCGTTGCCATTCGGCTGTGAGTGATAACCGAATTATCCACCTTATATGAAGATTCAGCTAATTCCAACACACAACTAAACTACAGACTAATGAAGGCGCAGACTTGGTTGAAATAACCAAATTTGCCTTTTGTAAATAGACGAATGTGTGAAAACAGTCGAATTGTGTTGCCATTTGATGTTTAATAAATAGACCCCTGTTTTACACGGTGTGGCAAGTTAGGAAGGAGGGACGGAAAGAGAATTGTAAGGAAATAAAACAACTAGCGAGAAGAAGTATTTCAAACAGAGTAGTTAATAAAAATGTATAAATGCTGTATTTTTTTAATTTTTATATTTATCTTCTGCAGAAATTATACAAGACCGGGCATGTAAAAAAATTACTTAGAAGAAGAGCTATAATTATATAAGCTTTGTGCTAGTGCCTAGAGTGTCCCTTTAATACATGTCTCCCTATATCAGATCCCATTCTCTATCCTTGCACAATGCTGTTTTTTATAATTTAAAGCCAGCCTTTAAAGGGACATTGACCTTCCCCTCCGAAACTCACTATTTGTTTAACGCATTATGACACAGAACATGTGTTTAAAAAAGTCCAATTACGAGAAATATACAATTGTACCATAGAGTGCTTGCAGTGAGTTCAGTGCTCCTGTACGTGGTAATATGTTGGAATTTGAATAAAATTTCTGTTCAATATCACTTCGGGATATAGCTGTTATTATCTACATGAAGGAGTTTACACACGTCTTCAGGCATCTTCTGGATGAGTGGGCTTCAAGGCAAATACGATTAAAAATAAGCATTATTAAATATCTTGTTATATTGCTCAAAAAAAAGTAAAAAAAAAAAGCATCAGAGGCCCTTTAAATTATTATCTTCTCCATGCCTATTTACTAATTGTATTAATAATAAAATGGGAATTGTGAGTTATGTTCCCAGCTCAGCAACGTTGACCCACAATTCCAAAGTAATTTCTTCTCATTTCTACCTTGAGTAAGCAAACCCCACCGAGTTCTAAACTGATAAGAATATTATATTAATACTAAAAAATGGTTTCTTCTGTCTGTCCGGTGGAGTCTCGTAATTCCTTACAATTACTAAAGGAAGCAATGCAGAATGTGTTGACTTTTCACAATTAAATGATAAAAAATAATAGTGTATTCCTTATGTCTCGTTACTTGAGAAATCAGTCAGGACAGAGAAAATGAAGATAACAATATAATATTACAGACACAATATGTCAAGTTTACAACATGTTGGCATTTTATTGTAAATCCTATGTGCAGGAAATCTTATTTTTGATAACATCTATTTACTATATCTAATCCCCAGTGTCAAATTGTCAGGTTCCTCGGTATACGCAGGCACTGTATAAACAGAGAATACATGACAATGAAATGTGTATTAAGAGAACACAATGCTCTCTCTGAATTCTGGAGACATTGTTATAGACGACAAGTCCTTGTTTATAACTGACTCCAGAATCCCAAGAGGTTTCCCCAATACATGCTTCACCATTAGGTATCTCTTATGACATGCTATTTTGATTAAGTTCAGGATAGTGGTATTGTAAGTATTACAGTAGTGTAGGGGTTAATGGCATGTGTTAGAGTTATGTAGTGTATTTC
Organism: Pelobates fuscus; assembly: GCF_036172605.1. Lineage (NCBI taxonomy): Eukaryota > Metazoa > Chordata > Amphibia > Anura > Pelobatidae > Pelobates > Pelobates fuscus. The sequence continues at coordinate 422,291,135 of NC_086318.1, read as the reverse complement.
TTATAAATATGTAATGTTAGGATTTGTCACATATTCATCCGCTTATAAAAATGTGATTAATGGACTTTACTGTCCTGACAGGAAAAGTTGTGCCAAGCAGCAATCAAACCACAGGAGGGTTTGTGCTGAGCAGCAATCGTGCAAATAGGAACCTGGTAACTGCCTTTGGGGTCAAAGGCCGGTTACAGCCTATCAGATCTAGAGGAGGGGTATTTAGGCCCAGTTCTCATCCTGCTCAGTGCCCTGTTATTGATTCTGGTTATTCTGGTATTTTGATTTTGACTTCCCTGTTTTCTGGCATCCCCGATCCCTGGCTTTTCCTTATCGTTGTGTCTCTTTCTGTGTCCCTTGACCTCGGCTATTCCTGACTATTCTTTGGTATGTTAGTCCGGCCATTCTAAGGTCCGGTATACGTTACCTATCAGTCCTCAGTTACACAATTCTACGTGCTGGATCATACTGTAATCCTGACAGGATTAATGTTTAGAGATGGTATAGAATGTTAGGGTAATGTAGGGGTTAGTGAGTTAGTTAGTGTTTGGATAATCTGTAGTGTAATGTGTTAGTATAGTGTATTAGTGTATATGTTAATGTTCAGTGTATTATAGGGTTAGTATAGTGATAATGTAGTGATAATGTAGTGTGGTAGGATAATGTAGCAATTAATTTGTAGTGTAATGTGTAAGTATAGTGTTTAGGTTCATGTGTAGTATATTATAGGGTTAATATAGTGACAGTGTAGTGTGGTAGGATAATAGTGTGCTAGGGTTGTGGAGAGGGAAATGGAGGTGTTTACTGTAAAGGGAAGCAGCATATACGTGTCCCAGTGCTACCTGGGATTAGCGGGAGTTACAGTCCCAGGTGGCAGCTATTTCAGCTGCTCTTATTAAAACGGCAGCGGGTACAGCCCATAGTATACCTCCCACTTCCACATATATGGCCTGATTCTGCCTGAGATTAGGGCCCCCAGACTGCACATTATTATTATTATTATTATTATGATATTTATAGAGCACCGCGCTTTACAATGGGTGGACGAACAGACATGTAGTTGTAACCAGACAAGTTGGACGTACAGGAACAGAGGGGTTGAGGACCCTGCTCAATGAGCTTACATGCTAGAGGGAGTGGGGTATAGTGACAGAAAAAGGTAAGGATAGTATTAGACTAGTGATAGTTGCAAGAGAGGACATAAAAACAGAGTATTTTTTCCCTTTTATAACAGGTAATAATTGCACAAATGACATCCCCGCCTGTGTAGTACAAGATTCTAAAACATGACGTACACATTAAAATAACAGGCAGATCATGTAGTATATGATGACAAAAATAATCATCATCTAATATTTAACAACTGTTCACGTTATGCAAAGTTTACATTGTTAACATTGTATGTCCTATGTTGCTTTTTCTAGGGTTTGCCATGAAGAATGTTCTACATTTGCTCTTTAATGCCTCTTAGCAAAGGGTCAAGCACTATTTAGTTACAGTAGCCATTCAATACAACACTTTACTGCTCTCCGTATTTTCTTTGAAACAAGACCCGTGGGGATGCCATTTGCTTTCTGTTAGAAGATCCATCATAGCAGTAAGTTGTTCAGAAGGAATCCAGATTTTGACACTATACGTCTCCATGGTAAATTATTCGAATTTTCTTCTTAGGCTAGACAAATAAATGTAGCTCTGATGGGTTTGCATTCGATACTGTGACTAATGGAGGTTTTTCAGTGATCTTTAATTGGCAATGTAAAGTATGCAAAATCTCGAACTTTATCAAAACAGAACAAATCGCTTGGAATGTTCCGTATCTGAAGTAGCGATATGACATTGCATTATACAGAACATATTAGTTCAATAACAACTTGATTTAAAATCGTTTGTTGGAAAACATATCTCAGATTACATTTTATTTATTCTTCTGTTTGTTCCAAAGTTTTTAGATAGGAAGATGGAAGTTACGTGGCTATACCATAACCATTCTAGGGAAGTATTGTCATGTTACTAGTGTTTGTAGTTAATCACAAATCAAAATTGGTAACAATTCATTATTTTATTTTAGATTTTTAACTTTAATATTGATTTATCATGTGAGCTCATTTAGCAGGGCCCTTAACCCCTCTGTTCCAGTGCTGTTATAATTACGTGTCTGTACAGCACTATGGAATTTCTTAGCGTTTCATAAATAATAATAATCAGGAATCAACACATACCGCTGTACAATTTAAGTAAGAGATTACTGGCAGCACTGTAGATATAGATATTGCAATTAAGGTTGAGTGAAATGGTGAGACAAAAAGGAGAGTGCAATCCAGGTAGAAAAATCGGTATCCATAAAGTGAAAAAAATGTGGACCATGTATTTGTAGGGTGGAAGAAGAGAGTGGATTAGTCGCTAAAGGAACACTAAAGCATGAGGAGAAAAAACGCTGTAGTGTTCCTGTCCCTAGGCCCCCTGCCATTTGTATAAAAAGGTATAAAAATTGTATTTTACTTACCTTTTCTACTACCAAGGCTAGTTTGGTGCTGCCTGCCTCTCCTCTTCCTGCATCGTCATTGAGGAGGCATGGCCATCTTCTGAGTTTGTCCAGTCCAACACTCTTCATAGAGGAGCACTTAGGACCCAAAGCACAGCGTTTTCCACACACAGCAAATTTCCCCTTAGGAAAGCATTGGTTCAATGCTTTTTTATGGGGACTACAGTCACGCAACCACATTTTACTCAGTCACTACAGCAGGAAGCACATCTAGTAGCTGTCAGTATTACAGTCACTGGAGGTGACCTACAGGACCGCAGTTTGCAGACCACTTCATTAAGATGGAGTCTCCCGGGTGACTTTAGTGCCCTTTAAAGAGTAAATATGACAGTTGTAGGAACGTGTGGGTTCAGAATTGGCATAGAAAACAATGGAAATAAAGGAGCACCTGACCCGAGAGGGACTTTTTTGTGACATGAACATTAAACTGCAGCAAGGAAAACAATTTATAACTAGGAGCAAGGACACAAGACGGTCAGGAATATTTCCCCAAAAATCCATGTTTGGCTTGACAAAAGTAGATTGCTACTTTTAGATTTCTAGACGCTAAATCAATGCAAAGCAAATGTACCATGAACATAAATGATTAAAAGTTGTGAAATGGTTGCCTGCATTATCTCATTTAACAGGGTTACAAGGTGTAAAATAATCTGAGCAGGTCAAGAGAACGCTATAGCTCCGAAATTCTGTTTTTTTTTTCTTTCTTTTCATTTTTCAAAATGAATTCTTCACTCTCACGTTCTTTTATTGCCTCGTCAATGCCAGGGTTTCATTTGCAATATAGGCACATTTTAGTAGTTTATCAGAAGCTTCACAAAGCAGGGTATGAGGCATGTCTGGTGCCTTCCAAACCTTTACATTTAGAACATATTCTGCATCCACTTAATAAACTTCTAATTTCAGGAAAATACTTTGTATCTGGTTTAATGGGCCCGTGGTTTCTAGAGTTGAACATGACTTACTGAAATGGAACATCGTGGGAGAAGTCTAACTGCTGATTCTATTGTTTTCCATGGCAATAAAGACATTGGCCCTACTTTCTAGATCACCACACTCTAATGACTCCCCTCACAGGGAAGGCTGACTTCATTTTGCAACTATAAAAAAAAATAGCCCAATTTGAGGCCAGACCTGCACTATATCTCATCTCATTTCGATCACTATCAGCATTCAAGAATTCTCCAAGTCTGCACCTTTTCTGTGGAACTCCATTCCTTCAAAAAATCATTAAAACTCACTTCTTCAGGAAAGCGTATCAATTAAACTGTTAACAGCTTTTCATCCCAACTTCTCTCCTGCAACTGTCAAAAATAACCCACTAAGCCCTCATTGAATATTTTTCTAGCAATCTACTTTGATACCGCTACTTTTACCCTTTGTGTCACTATACTCTACTCTCTCTAGCACGTCAGCCCATTGAGCAGGGCCCTCAACCCCTCTGTTCCTGTGCAGGGCTCTCAACCCCTCTGTTCCTCAACTTGTCTGGTTACTATTACATGTCTGTTAGTCCATCCATTGTACAGCGCTATGGAACTTGATTGCGCTATATAATTAATAAAATAATAATAATAATAATAATAACACATGTATCATGTCCCTCTAGAATTTATTGAGTTAACACATGTCTTACTGCATGATCTTTATTGTATCTGACTTGTCCTCATCATGATAATTAGGACAGAAAATAAAACTGATGATATTGTTAAAGCTAAATCCAAGCGAACTTTGAAACTTATCACCAGACAAGCGTTGAGAGATATTTTTTCTCAGGGCTGATTTGTTTTACCACCAGAAACCTGTTAATTAAACTAGTTACACTCTGCAGCTCGAGTTGTTAATTATAATTTTTCTTCTTTTTTTTTTCTTATAATATATACTTTCTTCACGCTGCATATAAACAACGTCTAATTAGAAACTTTCTAGTTGAATTGTGTATTTACAGAAGCAAAAATTAATTCAAATTACATTTTTTTTAAATATTAAAACATTTTTCAACATATGATTAATACCACCAACTAAATACAACCTCAACTCCAAGGGCAAGTCTTATCGCAAAATAAACTAAAAAGTGTGATAATAGGGCAATATATTTATATACATGGATGCTATATTATGATACAAGTAAAAAAACTGAATTAGCATTTTCTATGGAGAATCTGGGCAAATGATCTGCATATTTATTTTAGTTTTTACTTAGCTTAGGGCTAAGATAAGGCCTGTACACTGCTTTTTGTAAAACTGTTAACTATCACCGGGCTCTCTCTAGCTTAAACTGGTCTACCAATAGAGAATGCCCATGTTAGATTTAGTTAAATGAAAACATAACTTTAAATTAGTTTCAATATGAAATACTGTTTGTGTGAAAAAACAAATTCTTCCAAGTCCTGCATTTTACGCTTTACGATAGAGCCAAATAAGGCAAATAATTTGGTGCATGGATGCAGGGCACTCAACTGTCTCACTTTTGGTGGGACAGTCCGATTTTGGATCCTTTTCAGTCATCTCGATTTTGTTCCCTGATGTCCTTGGATGCTGGCAGCACATCGCGAGCATATCAGACATTCCTGCACTAGAACCATACAGAGAGGTTTCAACAGCACTCGTTGCATGGTCCTGTAGGTTGTGGGTCAGCCAGGAGACTGTCTGTCAACTTGTCGTGCTGGAGGCCAGGCTGATATGCCCCTTCAGTGGGCAGGAATCATCACTTCCTGGGCAGTCCATCTCATTATGGGTGTTGCCAGTGATGCAAGTTACGTTACTGGCGATGCCCCCTTGAAGGCCCACCCATCCGTCCCGATTACATACATTCCAATGTCGGGAGGAACGTGTATGTTCTGTAGCTCTATGAACCAGTAACATATCATGCAGTAAACAAGACAAACATTTCATTCTAAAAAACAAAACATGACTGACACACTGGAACCATTAGTTGTTAATAATAGAATGTTTACCTTTCAGTGTGTCTCTCCCATTTACCGTATATACTCGAGTATAAGTCGAGTTTTTCAGCACATTTTTTGTGCTGAAAAACCCCAACTCGACTTATACTCGAGTCAATGTCTGTATTATGGCAATTTACATTGCCATAATACAAACCGGGGGCTGTGTGCGTTTACTTACCTCTCCTGCAGCTCCTGACAGCTCCCTCCTCCTCCGCGCCGGTCCGGTCAGCACCTCTGTCTGCTCCCACTGTAAGTCTCGCGAGAGCCGCACTATGACCCCGCGGCTCTCGCGAGACTTACAGTGTGAGCTGACAGGAGCTGACCGGACAGGCGCGGAGGAGGAGGGAGCTGACAGGAGCTGCAGGAGAGGTAAGTAAGAGCTCCCTGCCAGCCCCCCTCCACTGAACTGCCAATGCCACTGGACCACCAGGGAGTGAGAGCCCCCCTCCCTGCCATGTATCAAGCAGGGAGGGGGGACGAAAAAAAAATACATATAATAATAAAATAATAATAAAATTAAATATAATAATACAAACAAAAAAAAATATTAAAATAATAATTAAAAAAATAATAATAAAAATGCCCACCCAAGGCACTGCAACACACACACACACACTGCACTCATACACACACACACTGCACTCATACACACACACACACTGCATTCATACACACACACTGCATTCATACACACACACTGCATTCATACACACACACTGCACTCATACACACACTGCACTCATACACACACACTGCACTCATGCACACACTGCATTCATACACACACACTGCATTCATACACACACACTGTAAATAAAAATTCAATTAATACATTTTTTTTAGGATCTCATTTTATTTAGAAATTTACCAGTAGCTGCTGCATTTCCCACCCTAGTCTTATACTCAAGTCAATACGTTTTCCCAGTTTTTTTGGGTAAAATTAGGGGCCTCGGCTTATATCCGGGTCGGCTTATACTCAAGTATATACGGTAATAATTTTTAGTTCCACTAAATCAGCAGTAAAGTGTGAAGCGCCATCCTATCATTATATGCTACAGGCACCTATCAACGAGGAGTAGGTAAAAGTCATTACACTATCGATATCATTATTTATCCCTATCCATTTTCTGTAATTCTACATGTGCCTACACTCCCTTTCTATTATAAAACAGATAAAATCACAAAACAAAATATTTTGCTAACCTGGTGTTCTACAGTAGAATACAATACAAGAGGAACTATCCAACATGCTACCTTTAGCCTCTCATGGCATTACTGCTGACATCACAGGTTGACATCACACAGAAATTTCAGTTTCGTCTTAGGCTCTCCATAGGACGAATGATTTGATGTAAAAAAAAAAAAGTAGTCCCTTCAGAAAAATCACACCAAATAAAAAAAAAAGCATAAAATATTAATCCAAACTAGTGTAGTGCTTCTGATGTTTCGTTCACTTCTCGAACTTCAGAAGACGAAAACATTGTCTTAGGAAACAGCAGGATGTACTATTTCAATCACTTGTCAAAGTTTTTTTTTAAACTTATTTTCCACATTACAATGACATGATTACTACACTGTATTATCCGTGACTGTGATTTAGAGTGAGAAAGAAACGTTGGATATTCACACAACCTTGAAGAATTTCCAAATTGTTATCTTTAAAAGTCACATCCATATTTTGCCGCCCAAGGCTATCTGGTAGGGGGGGAAAAAAAGCGACCTCTTATCTAGAAGCAGAATTAGAAAACTATGAGATGAATATGTAGAAGATTAATGATCACTTTACAGGAATGGCCTGAAGAAAAAAAATAAAAGAGACATTTTTTTATTTATTTAACTTTTTACATAGCGCTCTCATTATGAAAGGGTCAGTGAAAGTCTGTGATGCAAGAGAACATTTTTCAAATTGCATGAAGTTTTTCGATGCTCGACTGCAAAATAAAGACTTATAGCATAGAACTCTTCAGCGCTGTGCTGATCACATTGCACAGATAACGTTAGAGTATAAGAAAAAAAAAATGATACACATACATGACGGAGACTCCAGGGTGCTTTTTAAAAGAATAGTTAATTGATTTAACTTTGTGAAACATTATTTTATACCTATCTAAAAGGAAAAAAAGAGAGAATAATTGTATCTGCTTTCATTGCCGAAAGATGCCAAATTGCCTTGTTAAACCTTTTCTCTACATTTTGATTCTACAGTAAATTTATATAAAGTATTATTGCGCCATATTCTTATGCTAATGTTCAACATGATTAAATAGGATAAAATTTCTTCATCTGCCCCGTTCGACATTATGTAGAACTGCCCTAGTTTATCATTTAAAATCACATGCGTGAGTTTGCCATAGAATAAGGAAAGGGACGGCGTGAGAATATTTGTGGTGCTCTGACTATGCAGCTCTCTATACCCACACAGCTGACTGGCAATTTATCTTAAAGTACATTTATGTACAGGGAGAGTGGTGTGACAAAAGAAGAAAATACAAAAAAAAGATAGGGAAATATAGAAAAAAAAGAGAAAAAAAGCATGTAAGGATGCCAGGGCTAGAAAGGGGAAAACCATTTCCAGACTGAATGGTAGATTGGACAGGGGTTCAGTTTGGTTAGAAGTAGACCAAGAAGAGGTAACAGAGAAATGTAAGTCGATAAATAACCAAACTCCCCTCCTTCCCCCCAGCCCTGCCTTGGACACATCTCACAAATGAACTTTACAGATCACGGTCAGTCCCGTGCCAAATCTTTACACATTACAAGTATGAAGAGTTTTAAAGGATATACAAAAAAGAGCAGAAATATTAATTCCCCTACTAGTTCAAAAACATGTATATAAAGCATTGTAAGGGTTATGCCATCAACATAGCATAGCTACCCTGGGGGGCAAAGAGGGGGAAAAAATAGCCCGTGCTGTAGCTGTGCTGTACCTGGAGGGTAGTGTATCACTATATGCAGAAGTCAGAGTGTTGGCCTATACATTAGTGGGACTTTGAGCCCCATGTGCCTATTGTATTATAATTGCCAATCTCACCGTTTTGAATGGGACCACCAAACACCCACAAGGGGCCAATATCTCAAATTCTAAGGGAGAAGCTCAAGATGGGAGTTGACGGTATATCTGAAATTCGGGAGCTGGCAGCAAATAGCTTCTGAGTGGTCCATGACAATAGTAGTTTCTCCTGAGTGGAAGAGAGCAAATACTACATAAAAGTGTTCATACTCCTTGTTTAAACAAGGAGAATGCGTGTTGGAAAATGTAAGAGCATAAAAGCACACAAAAAAAACAACAATAAATTAAATCAAGCAATTATTAAAGACAGTGCTTATGCCCAGTGGGTGTGCGTAAGAGCTGAATATTAATAAGGCTCCACTGATCTGCAACACCAGTGCCAGATCTTGGGGGAAGTTACAGTGAGATTGCATATAGCAATAAGCTGTGTATCTCAGACCGAGTAAAACCCTCTAGTCCTCTCCACCCTATTATCTCTGATCCATCCTAGGGTGTAATATTGGTTTCCCATAGGGGTTACACTTATGGGTGTATACACCTTAATGTTAGGGGAGAGCAGTAACATATTGGTAGTATTAGCATGTGGTTTGGCAAAGCACTTTCACATCCTAAACATCAAACAATAAAGGATAACATAAATACTTATAGGATAATATTCCCTGTAACAATATAGAGAAATTACCTGAATTAGGTCATGTATTGGAACTACAGTTCCTGGGATAAGTTCAGATATCTTGTAGAACATGGATCAAGTCATAACCTGGTAGAATCCCCTAAAGGCTGGTGGAGGCTTCTTCCTCGGCTGCTGATAGGGTGGCAGAGGAATCTCTCTGCTTGTCTTCTGGGACAGACTTTGGTCCTTTAGGGTTAGATGTTGGAGGGAGTTGCAGTGTCAGGCCCAGGTTTTTCACAAAGTCCTTTTATCTCCGCTGTGTGATAGAGTTTGTGTGACTGATTGTCATTCTGGACTATAAGTTTAAATGGGTTCCCCCATATGTAATGCCATCTCTGGTGTGAAATGGCTGCTGTTAGAGGCTTGAGTTCTCTGCGCTTTCAGTGTAGATGTGGCCAGGTCTTGGAATAAGTGCACTGTATAGCCCTGTAGTGAATGAGAATTGCCACAGGTAGTCGCCATCAGGCGTTCTTTTGTGGCGAAGTATAGCAATTTGATGATGATGACTCTTGGGGTAGCAGGATTCACGGCCGGGGGTTGCTAAGCCCTTAGTGCCCTTTCAATCAGGAGCTCCGATTCAGAAGATTCTGGTAAAAGATAATGAAACATTTCCCTAAGAGTAGGGACTGTGGCTTCAGTGGCAACATATTCTGGCATAACCCATATCCTTATATTATTCCTGCGGTATCTGTTGTTAAGGTCCTCCAGACCATCCTCCAGCCGCAGTATTATTTCATGTAATGTGATAAGTTCCTGATCATTGGTCGTTATTCTCGTAATGAGGTCTGTGATATGGGATTCAGCTTGGCCTGTCCTTGAGTTAAATACCTCCAGATCCTCTTTCAGGCCTGAGATCTGCTTCTCGAGTTTAGCAGCAATGTAGGCTTTGATATCATCAGTAGTCTCACGTAATAGTTGCCGGATATATCCCTTAGTGAGAGGAGCTGCAGGGTCTACTGGAGCATCTGTATCTTCAGAGTCCATGCCCTATTCAGCTAGGCCTTGCTGTCCTAATGTGTTTTACACCCCACCTCCTATAGAATGTAAGCTCGATTGAGCAGGGTCCTCTTCAACCTATTGTTCCTGTAAGTTTATTTGTAATTGTCCTATTTATAGTTAAATCCCCTCTGTAAAGCGCTACGGAATCTGTTGACGCTATATAAATGGCAATAATAATAATAATAACAAAGATGGACGCTCTTGCTGTTTCGGAGTTCGGAACATAGTAACCACTGAAGGTGTCGGGTCTGTCCTTTTTCTGTTGCCTCCCATGCTTGCAGATAATGGGGGAGGTATATCCAATAATTTGTGTCTGGACAATTGCCAATGCGTACGTGGAGACATGGATGGAAGCGGATTTAGCACCCAGGGGAGAGAGAGCTAAAAGCTCACACATTAAAGGTCAGGCTCCGTCCCCTTTACAGAAGTTTCTAATTGCCATTTTCTGCTGTTTCCTATTGGGTAAAGTGGATATTTTTACCATGTGGGAATTCTCCTCGATTTTTTTTTGTTTATATTCATTGTTTAAATTTCATTAAATACATTATTTGAAAGTAAAATTTTAAACTTCTTATTTTATCGATATTCTACATTTTTTATGAAGGTAAACAAAATCAATAAATGGGGAGAAAAATGCCATAAAAATCTAACTCCTTGCTTTGTTGACATTTTATTAAAGTTTACATTTTAGCAGATTTCTTGTTTAACCTTTCCATTGACACCTATTACATGAAGGGAAATTGTAAAACTTACATTTCTACTATCAGTCTGGTAATGGGACACAACAGCCTACAGAAGATGATTAGCAGGTGTGATTTTCAGCCACATTGAGTTTTTTAAGATAAAGAGATTAAGATAAAGAGTCTATGTTAAAAAAAAAATAGCATCTATCTCTATGTAAAATAACAGATGAAATTAGTATCTTGTAATACCTTTTTATTGAGCTTACAGAACTTTCGAATGAAAAGCATTTCTGAGCGAAATGAAACATGGAATAAAAGATTAGTTGTCCTACAGAGGTTAAAGTGTCATGAGAGCAGATAATACACAGGTCGGATTAGGGTAAGGAAAAATATAATATAGACACCATTCTTCCAGAGGGTCGTAAATATTCTGTGTAAGGATCAGAAAGTGTGGAGAAAGATAAAAACAAAAACAAAAGAATAAGGCAAGAAATGGCACTAAAAGGTAGGGAGCTAAAAAAAATTACACAGGTTAAGAATGCATAATCGTATACATGCACATATACACATATACTACATATATATACCGGATATGATAATCTTGCCACTTGTCACATTATTAACAAAGGCCGCTCCTCATCGTTACTCATCGTGCGTTTCCTCAGGAGACTGACATGGGTTGCGGCATGTTGCCATTTTTTTCTCATTTGTGTGCATGTACCGGGTATTCATATTATGGCTGCTGATTGCCTGTCTCGATTTAAATTTCAGGCTTTCCACACGACACATCACTTTTTTCCCACTGTGTTTACTTCTGAGTTTGGCATCACGGACACTTTTTCTGTGGAATCACTGATTGCTTTTACTTCTTTTTGCCACCTCTCATTAAAACTTTTATAAAAACACCATTAAACTATATCTCACAGGTATTCAACAGCACATGATACATTTATGGCCAATCAAACAACCTTTCATGTCTTCATACCAGATAAAAATATACTGAAAGGAATCCAAAAATCCTCTGTAGCACCACCACCAAAGAGATTACCAATAGACAATAAGTTATTTTGCTCTTTGTCAAATCTTCTAGATTCTTCTCCTTTGCATCTACACACCAAATTAGTCATCAAAACAGCCATCTACCCAGTGTTTTTTTTATGGATTCCTGAGACCTCGAGAATTCACCACTACCAATTCCACTGATACTATTCTTAAAAACACCACAACAACACAACTTCTATCTACTTTTCCTATCTCACACCAAAACAAGCAAGACGGGGCAAAACATTAACATACACCACTACCCCACACACAATAAATGGTGCCAGGTGAAAATACTAGATAAATATCAGAGTATAGTACACGGCTCACCATCAAAACCATTACTTCTCTTGGACAATACAGTTCTGACGACATCAAAATGCATGCTGTATGGTAGGATTCTACTTATGAGACTGGGCCAAAATCCATCAAACTATTTAGGTCATTCATTTAGAATAGGGTCAACTTCCACAACCTCATTAAAACTTTGAGTCACTGGAAGTCTACCGTCTATTGCCGTTATATACCAAATCATTAACAATAACTCAGACAAGCATTTCTGAGTATGTCAACGTGAATAATGCTACCTGTATTTGATCATTGAAATAAATTAAGTACGGTTATATATTTTTGCCTTCTTTATTTTACAGGCTTTCGGTGCACAGCAACCGACCGTGTTACTTTCACACAGGTCTACATACTATCGGCCACTGATATGGACTATGTGGCCAAGACCACAAATGTAAAGGCATAGCCTGGAGTTGTGGGAGGGGCTTGGTTCCTTTTTAATGGCCTCCTCTCACTGCTTCCTACTGTTGCCTGGTCGGCGATTCTGATCGCCCCACCCTCCTCTCCCATTATTGTTATATTTCTTCTCTCTCTTATTTATTTTCACAATTATAATTTTTGCCTTTCTAGGTGGGCTCTAGTTTTGGCACACCACATATATACATATATATATATATATAGGTTTTAAGTTGTTTTTTATACTCAGTACTTGTTGTATTTAATAATTCTATAACAAATAATAAATATCGAAGGTTGCCATAGTAAGCACAACACTTTATTGTTGAGTCATTAATGCAGACCTCTAGACTGCAAGCTTGTTTGAGCAGGGTCCTTAACTACCTATTGTTCCTGTTACATTTTGTTACTGTCTCATTTGGTAAATTCCCCTTTTATTGTAAAGCGCTGAGGAATAAGCTGTCACTATATAAATACCAATAATAATAATAATAATAATAATAATAATAATATACAGGGTGATAGATGTGAACAGATGTAACTATTTTATTTATTCAGCAAAGTCCCCCCATATGACATCTTAACCCCTTAAGGACACATGACATGTGTGACATGTCATGATTCCCTTTTATTCCAGAAGTTTGGTCCTTAACCCCTTAAGGACCAAACTTCTGGAATAAAAGGGAATCATGACATGTCACACATGTCATGTGTCCTTAAGGGGTTAAAGGGTTAAACGCATGGACGTTTTCTGAGTACTTTTACAAGTGTCATCTGTCAATTTTCTAATGCTTTACATGTTGAATTGCTTTGTTTTGATGAACAATCTTTATTTATACAAAATTCATGGTAAAATAGTACATGTTAAAAGAACACTATGGGGGCAAGAATACAAAAAATGTATTTCTATCGCTATAGTACCCACTGAGCCAGTGCTACCAGGGTTAAAAAAGATATTTTACTTACCATTTCTCCATCACTGTGCCGGTCTTCTCGCTGACGTTCAGCCTTTTTGGCTGAGATCATCGAGACCGATGATCTCAGCCTATCAAATTATTTCCCAAAGAAAATTATTGGGAGGCTAGTGTGCATGTGAGGCAAAACACCACGAGGCGCTAAACATATACATCTGCATTCACACATCAGCCTACATGCATTATTATTCTGTAATCTGAATTAAATACAGATGACAAATATCACACACAGTCAATACACACCTATATTTCACACACAGTCAATACACCCTTAACAAATATCACACACAGAGGAGGAGGCGCAGACCAGATTCCCAGCACAGTGGATCAGAGTTTAGCATGCCCTCTCCCTGCAAGGTAACAACAGGGAACGGGGTATAAATATATTTTTTTTTATTCTTTTTTAAATAATTATTAATTTAATAAAGCCCCTTTTACACTACACTCCTATACACACACTATATGTGATCAGGGAGGGATGTCTAAAGGCCTATGGTCAGCCCTGGGCACACGGTTCTCAAATCACTTCATTGAGATGAAGCGGTTTGAGTGTCAGTTATGTTCCTTTAGGTGTGACAAATCATTGGAACTTTAGTTAGGCAGTTAGGGGCTAAATAGTTTTTTTATAATAAGATTAGGGAACATACACTATTAGTGGAACTGTAACATCATCTAATTCTAACTGTACAAATGTTAACATTTCTTATTTATGCAATGAATATATATAATAATAATAAAAATAATAATAATAATAATAATAATAATAATAATAATAAAGTATTTAATTAGGAAAGGCACATTCACTCTAGTTTTCAAGTACGTCCTGGGGATGTTATCTTAGCCCAACATCCAGTGGTTGTTTAATCAGTCAGTTATTCCCCTGATTAAACATTCTGATATTATTTATATAAATAGCATGCACAGCAGCCATTGGGTCACATATTCCCACAGTATATTACCTACCACCTAATAATTCAGTGCAGGTAGGTGTGCTTGTTCTTGCCATGTGTGTGCACCTCACTATAGTCGAGCTCCTTGCTGAACAATTCTTGGACCACTGACAGAAGAGGAGACCATCTGAAAAGAGTACCCCTGAGGGTAAGGAGCTAAGCATTCTATTCTTTAATAATTGTCACAATAAAAATGAATCCTTCTCGTGATATCTTTTTTTGGATGTTTTGTGAAATTGTTAGGCTATTGAGGAGGAAAGAGGACCTTCTATTGATACGCTGTACTGTGCTGTTTGTGGTTAGTTCCAGGGGGTCCAGGATGTGGGACACCAGGGAACCAACTTGGGATGGTGGGATTGGGACAGTTCCCCAGGATTCAGAATTGCTGGAAGGCTTGTATAGAAATGTATATATATTCATAGATGTATCATGTATCCATATAGTTTTGTTTTCACAGCAAAACAATTCGATTTTATGCAAGTCTTGGAGCATCTATTCAACAGACGCTCTGAATCGAATGCCAAGAACGAATGGATGAAGCAAATAGATGGCAGTCTAAAATACTGAATTTTGTCACTGCTTGAAAAATATGCCACATTGTTAACCCCTCATTAACACCTTCCCTACCAAGTCCTCTGGAACTCTGGACCTCGCATTTCTTTTTATCGAATAGAAAGCGTAAAATATTTTTTTTTTATTAAACAAGGACTTCATTGTGGCTCATACTAACTGGTATTCAGGGACACAGGAAATCTTAGAACATATACCAATGTAGTGTATGCATTAGTTTATTGTAGATTTTATACAATTTATTTTGCAAGATCCAATAATATAAATATTTCACTACTAGAATAACAGATGTAACGATAATGTCAAAATCAATAAGCCTTGTCAGGTGTCTTGTTCACAGGTCTTTATAACAATTTATCACCTGTGTGAAAGAATGCAGATTTCATATGAGTTGCTGAATTTGTATAAAACTATCAGGCTTGCCACACGCTAACATCTCCGCTTCCCTGCTTCCTCTGGTGTTACATCTGACGCAACAAGCTTGTGTGCAGCATGCTTATATATGCGACCAAATGCGGTCTTGAATTCGGCATTTGCCAAATCTAACGTGGAATTCGGCAATCAGAATTTGGCGCACAGAGATGATGTCAGCGGTCAGAAAAAGTACCCTGCACAAATAATACGTAAACCCAAGCTGACTTGGACCAATAAGAGTTAAGACCTTCCTATAAATACTTACCTCTCCCATTCCTGCTGTGGTTCTTGCTAGCCCAATAACGCATTCCTCCTGTATCTTCTCTGGCATTTCATTCTGGTTCTGGCTTATCGTTGTTCCTGTCTTCTGTGATCCTTTGACTTCGGCTTGTTTAACGTGTATCCTGATTTTTATATTTCTTTAACTTTGGCTATTCTCTCTGACTCTGTTTGTCCGTTAGCCGTTCTACGAACCAGTATACGGAAAACCTACTTATTGTGATTCAATCTGTGCATTCTGGTTCTACCTGATCCTGACAAAAACTGCCTTGATCTCTGTGACGTGATGTTTTTACTTGGTTAATGAGACTGCTTACAGGATTGCAGATTCCCAAACAGCCAGCATAAAGTGCAATAATATGTCTGTATATGGCAATAGCAGTAAAAATTTGCATATTTATATTATATTAATGTGCAGCCTATAATAGCACAATCAGCATATTTCCTAAAGTCTACAACTAGACTACTACCAATACTCTTCTGCGAAGTGCTGATTTGCAATCCAAATTTAGAATTAACCCATTAATAAATGCAGGCGAGAGAGAAAGGGTTAAATGTGTACATCATTGTCCATTGAAAATGTTGACAGATATACTGTGCCTGGTAAATTCTTTAAGCTGGGAATACACTATGCTATTATTAGGACATTACTTTTGTTCTGTGACACATATTGGAAGCTGGGGAAGTGAATTCCAAAGGAATAACATCTCGGGAGATATTTAATTATGAGCTGAGTAACCTTTGTGCTGTTGAGATCAATCTCAAATGGAAGATCTTTGTGATCAACAATTCAGGCTATAGACAATAAAAGGAAGAAAAAAAACTGTTTAGAAAGTCAATATCGGGGACATAAAAAGAATGCCTGCAGATAAAAAAATGTACCACTCTTTTCAGTCTGTCAGTAAAATGTTTTCTTTGCAATAGAGAGAGAAAAACAGAATATTTCATGGGCTGGGACAGAATAAATCAGAAACGTTTCCTTCATTCAGAAGAGATTACAGAAAACAGCTGCAGCTCTGACAATGCTTATGCCAAATGTAAGCCAATATTGCTTTTCAAGTGTGACATGCTTTTACCTAAATCTTCAATCATGCTATACAATATTGCAATAAAATGGGGGGTAGAAATGTCTGCCACATGTTCAGCCTACTAGCAAGAAGACAAAATAATTCAATGTTATTATTATTATTGTTATTATTATTATTGGTATTTATATAGCGCCAGCTTATTCCGCAGCGCTTTACAATAAAAGGGGAATTTACCAAATTAGACAATAACAAAATTTAACAGGAACAATAGGTAGTTGAGGACCCTGCTCAAACGAGCTTACAGTCTAGAGGTGGGGTATAAAAACACAATAGGAAGGGTATTGAGGGAACCAGCAAATAGACATGGTGGGAAAGTAGCAGAACTGGAAGTGAGAGTGGAGTGTGGCCCTTTAGGAGAGAGCGAGAGGAAGGTTTAAGAGATAGAAGTTACTCTTGGAGGCCATAATAAATCATGAAAAGATGGGTTTTGAGGGACTTCTTAAAGGATTGAAGACTAGGGGAGAGTCTGACAGGGTAGGCAGGCTGTTCCAAAGGAAAGGAGCAGCCCGTGAGAAGTCTTGCAGGTGTGAATTTGCAATAAGGGTGCGTGCAGCAGACAGGAGAAGGTCACCAGTAGAGCGGAGAGACCGAGAGGGGGCATACCTATGAATCAGTGAAGAAATGTAAGAGGGGCTAGAGTTGGTAAGAGCTTTATAGGTAAGGGTTAGGTTGGGTACAGGAACACCTGTTGGGTACAGGAAGCCAGTGTAAGGATCAACATATTGGTGAGCAGTGAGAGCAGCGACAGGAGAGAAAGATCAGCCTTCACCATAGATTGTAGGCGGGCAATATGGCTTCTGGGGAGACCAATTAGGAGAGAATTACAGTAATCCATGCAAGAAATTATTAGAGCATGAACAAGCTCCTTGGTAGCATTTTGCGTAAGAAAAGAGCATATGTGGGCAATGTTTTTTAAGCTGGAATCGACAGGTTTTAGCAACAGATTGGACAGGAGGCGCAAAGGTGAGACCAGGATCAAAAATGACACCAAGACAGAGAGCTTATAAGGATAGGATGAGGCAGGTACCATCAACCTGCAGGGAGAGTGAAGAAGAAGGATCAGTGTTATGAGGAGGACCAAGAACTGAACCTTGAGGGACTTCGACTGAGACAGGATGAGGAGAGGAGGTGTCGTTGGAAAAAGAGACACTGAAGGAGCGTTGGGAGAGATAGTGTTGTGTGCCCATCCTCAGGTGCCGTGGCCCACCAGGAAATTTTCCGGTATCCCAGTGGGCCAGTCCGGCCCTTGGTGAAAGGCAGGGGTAGCTGTGTCAGAAGGAGAGAGCCAAGTTTCAGTTACTCATGGATGGAAGTAGATTTAGTTACGTTGCACATAAAACATGCATTCCAGAGGGCAAAATGGAAGGAGGGCTTAAAGGGAGAGTTACATGGGATGGATAAAAGATTGGAGAGGTTTCTAGGGTGGACATAAGGTAGGTAGAGGTGGGACCAGGGTTTCGAGAGACATCACCAGCTGCCTAGAGCAGAAGCATAGAAAGTAAGAGAAGGTGGGAGTAAGATTTAAATGTTTTGGTCGGATGTTTGTATTTTGAGGGTTTACGAGGAGTTGGAGGAGAAAGGGTGGATAGGTACATGTATAGTGTATGGGATGAACAGAGAGAAGAGGGAAGTCAACCAGGAGCAATGAAGATAATGTCAGTAGGGACAGGTAAGCAGAAAGATAGAGAGATTTTATTAATGAGAGAAGTCAGGGTGAAACAGAAAAATATCATGACGTGTGTTATTAAACTGTATCGTGCTATAAAATAATTTAATATGTACCTTCTTAGAGGAACTTTAAAAATAATTATGTAATGAACTTGTCAACAGAATAAACACTAAATGAACTGCTTGTAGATCACTCTAAGTATCATGACGTTAAAAATCACTGACCAGATCACAGTTTAACGTTACGAGAAAGAGGGGGAGAGAGAGAGAGAGTGAGAAAGAGAGAGAGAAAGAGAGAGAGAATGAGAGAGAGAAAGAAAGAGAGAAAGAGAGAGAGAATGAGAGAGAGAAAGAGGGAGAGAAAGAGGGAGAGAGAAAGAGGGAGAGAGAAAGAGAGAGAGAAAAAGAGGGAGAGAGAAAGAGATAGAGAGAGAAAGAGGGGGAGAGAGAGAGAAAGAGGGAGAGGGAGAAAAAGAGAGAGAGAGAGAGAAAGAGAGAGAGAGAAAGAGGGAGAGAGAGAAAGAGAGAGGTAGAGAGAGCGAGAAAGAAAGAGAGAGAACGTGTGTAAGTGTGTGTGTGTGTGTGTGCATTTATATATATTTTTTCTATTTTACATTGGAAGAAAGGGTGAGTACCAAGCCATCAATGTATATATATATCATATTTTTCAATTGAATCTCCTGGCACAGTTTATGGGAGGTACATTGGAGATTCGCAGTGAATACATATCCTAGACTTCAGATGTCTTTGTGTTTGATCTTGACTATGGAGGAACGTGACTACGTGACTGCACTGTGTCATAGTACTTTGATAAACTTATTCTCATGAACCTATAACTCTCAGCAGGCTGTGAAGGAATAGGAAAGAACTTAAGAAAAGGAGATAACTTTTTATATAGCCAAAATAAATTACTGCAACTAAAATGCTTCTGACTATGGAGCACATATGAGCAATATGTGAAGCAATAAGACAGATATCACACTTATTTATATTGAGGTTTGTTTATACATATATATTTATGGTAATGCTGGTGGAGCCCTAGATGCTAGCACAAGTGGTAGATCCAAATGTATCTTCCTTCTATTGGTCACAGTGCCATAGGAAACATGTATCCATTGACCTAGTCTCCCAGTGATCAAACGATGAAGAGATAAGGCTCCAATAGAGGACAAGGGAAGAGCTATATACAACGTGACACAGACTGATTGTAATGTTACATAACCAGAGTTTATTTTCATAAGTGTTGTTTCCCTTTAGTTTGCTTAGAATATAAGCTATCAATTGAGTTAGCAATACATTTTATTGAATATTTTCACTATCTATTTATCTATCTATCTGTCTATCTATCTATCTATCTATCTGTCTATCTATCTATCTGTCTATTTATCTATCGGTTGAAAAAAGCAGCTTTGATCGATACAGCACAAAATTATAATAAAACAATAATAAATATATGGTTGGTCCTACGCGTTTCGTCCCAAACAAATATAGGACTTCCTCAGGGACCAACCAATAAAAACAGTAAGCCTGGCTGCTTTTTTGCTGCATTTACAATTGTGCTTACTGTTTTTACTGGTTGGTCCCTGAGGAAGTCCTATATTTGTGTGGGACGAAACACGTAGGACCAACCATATATTTATTATTGTTTTATTATAATTTTATGCTGTATTGATAAAGGCTGCTTTTTTCAACCTACCACCTGGAGTCCTGCATCTCAGTGGTGAAAGTCCAGAGAAGTGGACATCAGCCCCCCATCATCATTTGGGGGGGGGCACCTTATACACGCTTGAAAATACTTGTGAGTGCATTCTATAACAGCGCAATTATTGTGTTTTATGTGGATATACACTATATTTTGTATATCTCTTTATCCTTAGATATCAGCCGGTTCCCTCTTTTTTTCTGTATATATCTCTACCTGTCTATCGGTCTGTCTATTTATCTTGCTATCTATTTACTTTGCATTGATACCTGTCAGAAACATCATGTAGAACCTTGAAATGTATAACAAATCCAATTACATTGCACAAAAAGCCAGGGGACACCCTATAAACAGCTAAATTAGAGAAATTGGGTTATCCGTTAATGGACCATTCTAGGAAATCTATGCATTGAGGAAACACAAAAAAAAATTATTAAAAAAAAACTATATTTAAGTTTTAGCCTACTATCTGTAGGTCTGGGCAATTCTCAGGTTTTTTAGTGTAATTTCTATTTACTAAGGGTTACCCCCATTTTTGCTCAGATTTCCTAAACATCATGCTCTCCTAACTTAATATGTAAAGATTTCATTTAACATTAAATTCACTTTTAATACAAAATTCTTTCATTAATCAATAAGTTGATTTTTTTAAAAATAAAACTTCAATATGTTTTTATCACTCAAACATTTTCCTAATCTATGACATCTGTTAGGAGTCACAAATACATATTTGTGTGGGTTACTCTGTTTCAAAGAGTGTGTGTGTCTGTGTGTGTATGTGTATGGGTGTTTGTGTGTGTGTGTATGTGTATGGGTGTTTGTGTGTGTGTATGTGTATGGGTGTGTGAGTGTGTGTGTGTGTGTATGTGTATGGGTGTTTGTGTGTGTGTGTGTGTGTGTGTGTATGTGTATGGGTGTTTGTGTGTGTGTATATATGTATGTGGGGTGATAGTAATTTAATTAAGTAATATTTGTGATATATTTATATTTAATGGTGCAATGGAGGCAAATGCTCTGTTGATGATAAATTTCCAAGTCATGCTGTTTGCTGTAGATACATTCGTCTTTACATAATTTCCATTAACAGCCCCGATCCACCTCCAGCAATAATAATTTTAATATTCATTAGCACTGAAAACATCTAATGTATTCTTTATTTTATGCCAGGAAGCCCAGGCTCTGTGAGTTTTATGGATAAGGACAGCTGGAACAAGACTCCAGATATTAGGATATTATAAACAGAAACATTTTCATTAAAAATCAAACCATTTATTGGAGAACATTAATATAGTACAGATTGCATTGGGACATGAGCTGTAATGAAGATTTGGGTAGGAAATAGCTTCAATTTGCACACTGCGCGTCAACAGTTATTTTTTGTATATTTTGTTTTTCTTATCATTTTTGCCGTTTATTTATAAACGATGCATACCTAAATAAGGGATTAAAACAGATTTTTGGGATTGGGTCACCTCTTAATACAAAGCATGACAGACAGATGAGCAGATATATAGACTAATTTTGTTTAAACAATTAACTGTCAGGGATTCACAAGGATTTTAAGGGCATAAAAAGCCAAAATAGCTGATCTAGAACAGAGCTATTCATTGTAGGATCTTCCATCATAGCACCTGTTATCACAGGATAGTTCTTCATAGCCTACCCACCACACAACTGATCATCTAAAGACCATTTATATATGTTACACCTATAATCAAATACCTTTATGATTTCCAGGTTATAATCAATATTTCCACACTGGTTCTAGAAGGAAACGTGAATATCATGCCAAATGCTCAACACAAATTACTTTTGAAATTATTAATTACACCTGTAGCTATTTACTAAACTCACTAAAATACGTCTCATCTCCGTAATGTGACTTCACAGTGGGAAGCAAATCTTCCCATTGGCTGTGCATTTTTGGGACACTGTTCAAGTGTTCAGACTATATTGTATCTTCTTACGAGAGTTTATCTCACAACCGCACATGTGACAGTGATTCTACTGTGCACAACAGAGCGCTGGGATTGGCAGAGAGCTCCTTGCCTCTCCTGGCACCGTGCAGAGGTTGTTGATTTACTACAAACAATGGCTATGTAAAGGGTAAATAAATAAAGGGTCTATGCACCAGAAACACAATATAGTTTATTGTAATGGTTCTAGGACAAAGAGCCTGTCCCTGCAGTCTGAGTAGTGTAAACACTCTCTTTTTGAGAAACTGCACTGTTTACATTGTTGCCCAATGCCACCTCCAGTGCTTGTCACTCGGATGGCTGGACTAGGAGTTCCGGGGTTTGGTCCTGCAAAGATTGTAGGACTGACGTGAGATGCTGAATTCTTCCCATAGAGATCTGAGTCATTGCTGATTGCTGCACATATCCACTTCCTAATGTGAACACACTGGATTGGCTGACATAAATATTATTGATGACCTCAGCCAGGAGAGGAGTTGTGACCACGTTGAGACCAGCACGCTGGGGGATGAAGGTTAAGTTAATCTGATTTTTTTTGATTAATGTGAAGGCTGGGCCTGCAGTTGTGGGAGGGGCATATTACCTTCTTAAACCCCCTCCTCATCTTCCTCAGTCCCGTTCGTTTCTCGACAATTCACATGTCTGCTGTTTCCGGTCGCCGTCTGCTCCCTCGTGGTTCTCTTTGCCTTGCCTGACCTGCCGTCGTCCATCGCCGGTCGCTTCCCTCCCGCGGTTTTCTCGGGGGTCTTGTCGGCGGTTCCTGCTTGCCCGGCCGTGGCGGATGGGGGACGGGCTTCAAGGGGACAGGTAGACTGCAGGGTTCCCCCTGTCTCCCACGTGTGTGCTCTAGCACACACACAGAGAAGGATTAACATCCAGGGATTGATAATGGGACCAAGTACATTCATGGTTCTGGGGGCCCCAGGCAGCCACCAAGGTTACCATATGGTTAATCCTGCTCAGATGATCTGGGCTGTAGCTCAGAGAAACCTCAAACTCTGCCTGTACTGGGCATTAAATTCATAGCCAGGCTCTGCGCTGGTTTGTGAGCTACACTTCTCATAATGCTCAGCCAGCCCTCACACTGCCGCAACAACCGGTATCCTTCGCTCAGCATCTCCGACTTCAGCTGCCTGGATACTGCTTGACAACCACTTACTCAAAGTACTCAGTGTTGTCAGTTTTAATTCAAGTTTAGAAAGTGTCAGTTTTTGTAGATATAAAACTCCATCTGTTCCCGCAGCCCAGGATCTCAGTAATGGCGTCCATGGGGTGCACTCGCTGACTGTGTGGGTCCTATTGGTATCTTTGGTTGTTTGAAGGGGCCCTCCTGCTGGGGGGCAAGTAACAGTGTGATCTGATAAGAACCCTGGGAACTCGATGCGCTGTAATCCTTCTAGACATTCCTGGAAGATCTGTCACAATAAACTGAAATCCCCAATAGGTCTCCACACAATAAATAAATCATTTATCCTGGTTGCTAGGATACACAATAATGAAGCACTCTACACAGCATGGGTATATCTGGGAAACTGCCAACCTCCTATCAGAGCTCCATAGTGGAGCATATATCTGGGAAACTGCCCGACCTCCTATCAGAGCTCCATAGTGGAGCATATATAAAAAAGCAAAATCCCTCCCCCTACAAAGCTCGGATTTCGACACGTGTCACCTATTCTCACCTGCTTGATTATTTACCAGTCAGGGGGAGTTGAGCTCCTTTTTCTTTAATAGATTTTTTTCATCATTCGTAAAAGGTGCCACACCTTTTAAATGGTTATGCTATTTAAAGTTAACTTGTGTAAAGGATATGACCTCTTTATAATGCTTCCTCTTAGATATATTCACAGTGTATTTTCTATGGAAGAAGCACACTAGTTATACGCCATATACTATGCCTCCATACAGCCTGTTTCACCTGGACTCCGACGGGTTTCACTCTGCCCTCTAGCTACGGTCGACCCACGGTTTTTCCTTATACCCCGCCCCCTCTTCCTTTTCACTCACACTGTACGTCCCCTCTCACTCGTCCCTCTCCCCACTTAGTTAGTCGTTGCCACTCGCACTGGGTCTCGTGACCCCGTGGGGTTTCCCCCAACTCTGTTCCCTGCCGCCGGGCTCGCTCCTTTCAGCCGTCCGCCTGGGCACTGTCGTGCTTGCTCTGCTTTCGGTTACGGTCGGCCCTGCGGTATTTCCTTGTTTCACACTCTCGTCTCCTTTGCACATTCAACAAATCTATCCTCTCACACTACTTTCCCTCCCCTCTTAGTTAGCTGTGGCTGGCTGTCAGGGTCCTAGGCGTCCACTAGTTGGTAATTTCCCCCCCCCGGCTTCTTCGCCTTAAGCTAGTGGTCCCGCGAGGCCAACACCCATCCTCATACTCGGAGGTACTACGCCCCTCGGGCCAAATCATAGTTAGTCGCCTTGCATGCGGCATAGAGAGGGCCTCACCTGTCACTCCCATCCTATCTTATGATTAAATGTCACCGAGAGGCCAACACCCCGCCACAACATTCAGTGGCCACGTTATCCCCTCGCGCCAACGCATAGATAGAGCCTCTCACGCCGCTTGGCATCTAGCAGGGCCTCACCTGTCACCAAACTTAGTCTTAATTGTTTCGCCTTTTGGCATTAGCTAGTGAGCCAGCACACACGC
Organism: Pelobates fuscus; assembly: GCF_036172605.1. Taxonomy (NCBI): domain Eukaryota; kingdom Metazoa; phylum Chordata; class Amphibia; order Anura; family Pelobatidae; genus Pelobates; species Pelobates fuscus. The sequence continues at coordinate 422,266,233 of NC_086318.1, read as the reverse complement.
ACACGCACACATTGGGGCTCATATACACTGCACATTAATTTCCTTTTTCCACCCTACGGACGCCCACCTGGACTCTGACGTGCTCACTCTGCACTCCAGTATTGGTCGGCCCTACGGTACTTCCTTGTACACCCCCACCTTTCGATTCACGTTTCCTCAGGTACGTTCCTTCTCTCACTCCCTACCCTCCCCTCTTAGTTAGCTGTGGCTGGCTGTCAGGGTCCTAGGTGTCCACTAGTGGTAATTCCCCCTGGCTTCTTCGCCTTAGGTTAGTGGTCCCACGAGGCCAACACCCATCCTCATACTCGGAGGTACTACGCCCCTCGGGCCAAATCATAGTTAGTCGCCTCACATGTGGCATAGAGAGGGCCTCACCTGTCACTCCCATTCTATCTTATGATTAACTGTCACCGAGAGGCCAACACCCCGCCACAACGTTCAGTGGCCACGTTATCCCCTCGCGCCAACGCATAGATAGAGCCTCTCAAGCCGCTTGGCATCTAGCAGGGCCTCACCTGTCACCAAACCTAGTTTTTAATTGCTTCACCTTTTGGCATTAGCTAGTATGCCAGCACACTCACTCACACACTTTTCACACTCTTGCGCACATTGGGTCGCTTGCGGGCTGTTATTAGTATCTTTTCTAGCAGGTCTCCGCTGCTAACCGTAGGTGTGCTATTTTTTCCGCCCGGGTTCTTTGGCTAGGTCTGGTTCTAATCGCGCTGTGGAGTTTTTCGGTTACTCCTACTTTCTTTTCGGGTCCTGGACGCCTCCTCGCTTCGCTGCGGTTCTCGCGAGTCAACTTATTTCCCCCCCCGGCGGCTTTCCGGTCGGCTGTGCTCAGTGTCTGTCTGCCTCCACGGGTAATGCTGTTGCTGGAGGGGGCCACGTGTTTTTCTCTGTTGTTCGCCCCCCGGGTTATCTTTGCTGCTGTCGCCTTTGGGGCGGTGTCGGATGGTAGTTTAGGGCAACTGGCATCTGCCGCTTCGGCTAGATCCTTTACCGGACTTCCTGCACCTATTTTTTTCATGCGATTCGGTCCTGTGCCTCTTCCTACTCTTTCAAAGTGGCCCTGCCTACGGCCTCCCCTGAAGCCGATGCCTTTCCCGGCGTTTTTCGGGGCATGATCGCAGGCTGCTAGCCTCGGTAGCTCGGGGTCGTCATCGTTTCACGTCTGTCTCTCTCTCTCTTTTTCTAGCACTCACGGTGCTCGTGTTAGGTCCGGTCTTCCCCTTGAGGCTCCTTTCCCACACATACTGTTACTGTCTCTGTCGATTATGTTGTCTGGATTCGATTTTCGGTTTTTTTGCCACCTCTTACTTACTTCCACTCTACTTATCTAGTCTACAACTTCACATGTTGTTTCAAGTTTCATTCACACGCAGTTTTCATCTCCTCATACCAGCATTTTCCCATACTCAAGGCATTTCAGGTTCCAGGAATTTTCAATTTACAGATATCCCATCAACATCCTAGTATTTTGATCACAATCAGTCCTAATCATGCTTGTCATCACGAACCGGGCTTCAACCTTTCTATGTAGAGTGATATCTGCTTGATCCAAGGATAATCTGACCGCCATTCTGGGGTCAAGAAGGAATTTTTTCCCTAGCTTGTTGCAAATTGGAAAGCGCATCAAACTGGGTTTTTCGGCTTCTTTTGGATCAACCGTTTAATCACAGATGTGAGGTAGGCCGGAATTGGGGGACCCTAGTCCTCGTCAGCCAGGTAACTAGGTAGTCTAGTTGTCAAGACGCTTTACAGGTTCTCACCTATTCATGCAGTCTATTGATTACCTTCTCTCCCCCACACTTAGTCTGCGATAGATGGCCATACATGGTTTATTCCTTACTTCTCCTTGCACTAGTTAGACGGTCCATTATAAGCGCCGGGCACCTCATTTTTACAACTCAGCTGCCTCCATACAGATAGATTTTTTAGGTTGTTGATTGCTTTTATACAGGTTTCCTTTTTGCCCTCTTTTATTACAGGCCCTACCACGACGTCGGTTCCGGCACACCACAACCGACTTATTCCCCCCTTTTTTTATATCCTTAACGGCCTTATTTGCCCCTCACACAAATGTGAAGGCTGGGCCTGCAGTTGTGGGAGGGGCATGTTACCTTCTTAAACCCCCTCCTCATCTTCCTCAGTCCCGTTCGTTTTTCGACGACTCACATGTCCCCACCCTCCACTCCCTTTATTTATTCTTTTCATTACACCTCATGGGTGGGCCCTCTTTTATTACAGGCCCTACCACGACGTCGGTTCCGGCACACCACAACCGACTTATTCCCCCCTTTTTTATATCCTTTACGGCCTTATTTGCCCCTCACACAATTTTTAATTCTGGAGATCCTGCATCTATATAATTATAAAAGCACTATAATGTTAGCAATACATGCCTGTATTTTGAACATTACAGTGTTACTTCAAAGTCCATTATGGTTTTGCATATTTTTTCATATCTAATGCATTATCAATAGGTCAGCCCCAGCCTGAAGAGTGCTTTTAGTATGCATTTACAACAGTGGTTATGTACAAAGAGCAATTAGGTTTGTAAAAAAAACAAAAAAAACAAAACAAGTAAAAGCGCACAAGTCTAACATACCTTCCATTTGGCATAGAAATGAATAAAATACTCCACAGCTGATATGATTAGTGTGTCAGTAGTTGATGATAAAGCTTTAAGACAATTACTTCAGATTCATGTTTCCGCATTTAGAAAATGACCAACGATAACACTTACACAATATATATTTCACTGGCATTTACTAAAAAAAAAAAAGGTGCTTAGTTCATCAGTTTTCATGTCAAAGAGAAACAGTTCATTCTTTAGAAAAATATTGATGAAAAATTTAATATGCAGTATTAAAATATGTATTCCTTTTATTGTTAAAAATATTTTTGTTATAAATTACTATGACATTAGAAAACTATTTTCCATGCTATATAAAATGATGCAATCATAATGAATAGGAGAAAGCCACCTGTCTGTAGAGCGGGTTAGCGTAGACAGAGGGCAGGTAAAGTAAAAAACAAAAACATATAGTATACACAATAGACAAAGCTAAAACTAGGTACAATTTGAGCCATTAATACAATAATATTATATATAATATGCTCGGAGGTGTGCTCGCTGCTCTCCCTGGTTGCTAAAATGCAGCCCTTGCTTTCTGAGACTCGTAAGCTCCTGTGGTTTAAATTCTTACGGTCCAAAACTAGAGAACAATGTGGGGATGTGACAGAGAAATGTGTTTCTCTATAGTGCAAATACAGTGTTACGGCATTAGAGAAAGTACATGTGAGAAAGGGTTAATGTAGATGAGGTTGTGCTTTGTAAAACAAAATCTATTTGTTTGCGACCCTTACTACGGACACGTTTCTACAGTTGGTTACTAAAAGAAAGTTTCGTTCGGCTTCGAAATACTCATGCAAACAGCAAAGTACAGGAGACAATCACATTTTCAAAACAACACAATGATTTATGTCCAGAAACTACGAAAGGAAGGTGAAGCACCCATTATGATTCACCTGCTGTCTAGACTTTAGATTTATTTGAATAGATATAAATGTTGCATTATCTGGGCTACGGAATGAGAATTTGTTAAAAGCGAGGTCATCATGAATTGTCCTATATATATATATGAGAAATTAACAACCAGTGTTGTTCAAATTATTGTTCTATCTGTGTACTTTATGCCCTTAAATCATATCATATATAAAGGCACATGTTTATTTTATTATTGAAGGTATGTATAAGAGAGCCAATGAGTTATTACATATATAAATTTAAAAAAATAATTGAAAAAACAGTAATTTTGTAGAGATGTGACATGGTAGCATTTTATAGGGCATATATTTCATCTACATTTCACATCAGATGAAATACCAGCAAAATTAGATTTAAGATAACCCAATACATTAAGGTGTGTGCAAAGTCCACTACACAGACTATAAAGCACTATTTGGCCAGTAATAGCATCTAATCTATAGATTTCCTGGCAATTTCAGGACCTCAAGTTTGACATAGTTTACCTTAAGACGACAGATAGATGTCAGAACCACTGTAAACACATTCCCATGGACACTTGGAAAGGGGGATCATGACTGTTGCACATGGGGAGGGGGCATAGATACATTGTTGAAAAATGTTGGTGGTGGGATTCCGCAAGTGAACCTGTTTATCTCACACTGTTTTTAATTTAATTTTGCAGTTTCTTGGCATCCGTTTGTTGTCTTTGTTGTGTTTTGTGCTCCTTACCGGTGTAGCAGTTCAGTCAAGAAGATGCACCTAATGGGGGCTTGTGGAGTCTCGGTCTGCAGAGGAGTTGAAGGCGGATCACAGCCCGCTTCAGACTCTTCAAAAATATACAATTATCTGTCTGCCAGTTCTAGCCCGACAGCTGTCAGATTGTAAAATTTGTTTGGATTGTTGACAAGTTGTGCCCCAAAAAATAAAGCTGTGTTCGATGCCCTATTCAATTTAAGATGGTGTCTGTCCCGATATTGGGTTGGGGCAGTGGTAATTTGCGACAATGTGTACAATTACTAATAGTTCCGTTATTTAGCATGAATCAGCGTTCATAGTCTACACTAATTACTTCTCTATTATTTTCAGGATACTATCTGTCGGTTTTGAGCAATGCTACATATAAACTGATTGTGTCTCATCGTCTTAAAGGGCACTGTACAGTTTATTATAGAACATGGTATACACAGTAGTGATATCCCGAAAAGTTCGCCGGGAACCGTTCGCTGGCGAACACGAGCGATGTTTGGTCCGCCCCCTATTCGTCATTGAGGTGGGAGGGTTTGGGAGGGAGGGTCTGCTGCTGATTGGCTGGAATGTGTCTGCTGACTGTGAGGTACAGGGTCAAAGTTTACTCAATGATGACGAATAGGGGGCGGACCGAACATCGCGCATGTTCGCGACTGCGAACACGCTATGTTCGCCGGCGAATGGTTCCTGGCGAACTGTTCGGGAATCACTAATACACAGTACTTATTTTTTGTTTTATTTCTGACAGTTACCATGCTGTATTGGACTAATCTGGGTAAAATACTGAAATACAGAGGGGCTGAGGCTGGAAAAATGAGGGAAGGCAAAAAATAGGGAAATGTATGGGAAAAAGGAAACTGAAGGTCCATGTAAATCGGTCTGTGGTACTAATGAATACAAAGTGACCAACTACCAATGTGCAGCTGTTCTAGCTAACTAGTTAATAAATACAGAAGTATTTTTGCCTGTATGTATAAAATACTGCCCTTGTTTACATAATTTTCTAGACATGTGCCCTCTGATTTATGAGAAAATAAATAGTATGTTATGCATTTTGAATTGGTTACATGGCTTGTGTAAAATATAATTCCTTGATGTGCAGGGGGAGATCTTCCATGACCTCCTTCCACCCATTCCCCTCCCTTAATCTTTTGCCTCTTAAACCATAAAGCCACCTCTTCAACTGAACATATTGTGATCAATCACTAAGCTGGTTAATGTGTTCTGGCAGATATTAAGCCAATGTTTCCAAACAAAAAGGGCTCTTTATAAAGGGATATATTGGTAGAAAGGGGCATCTTAACACTTTGTTCTGACAACTCATTAAGACAAATTAGTAAACAGTTTAGCTGGCTCTCTGCTCTCCCAATCACTTGCTTAAGACTTGCAGTGACCCAAAACTTTAACAGAAACAACCCTGGTAAATACTGCTGTCCAATGACTAAAAGGAAGCCATTCAAGCATTGTCTGCGGTCATTCAGTAACAAACAGCTAATTGCCTTTTCAACAATTTTGGTCTTCTATCTGTTTCTGTGGATTCTGTTAGAACCTTTGGAGATTATTGGGTGAATAGATCATTTGTGTTTCTCCCGCTGATATGTTTGGATTGTAAGCTCATTTACACAAGACCGTATTTTGCTCGTTTTGTGTTTAGCTTAACCTGTTCATTAATTTCTTTTTTTTACCATGGTACCGCGCAGAGCAAAATATTGGTGCTCTACAAATAATTATTATCATCATCTCTTTTAAAGTGTACCTGTTATGGAACGCACAACTTGATTTAGCATGATACAATGGAAAACTGCAGACATTGTATTAGCAGACATAGTAGTAAAAGTATAGAATTTTTAATAAATGTTAAAAAAAGAACTGATCTCTACCTCACCTTTAAACCAATTCCTCGGCAAACAGAACAATGCCCGTTACATAGCATGTGTGTTATGAATTAAAAGACAGGGAGAGCAGAAGAACCTTCATATAGACATGTTTCCTGCTAGTTATCACAGCAACTGCACTGTAGCTGCTGTGATTATCTCTCTGGAGATACACCTCACGCTTTGCTAGAGGAATATGAAATAGGAGTGACTAATGTAATTCCATTAAGATGCCATCGAACTGGCAATGAAGCCAGGGCGTTGTCATCATAGGGGATTTGGTAACATAATTACCAATATGTATTATTATTATTATTATTATTATAATCATAGGTAATGATTGCAGACACAATTTAGTTTAATATTATATAACGTAAAACTAAAATAATAATGCTTAAAGCAAAACTCCAGTGCCAGGAAAACAATCCGTTTTCCTGGCACTGCAGGTTCCCACTCACTCCCACCCCCCCAATCCCCAGTTGCTGAAGGGGTGAAAAGCCCTTCAGTCACTTACCTCCTCCGCGCCGCTTCTCCTACTGACTCCGTCAGCCGGTCGGCGAAACTGATCCCGCCCACCGGCCGAGGAGACCTAATGCGCATGTGTGGCAATGCCGCACATGCGCATTAGGTCTCCGCATAGGAAAGCATTGAAAAAGATTTTCAATGCTTTCCTATGGGGAATTGAGCGACGCTGGAGATCCTCACACAGCGTGAGGACGTCCAGCGACGCTCTAGCACAGAGAATCTGTGCTATGAGTCAGGAAGTTCCCTCTAGTGGCTGTCTAGCAGACAGCCACTAGAGGTGGAGTTAACCCTGCAAGGTAATTATTGCAGTTTATAAAAAACTGCAATAATTACACTTGCAGGGTTAAGAGTAGTGGGAGTTGGCACCCAGACCACTCCAAAGGGCAGAAGTGGTCTGGGTGCCTGGAGTGTCCCTTTAACTACTCTGCTGATAAGTAGGTGTGAGAGCAATCTGCTGGGCCACCTTGACTGTAAATAGTCATATTCGTATCATGATATATCTCTTGTTGTGTGTTCTCGTAGTACGGCGTGAACGGTATAAACTGAGTGGCTGCGCCTACTACCTTCACTCACTGGTAACTTACAATGGGGCCTCCACTAAGCAAAAATCTGTATTTTGTGCCCCGGCTTTAAAATACAATATAAAACTTGGGGGGATTGGTGTTACATTAACAGAGTGTGAAGAAGGCCCATGCATTTTGTAATTGCTCCTATCTACTCTACACAGACATTTCCAGTTCCATCACTCATCACCTCTGTATTATCTCTTATAAGTGACTTTCTGTCTGTTATATCCATATGGATCCCGAAAGGAAACATGAGACAGAGCTTGTATTATTCTTATTTTACATCACAGCCCGGCATTCCTTAAATAATTAATGTGGACAGCCGCGCAAATTACACCAACCTCTGAAACCCAAAGTCTAGAGGTAACCTTCCACTCCCGCCTCTCGTTTCTTCACTTCATACAGACAATAATCAAATCCTGCTGCCTTTACCTTCCAGACATCTCTAAATTCCAGCATTCTCTCAGGCAGAATTTATTCCAAGACTGTGATTAACCCCCTTGTACGGTTAGGCCATGACCATTGTACTTCATTAGTTGCTGGTCTCCCCTTCAAATATATCCAAAATATTCTCAGAAGACTTATCATTGCAGATCAACTTCTCCTCTTGAGAATAAGGCAAAACAATCTGAACTTAACTTATAAAGCCCTCAATAACTCTTCTCCTCCTTTCCGTAACTTTGTTGTACCCTTCTAATCACATTCTATCCAGAGATATATTGCTTTCCTTGTGTCCAATGATCTCTCCTCGCTCATTGCTTGAAGATCACTCTTACATGCCATAATAATTTTCTAAAGCTGTCTCTCTTCTCCAAAGCCGGCATATTACTTGTCTAGAAGCTTAACATGAAAAGTAGAACTTCAAATACACAATACATTGTATTACCTTTATTAAAGTGGCTAAGCAGATATTTTGTACAAAATAATTTAGCCTACATAAGGTAACAAACACCCGATGATAGACATATTAAAATGTGTATGAAACCAGTCTGTGAGAGCAAGAGGTACTAAAATATCAAACAATTTCTACATTAATTAATTATGAGATATTTCTGTATAATGTTTCTTTTGTTTTTAATGAAGTTGATAACCTTTTGAGGATTTCTTTTTTATTTTTTTTACACATATTGAACCCTAATACCAACGGAGTATTATTTTAATGCCATGATGTACGTAAGTACTGTTTCTGATCATGTCTTTTATCCATTTACAAATGAATAGTATCAGCAGGAAGATGTTCCATGTCACAAAGCTGGTTCTACAAAATTACTCAGAATGCCTTGTGTTACTTTTCAAGTATTATTCAGATAAAGCAGCCTTGAAATTAGTTGGATTAGAAAGCACCAAATGCAAAGCAAAGCAGAAATATTTGGCAAAAAAAATCTGCCAGAAGTGTGTGATGCTAATATAATCCAGGAACTCCTCAAAGTGATACCCTCAAGGTAAAAGGGACGACATGCAACAGGTGTGTCTACTAAAGTAGCCTCTAAGTGGGGCTTTGCAGTGCTTTACCTACTCCCTCGATACAGATGACTTACCATATTGTTCCTCTCATGCGTGAGGTGTTATGTTGTACTTTTTCCTACAAAGGGTGTGATTTTTTACATATGTTTATTTTAACAGCAGACATATTGAATGTTTAGAATTAAGTAAATATGAGCATATTTTGAAAGTAAAATATACATTTAATCTACATGTTTTCAAGCTGTCAGTTTTCTTTTGTTTTGTTTTTTATCTCCACACGGCAAGAGCATTCTGTTTTAGTCATCCGTAACAAACAATCCTCTTACTCAGCTGTGGCACCTGTGTCTGGACCCTGGGATGTGTTGCCAGTCTTAACATAGCCTATTATCTCATGCACCAGTAATGAATCAAAACTATCTAACAACGTTATGTCACTTTTAATACCTAAGCTTGGCTCTACAGGTATTTCTGGATTACATTTTCTGTAATACGTTTCCCCCTTTTAGGTAAAATTTAGATAGAGTGTGCTTCATGGGTAATGTACAATATACAGATTAAAGAGCAGTGCACACATAAAAATACACTTTTAAATTTTATAAGGCTTCTTAAAATCACCTATCTCAGCAGACAAATATGGGGATTTAGTTACCACCATATGATTGTCACGGCCCCCGGCTCACAGCCGGATCGGTGTAACCCTACAAAGGAAATACCCAATTGATGTGACTACACAAAGGATTTACCTGTGCAGCAGCGATCTGGTAGCCGAGCCGTTGGGGCGTCCATCTCCTTCAAACGTGGGATCCAAAATGGCGCTGACCACGAGGTTGCGTCCATTTGTAGCACCTGCCTCCAAAAGTTACGCGTCCGTGTGTGTGACATCACAACGTCAACGCACACGCACGTTCTGCTAATCACAGCCCAATCACAGCCCAAGGGGGGGTATTTAAACCCCAGAATACCTTAGCTCATTGTCCTGTCATGGTTTCCGTTCCTGGTATCTGAGAGTGTGTTTTCCGGATCTTGTTATTGATATTCTTGGTATTCCTGACTATTCTAATTTCTCGTTTCCCTAACTTGGCTTTCTTATCGATCTTGTGTATTTCCGGCTCCCTTGACCTCGGCTTTCCCTTGACTATTCTCTATTTTTCAATGTATTAACCCGGACATTCTAAGGACCGGTTTACGTTCTGTCTGTTTTTCTGTTCTATGTAGATGTTACATAGTTCTGCGTGTTGGATCATATAGTTGTTGTGACATCAGTCATATTGTGTTAAACCCGCCGCCATGTCACAGTACCTCAATATCAGTGGGTTCTACACTAATTCCAAAGTGTGAGACAGCACCATTGCTGAGAAATGCTCCCAATTCATTTTTTTTTCTTTACTCATGGGTAATGCAGTCCATGTAGTTCTGAAGTCATGTGATACATTATTGTATCAGCAATCCTAGTCTTACAAAGGCTTACAGATACAGAATCCACACTTTTCTTTACTAAAAAAAAAAAAGAGGTCAGTTGCAAAAATTATAAAATACTGCTTTCATCTTCATAACATGTTGGAAACCCCAGTAATTGTGCCTGCTTTATTCAACATAGCTGTGTCCTGTCTATCCAATTTATTCTCCTGATCCCCACCTTGGCGAGCAGTAGAGCCGACACTTTAGATAACCTTTAGTAAGTATATTCATTCCCCATTCTGCATAATGTTTCAGTCCGAGAAAGGAACACGCCTCAATGATCCCAAGCAAGGAAGACAGATGAGTATATTTCATAAACATGTCGAGCAATAAAACATGCATTTTAAAGGAAGACGTAGCACCCTGCCAAGAAGCTTGTTGCGAACCCAGTTCTCATTTTTAGACAGTATTGAACACCTTGATTTTTTTTTGTCAGAAAAAAATAGTACAAACAGCAGCAATGGATATAGTAAAAGACAAAAAATGACCTATGTACTATCCTAAATCCCCGTGCACATTCACATAACAGGAGGTTATTTGTATGGACATTGGAGTGGTACTGAAGACCTCCTGTTATTTAAATGTGCATATGGAATTGGGATAGTGCACACATAACTTTTTTTGCTTTATTTTTTAGAAATGTTGAATATGTGAATTAAAATCTGGTACATCGGTGAATTGTGCTTATTGCATTGAATTGTCTCTGGTGACATGGTATATACGTCTTTGATACACTGCTCACACACTCAGAATAATACATACGACATTCTTTCCCCTCAGCCTTTCAGTCCCTTTATATTGTACGGATTTGTATATAATATAAAAATAACAAATCTGTTTTATTGGATGGAGTATGGTTTGTTGCCATCTATGTTTTGGGATGGAATTAAAGACTTAATTTGTTTAATAATTTCTAAGGTCAAATTTGAACAGATAGCAAATCCAATATGATGAACCTACCACAACTTCCACCCACTAATGAAAGTGCACAGGGATCTCTTCACAAAAGTGGGGATAACCCAAAATGACTCACAATACTAACAAGAAACCTACGAACCTGAGAAAAGATCTAAGGATAGATTTATTTTTCTTGATATCATAGGATTTCCTGAAGACAATCCATTAAAAAGCATCATGATTTAAAGGGCTACTCCAAACTTTTTGAGAGGGGACCTTTCCTGTGTAATAAGCCCTTTTGGACACTATGGAGAAGGTCTCCCCCCACAGCACGATTTGCAGTAAAAGCTATAAAAAAAAAGGTGGCTTATTTACCAAGAATCTTGCGTGAGATGAATTGCCCGCTGACTTCCAGGCCCACTCCAACGTCACAAGGGATTTGTTTAAACCCCTAAGGACCAACGTTCTGGTTAAATAACTGTGTGCCATGAAGGGAGGTGGGAGGTAGCACACAGTAGGAAAAAGGTGCCTGCTAGGGAAGAAGATGATCACGTCCATCGCCAGTGCGCTGTGCAGAGAATTGACATTGGCAGCCCGGAACCCAATGTCACGTGTGATGGGAGGGCAACTAGCCCACGTCACACAATTCAAAATACCTCAGTCACTTACTCCTGACACCATAAACCATGACCACTTAAAATCACTGAAGTGGTCATGGTGGTTGGAGAAACCCTTTAAAATGGCATGCCTGTCAGTCCCCTACTGTTTTTCAGATTAGGCTTGTTTTAGATCCAGAGTATACCTGTTTTTAACACACAAGTGATGTGTGTTCTATACAAGGAGTTAAACTATGAAATGCCATTATGGACAATCATTAATTACAGAGAATGAAGAGAGATCTATAAACAATGTAACAACAAGACCACCCCTACATAGCCTCATCACTTTTAGACCTCGGTGCACTGTACCTAAGGCTAGCTAACCCCCATTCCATATAGTGAAGACAATAAAGTCCAGGCACTCAGGGTCTTTTTCAAACAGCAGTTTTATTGGAGAAACACGGCAAACACAGCAACGTCTCGATCCCGTTTCGATCCGCACTCGGATCTTTGTGAAAATAAGCATTGGGTGAAGATGTTTCCTTTGCATGATGTCCAATGTGACCAATAAATTAAGCGTATTCTCTACTTGTAACCACATTTGCTATAAGACTCAGCATCATATTAATATGAAAAAGAGAGGGATCTATGGATTCTATATCAAATATTATTTACCAGAGTCAAGATGTAATAGAATATTAAACCTATCGGCATTCGGTGTGTTGAACAATTCAATGGGTTGCTGAAATAATTAATTAATTCCAGTGTAACTAACATGATTCCAGGCTACAACTAGACAATAAATCCATTTTGTGCCAATTGCAAGCACATATGCATGTCTATCTTGCAAATCATCTCAATTGTTTCACTAAGTAACTGATGACTGCGTGCTAATTGGAAACCCTTGGTGGTGGTTCTCCGCTTTTAAGATAGCCATCTAGATTGACTGCTATTATCAGAGGTGGTAAAAAAGCTGTGAAATCTCTCGCTGGTTCCTGCTGACTTTTAACTCTTGTTAAAGGAGAAATTTAACAGAGAATTTGCAGGTTGATATGCCGTGTTAACACATGGGGCTCTTCTTAAGACCTAAACAAACTTGTACTTGAATATTAATGCACAATCCTTCTCTCTTGCCCTGTTTATAATAATTTCTTTCCAAAATTAGAATCCTACCTAGACAGTAAACTCATTCAAGAATATTTGCTGCATAATAAGGATTTGCTACAATAAAATCAAGATATTTATGCTCTGTCGTTATATGCACAACTATTTTTATTTTATTGTAGCAATATTTCTCTTTCACTAGAATTACTAGAAATGAAAGATAAGAGCACTGGAGCATGATGTCATGTTATGTCATATTCTAATGTAACAAAGTCACATTCGCCAAGGTAACTAACATCTCAAGTCACTGTAAGCTGTAACTTATGGTGTCACCCGGTGCAGTAACTCATGCTGTCACCCGGTGCGATAACTCACGGTGTCACCAGGTGCAGTAACTCATGCTGTCACCCGGTGCAGTAACTCACAGTGTCATCAGTTGCAGTAACTCTCACTGTCCTCAGGTGCAGTAATTCACAGTCTCACCCGGTGCGATAACTCACTGTGTCACCTTTTGCGATAACCCACGGTGTCACCGAGTGCGGTAACTCATGGTGTAACCTGGTGCAGTAACTCACAGTGTCACCCAGTGCAGTAACTCATGGAGTCACCCAGTGCAGTAATTTACAGTGTCACCCGGTGCAGTATCTCATGGTGTCACCCAGTGCAGTAACTCATGGAGTCACCAGGTGTAGTAACTCATGGTGTCATCTGGTGCAGTATCGCATGGTGTCACCCGGTGCAGTAACTCATGGAGTCACCAGGTGCGGTAACTCATGGTGTCACCCTGTGTGGTAACTGATACTGTCACATAGTGCTTTAACTCATGGTGTCACCTGATGCAGTATCTTATGGTTTTACCCAGTGTGGTAACTGATAGTGTCACCTAGTGCGGTAACTCATAGGCAGTCTAGGATATAGTTCATGTGGTTCTAGTAGCACCATATTTGTGTGAGGCCCATAATGTGCTAGCATGTTTGGAGTGTCCCTTTAAAAATCCAATATCCAGCAAAGTCTCTAAAATTGAATTGGAAAAAAAAACTTTATTTCTTTGCTTTTTGTACTGATTATTTCTTTCATAGACCTAAAGTTGAAAGACTAATTCGAGAAAGGTTTTTTTTTATTATTGTGTACTGACATTACATTCATTCTAAAATGTTTTTAGATATGTTAAAGATATTTGTTTAGCAGCGAAGTGCCCTACAAGAAGGCTCACATTTTGTTCGAAGCTTATTCTACAGCCTTTGATGTTCCAATAGAAGCATTTGGGGATAGGAAAATAACATTTGTCAGCCAACAAAAAGATACCTTGCAGTTAGATTATACGTTATAGAAGATGATCTCAAATCATCTCCCGACTGGAGGATATTTTTTTACTATGTGAAAATAAAAATAATATGCATTTTCAGCTAAAGTATCAGGAAAGCTCACAGCGTGAGCAAATTTCCTTACATTTAATTGAAAAAGGGTTGACTGCGGTTTAATAGTTTTTTCTGGTCGGGCAGATCTGTTATCTCAAACGTTACCCACCATTTCATGTTTCACATGTACAAAGTCGTTAATAATACTTTCTGCCTTTGATATGAAAATGTTGTGCCAGCAGTCGTATAAATAAGAGATTTCAATCACCCGCACCAAGAAAAAAAAAGTTACAAACTCCCCTGTTCTTATGGTTCCGAAAATGAAAGTTAATGTGCTATTAAAATAGTTTTCTCTATAATATGCGCTGAATGACACAGGCTTAAAAGGGAAGGCTTTCTAACAGTTTTTTTCGTTGTTAGTGGTATTATTGTTGTTTATAAGGTTCTTTTGTGGTTTGACTCAGACTTATAGGGAAGGACAAAGACGTTGATTCTTCTTAGAACGTTGCATGATTTGCAAGATGTGCAAGTACACCTTTGTAACAACTGCCAATTAATTTCAAGAGCATCATTATACACCTCTAGGTCACCTTCTTAGGTATTAAGAACACTTATAGCTCATAAGTACTGTACTTTCCCATAATACACCAGTTTTCTCATGACATCAGTTAGAAACATATCTTGTACACATGATTGCCAAAGACAAAAATATATGTAGGGATATGAATGTGCTTATGTTTCTAAAGATATATTATTTGGAACTAATATCATGGTTGATGTGTTGCTACTAAAAAATTTGAAGATTTCATTCACTAACCTCCAATGCAAATCCAAATACTATCCCAATTCCAATTCAGCTAGAGTCACAGCTTGGCTGCTGTTGACTTTATCTGGCCATGTAGATTTCAATTTAATACAGTTCACAGTTTAGTGAATGAACGCGGTTTAGGGAGTGAATCCCATATTTAGTCTGTAATTCGTACGCCTAGTCAATACACCCATCCACGAAGAAATTGAATCCATGACAATCAATTTGCCACCTCATGTATCATCATCATACTCTTTATTCATGTTAGAATACTGACCTATTCAGATTTTGAATGATTACATGGATGGGAGACAAGGGGGCCTGTAGGGGACTTTCTTTGCTCCTTTTCTCTTCACCTACTTACCTCTGGCATCTTTCTTTCTTCGCTGTCCTCTCTCGCAGGCCTTACTGTTATGACATGGCGGTAGGAAGGACTGACTTTCCCAAACAACACAGGATGCCTTATAGAACAACAGGCAGATACAGACAAAAGCTATCATTGGGGAAGGGTCTGAATTTCATGTCACCATTATATTTTTTACTTAGAATGTACCTCGAGAACCACCGCCCGCAGTAATATAACACCTGATAACGTAACTGGATCCGTACAAGCTGTGTATCTGTGTAATATCTGCATGCATGTATGTAGTGGGGCCAGCGTGCCTACAATTCTTTTGTCTCCATATCTACAAAAACTCAAGAAAAAAAGATTTCACAAAAAAAGAATACTGACCTCTGTAACTATTAACTGTTCCTGGTAAAATGGATGCAATTTGTAGTTTTGCTTCTTTTAAAAGCTAGTAGAATGAATCTAACGCAATGCACACAAAGGGTTCCACTTTCAAAGCCACAATTTCTAGCTTTGTTGAATGGACTACTCAAAGTAAATTGTGACCTCTTGAATTTGCAATACTTGGAGATTCACTGTTCACTAATCACCATCAAGCTCTCAGTTAACCTTCGTCTTCAATAGAGTCTAGCCTTTAATTAAAGAATTGTCCTCAATCCTAGCATCTAGAGGATTTCAACAAATTTAGCATCCCAAAAAAACACTCAATGCAAGTCGTTCCTTGAAACTCAAAGTGATCTCAAGTAAGTCTACCTTGGGTTTTACTCAAGGACAAGTCAATACTTTGACCTCAGAGAAACTGATCTGGAAAAGGCTGCTATGTAATTTCTATAAATATAACGATATAATTTTATAGAATTAATATTTAACCCCACAGACCCTGGCATTGAGTTACATGTTGCCTTTGGCACTAAAAGTTCTAACGATTGCATTTTTTTTTATATGGCTAATGTACAACATATCATTTGGCTAGATCATTTAATAAAACTTTAATTTAACAGCTCATAAAATATATATTCATGTTATGAAATTTTGATTGAACTGATTAAATGACTATTGAACATTTTTCAAAACGTTTAGCTTTTAATTAAAGTACATTAAGAATATTAGACAAGAAAAAAAAAAACCTAATGAGTAAAAACCAGAAGACATTCACAGACAAAAGCCCCATGTTTCTCTTCAAACTATTACTTATTTTTTTATTATAAATAATTATACAATTGCAATTATTTTAATTATTTTAAATATTAAAACCTTACTCCAAACAAAAAAAACCAAAAAAAAAAACACTGTTTTGATTAGGGTAACTCGTGCTGACATGGTTCCCCAAGACCCTCCCAAAGGAATAAAAAGAAAAGATAATCCCACGTCAATGCCAAGTTCTCCCTATAGCCAAATCCTATTCTGTGGACATCATTCCCCTTCACTGCAAGGTGAGAAACATGGGTCTTATGGCCGCCATTGGTCATCTATCACCAGCATGCTATACACAGGTTTAACATTAACAAGTCCAGAACGTTGATTGTGTGCTGGTTAATGACATTGCCTATGGTGGAGTTACAACTCTCGGAGCAATGTGCATTTTTTTTTTGTTTCCCAGTGTTTCCACCACTTTATTGCGCTAGCAATTGGTGGAACCATATATGGCAATATTAGTCCATCTATTTTTATGTGAGTTTAATGTGGATACAATCTTGCACTTCATGACCAACGAGAAGGAGTAATTTCCTTTCTTACTTTAGCTATTTGACTACCATACAATCTATTTGGTTTAATTTTATTTTCCTCTTCCAAGAAATGGAACTCGATGTATTGACATTAGCAGAAACAGAAAAATATATGAGAGCGTTAAAATTGAAATTTTATATTCATGGCAATAAAGCAGGAAAAATTTTAGCTAATATGCTAAAAACAAAGTATCTTCAAACAAAAATCCCCTATATGATCTCGGCGAATAATTGTAAATTATTTAACCCAAAAGATATTGTAGCTGAATTAGCAGGTTATTATAGGAAACTGTATAATTTAACGGAAGACTCAAATATATTACAGCCTTCTGGCTCTGAAATAGAGAAATTTTTGGAGGAAATAGAACTTCCTAAAATTTCAGTGAGTCAACAACAGATGTTGGTGGAGCCGTTTATAGAAGATGAAATAAGCAAAGCTATATTGGCTCTTCCCAAACATAAAGCACCAGGGCCAGATGGTTTTTCTAACTATTATTATATCAAAATGGAACCGATCTTGACACCATTTCTTACGAAGCTTTTTAATAGCTTTAAAACACCAAATGCGATACCGCCGGAAATGTTAGAGGCATTTATAGTAACCCTTCCTAAGCCTGGTAAACCACCAACAGAATGCGCTAACCTCATTTCACTCTTAAATGTAGATATAAAAATATATGCTAAAGTATTGGCATCTAGAATAAAACCGATCCTATTGGGGCTTATTTCAGAGGAGCAAGCTGGTTTTGTTTCAGGTAGACAAGTAGAGGACAATACAAGACATTATATTAATCTTATAGAATGGGCAAGTATTAATAATTATCAGGGGATTTTGCTTGCTTTGGACGCTGAAAAAGCGTTTGATCGTTTGAATTGGGGTTATATGGAGCATGTCCTCCAGAAATACAATTTTCCACAATCCTTTGTGAACAATATTATGGCATTATACTCAAAACCATCATCGAAGGTTATGAATACTGGCTTTATATCCTCTAAATTTGAGATCTCAAATGGAACACGCCAGGGGTGCCCACTTTCCCCAATAATTTTTATAATAACCTTAGAGCCCTTGATTAGACACATAAAACAACATGCTGGTATATGTGGGTTAAATACCCCGGTTGGGGAACAAAAATTAGCTCTTTTTGCTGATGATGCACTTTTATTTGTATCAAAACCTAAAGAATCATTACCGTATTTGGTTAAACTGTTGGAAAGATTTAGTATGATCTCCTATTATAAAAATAATGTTAAAAAAACCCAGGCGTTACCGTTGGGTGTACCTAAAACGGAGATAAATCAATTAGCAGGTACTTACTCGTTCGATTGGCGCAAAGATTTTCTAACATACCTGGGCATAAAACTTACTAAAACGAGCTCTCTTTTAATTAAGCATAATCATATTCCTGTATTACATAAATTAAAAGATCAGTTAGAAAATTGGGGGACTTTGGGGACATCTTGGTTAGGGCGTGTACACACAATTAAAATGATGGCCTTACCCCATATATTGTATCTTTTTCAAACTATTCCTATGGCTGTGCCAAAAAATGTATTAAAAAAATTTCAACTTATGTTTAACTCATACATATGGAAAAAAAAACCGCCAAGGGTGGCAGCTAGGCTTACAGAGCTTCCATATCTACAAGGCGGATTGGGTATTCCTAACATTATTAAATATTATCAGGCATCTATGTTGTCCTATGCTTTGGCAGTACTTTTCCGTTTAAATTCACCAGTATGGTTAAAACTGGAACAAGCTTGCGCTAAACCCTATTTAATAGAAAAGCTTTTATGGGAGACCTTAATGAATGGGTCAATAGGCAAAAACATGCTTTCTACGACAAAATTAATGCTCTATCATTGGTCAAAATGGACTCCTAAATTGCTAAAAGGTGTAAAGCTATTAGTCTTAGCACCATTATATGTAATAAAGTACTTTATACAAGATTTAAATTTGAATACTTGGGAAACTAATGGCATTAGTAAAGTGCATATGTTATATAATGAGGCAGGGCTCAAATCATATCCTAGTTTGCAGGCAGAGTTTGCCCTTCCGAATAAAGAGGTATTTTCGTATTTAAGGATCAAGAATTTTTTGTTAGAAAATAAGCTGTTAAAATTAGATATGGCCTTAGTGACTTGGTTGGGTAAATTCTGTTTGAACCCTAATATGGAGAGTAAACCTCTTTTAATATGCTACAAAAGCCTTTTATATGTAAATGGGGAAGAAAAGTTGCCTTATATGATATTATGGGAACGAGACCTATCAAAAACCTTTGATCTATCCCATTGGTATCAAACTATAAAAATTACTAAACAAATATCTCACAGCCTTACATATTGGGAAGCTTATAGCAAAATATTAATGCGTTGGTACTTAGTTCCTGCAAAAGTGTCTCGAATGTATGAAGCTGCCTCTGACAGGTGCTGGAGGTGTCAAAGGGAGAAGGGAACTTTATTACATATTTTTTGGGGATGCTCTCGTCTTGTACAGTTTTGGAACGATGTTAAATTAGTAATTCAAATTTTAATGGATACAGTGATACCAAATTTCCCTGAGTTCTATCTTTTACATATATACCAAGAGTGGAGTCGAATAAAAAATAAGGTAGTTATTATTCATATATTAATCGCTGCAAAAATAAGCATTGCTCAAAATTGGAAAAAAACAATCCCACCATATATTTTGGAAGTGCAGGAAAGAGTAGACAAGACGTATCAATATGAGAGAATAGTAAATAAAATAGAAGGTAGAGAAGATGGCCATGAAAAAGCATGGCAAGATTGGTTAGCATATAGGTGTAAGGTATAAATAGAGGTTATAGCAAAAGGAGGAATAGCCTAAAACAGATATGAGGTTAAAGCATGTACATTATTGCATATTAATGAATAATTGATAGGGTATGACTGCAAAGCTGAAAGATTTAGGTAAAATAGTGTTAAAACTGTTAAAACAGGACGAATATGCTGAGCATTCCGCTTGTGAGTAAGAACTAACTGTCAATGTCAATTATTTTTACTTTGCATACTGGTATAAGTTGAATATAAGGATTATAAATTAAATCAAGGTAATAGCAAAGAAAAGTAACATTGAATTTATTTTGTTTATGTATTTTTATTTTTATTTTATTTAGTTTTATGTTATTGTGTTTTGTGTTGTTTATGGCTTGTGTTGTTTTTTCTGTGTGTGTAAGAAATACAAAATTAACAATGAAAAAAAAAAGAAAAAAAGAGAAGGAGTAATTGATCAGAATCTCTTCTGTTAATTCAGAGAAGACAAGTAGAAGCCAAGTAGGTAACTTGGCATCAACGTGGGATGGTAGGTAATTGTATCCTTTATTTTTATTTCTTTTGAGGGGGGACCATGCCAGCACGAGTTACTCTAATCAACACATTGTTTTGTTTTGTTTTTGGTTGGAGTAGGCCTTTAATATTTAAAATACGTGTGATAGTAAAATTATTTGTAATAAAAAATAAGTAATAGTTCAATGAGAAACATGTGGCTAACTTTCGTCTGTGAATGTCTTCTGCTTTTCACTCTGTAGAGGTTTTTTTCTTTCTTGTCTAATATTCTTAATGTACTTTAATTAAAGCTAAACATATTGAAAAATGTTTAATAGTCATTTAATCAGTGCAATCAAAATTTCATAACATGAATATATACTATTAAGTGTTTTCACAGGTCTTTTTTATAAAAATAAACTTTTTTAGCTTTTTTTTTAAAGATTTTTTTACGTTTATAAATCTGAATCTGATGCATAATGGTTATTGGTTTTCAATATCTGGCGTAGCTCTGCAAATACATGAATGCACAATTTCTTAAAATTATATCCGCTGACTTGGATGGATATTTGTCAGCTAATAGTCTCCAAGAAATTCCTTTTTGCTAACATTTGGTGAGTGAACAAGTCAATTATCAACATGTCATATGTTATCATTAAATAACTACTAGAAGAGGGTTGGCAAGCAATGCCAACACAGCTAATTGGTACACGTCCAAGGAAACATTCATCTAGACAGATAAACTGTAAAATCAAAAGTAATGAGACTGCTCAGCTTACAGTTGAACACCGCACAAATAAAAACATAAAACGGGTATGAATGCGAAGACGTCAACGAGCCAGACATTTTTTATCTTTCTTTCTTTCTGGAGTACATTCAAACTGCAGAGTCAACTAAACACGAAAAGTAGAGAACTTTTCAAAATTACTTTCAGTGTTTTAGAATATTTTTTAAAGAAATTGAAGCCTAAATACAAGGGAAATAAATCCCTAAATAAATCATTAACGTCAGACAATGAAAATCCTGACTCAGAAGACTTTGGGAAAAGTGTAATTCTGATTGAAATGGAGCAGAAATGCTATAAATCATTAGAAGAATAGAATTGGACAAAGTTAAAAGCTAAGGTAATATTAAACTGTGACTTGAGATTTTTGGCACAAATACTAAATTCCCGAGAGTGTGTGTAATCCCTGTATTGCAGGCACTTTGGAAAAGTTAGACTTACCAGCAAACATTTTAGAGGTATATTACAAGCGGATTTAGGCACGGCTATCATAAAAATGCACTCTTTAACATATTTACATCTCAATTTTTTTGACTAATAAAGAAGTTACACAATGCCATTATATAGGAAGATTTACTACATTTTGATATTCCTTTATTCTTTACATCTTAAAGGAACACTATAGTCACCTAAATTACTTTAGCTAAATAAAGCCGTTTTAGTGTATAGATCATTCCCCTGCAATTTCACTGCTCAATTCACTGTCATTTAGGAGTTAAATCACTTTGTTTCTGTTTATGCAGCCCTAGCCACACCTCCCCTGGCTATGATTGACAGAGCCTGCATGAAAAAAAAAAACTGGTTTCACTTTCAAACAGATGTAATTTACCTTAAATAATTGTATCTCAATCTCTAAATTGAACTTTAATCACATACAGGAGGCTCTTGCAGGGTCTAGCAAGCTATTAACATAGCAGGGGATAAGAAAATCTTAATTAAACAGAACTTGCAATAAAGAAAGCCTAAATAGGGCTCTCTTTACAGGAAGTGTTTATGGAAGGCTGTGCAAGTCACATGCAGGGAGGTGTGACTAGGGTTCATAAACAAAGGGATTTAACTCCTAAATGGCAGAGGATTGAGCAGTGAGGCTGCAGGGGCATGTTCTATACACCAAAACTGCTTCATTAAGCTAAAGTTGTTCAGGTGACTATAGTGTCCCTTTAAAATTAGAATTATTTTTTTCCAAAGGCCAGAACATGGTCCTTGTTTTTCTGCTTGTTAAGAGGAACCAGTCATTGAGTCGATGAGATAGTTAGACCACTCGTCCAGGAAAGTCCCAAAATTCCAACAAAATAAGACATCGGAGTTTACTGTGACTCTTCTCTGTGTTAAACTTACAGGCATCACAATGGTAAAACCATACCATATTATATATGAAACCATCCATTCAGTGCTATCCAACACACAGATAGTATCAATACACGTCTGGGTTAATTAAATAAAAATAACTGATGTAGAAAAAACTTTCATATTTTGCTGCCTTCCCCACTCTTTTATACATCTACGATGTTGCACATACTAATGTGTTGTGAGGTTATAGGGAGATCCAGACTGAACTCGTCTTGTGGACTCAGTAGTATCACTTGCCAAGATAAGGCATGATACCTTACAGTCATTACTGTCTAGACAATGTAACAGTACAGCTACAGTGCAACCATACCATCAGGAGCATCGGCTAGCTATAGAAAGAAGGGTGTCTTAGAATTAAAACTAAACAAGACAAAAACAAATGCAAAGAACAGGAAACAAAATAATATTGATTGGAATAGATAAGAGATTCATATTGACTTTTTGGATATTAGAGGAGGGAGCGAAAATAAATGTTTATTATCGAGTCCTAACAAGTTTAAACTGGACCCTAGGTATCCTACCTCACTGCTAAGTTTTTCCCTCACCTGCATAACTAAATTAATTGTTTCAACAGGTTTAATGTCCCCATATAGAAATCTACAAATCAATTTATTGTAGTTAGTTTTTTTTTTTTTTTTTACTTTTGCCTTGAATTACCTGCTTTCTGGTTGGCTAACTCTTTCTCATTAGTGTCGTTGCATTGCCCCTTTTATTATTAAGGTCTAAATACTTCCGCTTCATCTGATGCTCAGTCAGTAGTAACTAACGGATTACTGTGCACAATTACAACACATGATAGGCTTCATTTTGTGGCTTAACAGCAAGTTGAAGAAGCTGCAGAAATTGTGAGAAAGAAAAAAAAAATCTAGAAAACAGAAACAGGTAAAAAATAAATGGTTTTACTATATGATCATAAATGACTAGAAAAATAGTAAATAATTCTAATAATGTAAAATGAAATATCATCTATGCTCCTAAGATAATTGTATCATTATTACTGCGATCCATTGTAACACCAAAGAGAGACTGTAATTATATCATTATTTGTTCGTGATAATGACGGCAGTAATGGAACTTGCACATTCTCATTTCTTTTACGTGACATCAGTGCAGCTTGATCGGCAGATCAAAGTGTAGAATATATGTCTCATTTACCTTGCTTCTAGCATACTTTCTATATGTTGATTGGCCATAAAGGTCATGGATGTTGATTACACAAGCAACTACCTGGTGTTTGTCATGCTACTTTGTTACTTTGTAATCAAACCTCTCTGTAAATACACAACATGGTGCACATAACTAAGTGAAAAATTCATGGCATTCATATTGCATTTCTACCCTTTCTCAATACTTAGCTGTCTTCGATTGGCCTAACATATTGGGGTACTCTTATTTGACAATGGAACTTCTTTTTGACCTTCAGATTGATTCTGGGCCATGCTACTCTGCTTATATGCTGTACGATCTCGGTTAGACTTTTTTTTTCATTCTGTTTTTATTGCATATCTTGGTTTTAAAATAAATATTTCTCAAACCAATGTATAGGTTGATTTTTTAACCACACTATCTGTTCTTGTTTCATCTAGTCAAACTGTGATACCACAGTACATAGACTTAAGCTTAAACCTTGACAAGAGGTTATCTTGCTTAGATAACTGTTTCCCTGAATTCATGTATCTCTGTGTCTACTCTAATTCTAGACCAGTAGTAGACATCCTTGGCCTTTCCAGATGTTGAGGACTACATCTCCCATAATGCTCTTACATTACATAATGCTGTCAAAGCATCAGGGGAGATATAGTCCACAACATCTGGAGTGCCTAAGGTTGCCTACATCTGTTCTAGACCAATAAAGTAATATGACACCACCAATGACTCCATCTAGAAGTAGATCATCCATGCAGTACTTCACTCCAACAGAGAAGAGACACTGAGATTGTGGAGAGAGTACTTCCTGCACACATACCGTATATTAGTGGCTAAAAAGTTAAAATATTATGGAAAATAAATGCACTCTCAACAAAAAGCAACTGCACTAAATGGTAAGTTAGAATTGTAGGATATTTTTATGTCTATTATATATAAGCCATAAAGTTTAACATTATGCTTTGTGAGTTCCTTCCATGACATACTTCAGTGCTGAACCGAATCTGCCGAAGTGCTGAATTGCCGAAGTCCCAAATTTCAGAAGTGCCGAACCAAATCTTTTAGCCCATGTATATCCCTACTGCAAAGAGGAGACTGTCCTGACGCTGGAATAAAATTACGTTTTATAATATTTTTCAATTTAGAGAATGTTTCCAGTTCTGCTCTTTTTAACCTTTATTAAATTGGGATTCTCTCTTTAGTGTATTGCCCTGAAAGACTTCAAATAAATTTAGCACATTACGGCTTTCAGGATTTTGGTTCAGAAGGATGATAAGGGTTTATTTATTAAACAGCAATTTATAGTGAATTGAAAACTGATTTGCAAACACAAACCAATCTGTGACTCTCATGGTTACATAGTTACATAGGCTGAAAAGAGACATGTGTCTATCAAGTTCAGCCTTCCTCACATTTGTTTTTTGCTGTTGATCCAAAAGAAGGCAAAAAATAACCCAGTTTGAAGCACAATTTTGCAACAAGCTAGGAGAAAAAATTATTCTTGATCCCATAATGGCAGTCAGATTTATCCTTGGATCAAGCAGTTATTATCCTACATTGAAAGATTATATCCTTGAATATTCTGTTTTTGCAAGTATGCATCTAGTTGCTGTTTAAACATCTGTATGGACTCTGATAAAACCACTTCTTCAGGCAGAGAATTCCACATCCTGAATGTTCTTATTTGCAGACGATAGAATTCAAAGTGAATTTCAAAGTTAAGGTCAATATAGCCGAACTAAGAAAATCAGTCAGTTATGCTTTTATTTCAGCTGCTCTGGCCTTAAATTTGTAAGTAATTTACTTTGAATTCATCTTGAATTCTCACTTTAGTAAATAAATAATTTTAACTGGAGGATATTCAAAGCAGCTATTTTGGCCTAAATTTAGCATTTCGGTTTTCGATTCACGAGAATTCAAAAAACCTGAAAAAAATAACCTTTGTGATTTTTGAAAATATTTTTGGCATTACTTATGGGTAGCTCCGCCCCTATACGGGATCAGGACAGAAAAAAAAAACTATGAAAGAGAGACTGAGTGTATAAAACGTCCCTCCTCTTTCTATACATCAGGCTTTTTTTCTGTCCTCATAGGAATATTTTTTGGCCACCTTCCCATGTACACCATGCACGAGTAGGTCTAACTGGGTGAGGTTTAATATTACTGTTTAAGCTAAAACATATTCATTATAATTCACATCATTATTCTGAGGATTGGTTCTGGCTGTATATGTAGTCCAATTATGATCCCCCAAATGTACCCCTGGAGGACTTTTTTATGGGATAACATCTTCCTAAAACTTACATTTTAAACACCCTTTTCTCTAGTACTCTTCCATACATTATTATCTTCCTTTTTTCCATTTATCCAGCTTGTAAGATATGATCTTAGCATTGAGTTTCATCTGTCTCTGTCTCTTTTCAAACGGCGTTTGAATACCGAACGCAATAATTCTCCAGGCTTCTGAGCGCTGGCAAACAATCCTGTTCCCTTGATGGCCTTTTACCTGGAATGGTGAATTGGCAAAAACAGGGAAAATGGCGCAAACAGCCTCAGCGTCCCAAACTACCAAACGCGCATGCGTGAAACTCCGGAATGCGTTGAGGGTACAGTGCAAGCATGGATCTAAAGCGACAGCAACTTTTAAATGTCTTCACAATTATTGATCCTGTGAACACTATTCGCTGCCTAGTTCTTACGCATACCTTACGAAGGCAATTGTTTATTTTATTATATTAATTTTCAGTAAAGTTTTTTTTTTGTTTTTGTTTTTTGGTGTTTGGTACTTGTATTTATTTTTTTCTTATTCTTTATTAATTCATATTTTCAGATAGCTTCTCCCTCTGCCTCACATCATTCAGGCTTCAAGGTGAGCCAACAAAAAAAAATGTACATTTGGGGATAGAAAAGAGTGCCAATCAAAGTCCATCACTTATTACAGGTAAGCATGTAATACGTTTTTCTTATTGACTATTATGTTAGCAGTCTGTTGTTATTTTACATAACTTTCTGTTTAGCGAATTAATTTGTAATATGAATGGTGTGGCGAAACCAACCTCGCCACTGGGCCCTGGAGAAGCCTGTTTGCTAGCCTCCTACCTACTGACTATGGCCCCTGGGTTATTTGGGGCATATTGTACTGTATATTGCTGCTACTGGCCCTTTTAACAGCATCTATGGACATATTGGGACTTTTGGGACTACTGTCCCTTTAAGACTGTGCTACATATTCTAGTGTACTGCCTGTAATATTATATGTGTATTTGTGTGTTAAGCTTAACCTGGGATATGTATGCAGCATTCACCTGATTGTTCGGTAGAATCACTCCATTCATTATATTGAGTGAAACTACCGAACAACCAGACCACCCAGGAATAAGTGTGCCTCCAATTACAGTTTGCAACAATGTTGCAAACGGGTAATTGGCAATCAGTGTAATGTATTCTTTGTCCTCTGGGTGGCCGCCATTCGGGAAACAAACACGTGGCGGCGGCCATCTTAAACTACCGAACAGCGGTGTTTTGCCGTCGAGTGTCTGGAACTAAAATCGGACACTTGACTAGGCAAACACCGCTGAGACCTCCATACTTCCAGAAATTCGTATAAAAACTACCGAATGGCCCGCCGTTCGGTAGAAAGAACCCCTCAAACAAGGGAATTCATTCAATCCCTCTCCAGGCTCTATAACACAGGCAATTCGCCTGTTTTCATTCCCTTGTTTGTGACCGACCGCAGGGCCAAAATGCATGGAACTGTTTTCGGATACTTTACCCATGCGGTCGGTCAAATTTTTGGAACCCCATATCTCCCGAACTGTTCATCCGAATGACTTGAATTTTGGATATGTTTCCCCCCTGAATAAGGGCTATCCAGCGATGCTGGATTTAAAGGTGTACCCCCTGTTTTTGGGGTACATCCAGAACTTGGCTGAAAAGGTGTACCGGATAATTGGGTTTAATGTTATCTGAGGGGAGGGGATGTGTGGGCTGAACCATGTATGTGATTGGTTATTTTATGCCTCCCCCTGGGTGTGGCCTGTATGTGTATTATTGTAATAAAAGCCAGGCTGGATGAGACAGTCCAGAGTTCCTGTTTTACCCTCAAAGTGATGTGTCGTCTCATTATTGGGGGGAAGGATTTATTGCATGCTGTTCCAGTTGACTGCTAGGAGTACAAGCCTATTCGTATGGTTCCTATTCAATGGTCTACAGCATTCATATGCTTGGGAGAATTTAAAAGGTTTCTCGGATTCGGTGATTATGGTGTCTGCCAGAGTGCTTGGAGTCCTCAGGAAGCACTAGGAGCATCCATTAACGGAGGTACCCAGTCGGGGTGCCAGGCGATCCGTTACATTGGTGGCAAGCGGTGGGATGGCGTCCTAGTGCGAGGTAAAGCAGCTCGGAGACACAGTACGTTTGGATTTACAAATTGAGGGCAACGCTAGCAGTCGTGCAGCGCCCCTGGGAGCAGACTAGTATGGAAGGTTCTGGCTCTGGAGATGATTGGCTGGCCGAGGTGAGGCAGCGAGTGGCCGAGTATGGGGATGATATACCCATGGAGACACGCCGGGTGATCTGGAACCAGGTCATGGCCGAGCGAAACACAAGGCTGGACCGAGAATTCCGGTTGGCGAAAGAGAGGAAGTATGCTCAGCAGCAGGAGCGTTACAGCAGCCGAGTAGAGGCTGCATCCGAGGAGGTTAGCCGTCTTTCCCTGAGGCGGCGGGAGGAACCCGAAGTGGGGGTCCTCATAGACTGGTCCTGTGAGGAACCACAACAGGCAGGTAGAGATGGGACCAAGGTCTCTCCACCGGGCCCACCGGGATGCTGGGCAGCCGGCCCAGATCCCCAGCAGCAGCCAGAGTTGCCAGGTGGGGAAGCAGGTGGCCCTTACTCACAAATGTTGAGGGGCCTCACGGATTGGTCCTGGGAAGACCCACAGATGGCAGGTGGAGATGGGACTGCGGTCTCTCTACCGGCCCTACAGGGATGCTGGGCAGTCGGCCCAGATCCCCAGCGGCAGTGTGCGTTACAGGGAGCTGAAAGTGCCGTTCCTGCTCCCCAGCGGCAGTCTACGGTGCAGGGAGAGGAGCCTGTTATCCCCTCTCCCCAGCGGTTGAAGGTGTGTAAGGGAGAGGAGTTTGTTACCCCCTCTCCCCACCGACAACCTAACCCACCAAGGGGAGACAGTAAACCCCTCACCAGCGCAGATGGGACCGTGGTCTCTGCGCCCAAGTAACAGGGAGCTGAAGGGGCCGTCCTCCCTCCCCAGCGGCAGTGTGATTTGTTGGGAATTGGGAGCCCAGTCTCCATTCCCCAGCGGCAGTGTGAATTGCAGGGAATTGGGAGCCCAGTCTCCATTCCCCAGCGGCAGGCTGAGTTACAGGGGACAGAGGTAGTTGGTCCTACCCCCCAGCAGCAGAGTGATATGCCGGGAAGGCAGTGTGAAGTGCAGGGAGAGGAGAGCAGCGTCCTCCCTCCCCAGCGGCAGGCTGAGTTACAGGGGGCAGAGGTAGTTGGTCCTACCCCCCAGCAGCAGCGTGATTTTTTGGGAATAGAGAGCCCAGTCTCCGTTCCCCAGCAGCAGGACACTGAATTGGGAGGAGAGACAGTCGGTCTCCCTCCACAAAGACTGAAAGTAGGCATGGGAGAGGAGATTGTTACCTCCTCTCCCCAGCGGCAGATCATCAATGGGCAGAGTGTTCTAATGGGAGAGGAGATTGTTACCACCTCTCCCCAGCGGCGGATCATCAATGGGCAGAGTGTTCTAATGGGAGAGGAGCTGGTTACCACCTCTCCCCAGCGGCAGCTTAATGTACCAGGGGGAGACTGTAAGCCCCACACCTGTGCAGATGGGACCGTGGTCTCTGCACTTCCAGCACAGGGGGTAGGGACGGTCGGTCCTGCCCCCCCACAACAGGGCTGTTTAGCCAAAGGGGAGACAGTCTGTCTCCAGCAGCAGAGCTGTGTAACTAAAGGGGAGACAGTCGGTCTCCAGCAGCAGAGCGGTGTAACTCAAGGGGAGACAGTCGGTCTCCAGCAGCAGAGCTGCGCAGCTAAAGGGGAGACAGTCGGTCTCCAGCAACCAGGCTCCAACCAGACTACTCCTGTAGTAGTGCTGGCACCAGGGCAGAGTACCGCTGGTCTCTGCCCACTCAGCAACCCACCAAAACAGCCTACCAGTCCCCCACACAGCCGGGGTGAGGCACCTGGACAAGTTTTTCCATTACTCAGGTGTAGTAACCATTCATTGTGGGTGGACTGTACTGCTGTTTCTGTTTTGTGGGTGGGCTGCTGGACTAACAAGGGCACTGACCGGCAAGAGGTCAGGTACCCTGTTAGTATGTTTGGAAAAGGGGAGAAATGTGGCGAAACCAACCTCGCCACTGGGCCCTGGAGAAGCCTGTTTGCTAGCCTCCTACCTACTGACTATGGCCCCTGGGTTATTTGGGGCATATTGTACTGTATATTGCTGCTACTGGCCCTTTTAACAGCATCTATGGACATATTGGGACTTTTGGGACTACTGTCCCTTTAAGACTGTGCTACATATTCTAGTGTACTGCCTGTAATATTATATGTGTATTTGTGTGTTAAGCTTAACCTGGGATATGTATGCAGCATTCACCTGATTGTTCGGTAGAATCACTCCATTCATTATATTGAGTGAAACTACCGAACAACCAGACCACCCAGGAATAAGTGTGCCTCCAATTACAGTTTGCAACAATGTTGCAAACGGGTAATTGGCAATCAGTGTAATGTATTCTTTGTCCTCTGGGTGGCCGCCATTCGGGAAACAAACACGTGGCGGCGGCCATCTTAAACTACCGAACAGCGGTGTTTTGCCGTCGAGTGTCTGGAACTAAAATCGGACACTTGACTAGGCAAACACCGCTGAGACCTCCATACTTCCAGAAATTCGTATAAAAACTACCGAATGGCCCGCCGTTCGGTAGAAAGAACCCCTCAAACAAGGGAATTCATTCAATCCCTCTCCAGGCTCTATAACACAGGCAATTCGCCTGTTTTCATTCCCTTGTTTGTGACCGACCGCAGGGCCAAAATGCATGGAACTGTTTTCGGATACTTTACCCATGCGGTCGGTCAAATCTTTGGAACCCCATATCTCCCGAACTGTTCATCCGAATGACTTGAATTTTGGATATGTTTCCCCCCTGAATAAGGGCTATCCAGCGATGCTGGATTTAAAGGTGTACCCCCTGTTTTTGGGGTACATCCAGAACTTGGCTGAAAAGGTGTACCGGATAATTGGGTTTAATGTTATCTGAGGGGAGGGGATGTGTGGGCTGAACCATGTATGTGATTGGTTATTTTATGCCTCCCCCTGGGTGTGGCCTGTATGTGTATTATTGTAATAAAAGCCAGGCTGGATGAGACAGTCCAGAGTTCCTGTTTTACCCTCAAAGTGATGTGTCGTCTCATTATTGGGGGGAAGGATTTATTGCATGCTGTTCCAGTTGACTGCTAGGAGTACAAGCCTATTCGTATGGTTCCTATTCAATGGTCTACAGCATTCATATGCTTGGGAGAATTTAAAAGGTTTCTCGGATTCGGTGATTATGGTGTCTGCCAGAGTGCTTGGAGTCCTCAGGAAGCACTAGGAGCATCCATTAACGGAGGTACCCAGTCGGGGTGCCAGGCGATCCGTTACAAATGGAACATTACGTTTTCCATTTTATCTAAATGTAATAACAACCCCTGCTTACAATACGTTACCTAAGAAGTACATAACAGGATGGTTGTTATTCTTTGTTTGTTTTGTATTTCTTTTTTCACAAATGTCTCATTTTTCTGTATATAAAAGCTCAAAAAGCTTTTATATTAAAGTAGCCTTTGTTGAGATCTTAAACACAAGTAATGTTTTACCAATTCCGTGCCCATTTGCTAACGTGTAAAACAGTGCAGTCAACAAGATGGCAAGCAGACAATTGAGAAGTGAAATCTATTTGGCTGGCAAAATTGATTTACGGGATACACAAGTCTATGTCATGTATAGCTCAGCTCGAATACCGGGTGATTTATAAGGAACAGACAAGGTTTCTGAATTTTCCATTACTTGCTCCAAGTTTGTAAATGCTAAGAATCAAAGCAGTTTTTATGGTGCGCAGAGCACATAAATAAATAAAGGAATCTTTATAAAACCACACTCTGCAGTTTGTCATGGTCTCTTTAAGGGATTTCTTTGTAACAATTTCAATGCTTGATTACTCATAAACAAACTCATTAATGGGAACTCTGCTAAAAATAATGTCCACTTGTATACATTTTAGCTGAAAAATGAATCTTTCTAAATACCAATGTTGCTTGCACTAATAAATGTTTAGGTGAAACTTTGCTGAAAACAGTCTCTTTGGTTAGAACAGACATTGAGGTTTACCTGTTAGTACTATACAATGGATAGGATATGCCAAGTTTCCTAAATGTGCAGTTAGAATACAGCTATAGATATTGTCAAATTAATTTGTAATATAAGAATTTGATTACAAGATGGTGTAACTTTAATTCATAATTTCTTAAAAGGTTTTAACAAAGTATTCACCTATTTTATAAGTTGGTTAAAGGCCTTGACCTCATTAATATTATTATTAAAGGGGGGGGGGGGGTGTTGTGAAATCACAGATGGATTCCTCATTCATTTTCATCTGTACATTGTGCTAGTGGAAATAGTGCAATAATCGCACTCTCCCTCCCCCTAGCAGCCAGACTATCAGATTAGACTCTATGACTGTCTAATAGCTAACCCACTCACCATTCATCCTCATCGTGGCCTCCTCAAGTCCTGCTTCTTCATGGTGAATATTAATACGTTCAAGCTTGTGTCGGCCATGTTCCAAAAAGACCTTTTATCTGACATTATTGCAATTATTCCAATAATGCAAGATCACAATTGCCAAAAATCAGGAGACCAAGTATGTAGCCACTTTCAAATGGCTCCTACACACTATGTATACAGCATGTAGGAACCCCGCTATTATAATAATCTTTGTTAGTGTTCTTCCTCCACCAGCCCTGCAAGGTATCTCTTCCCAGAAGTCATACGGAGTGACATCAGACTTCACTTCTTTTAATTGACTGATATGCTGGCAATAAAGCCTTTATGAAGTCATCAGTGGGGTGTGCCAGGCACTGGTAAAGCCATCCAAGGCTTTCCCAAAGAGAGGCAGCGCCCAGGGGATACTTTGTGCTCATGAACCTCGGCTAACGGTGGCTAACAGATGAAGCTCCACTACAACACATGGAAAAAGAAAGATTTTTGATAAATATTTATGACAATAATTACATTTAATCTATGTTTAAAAATGGGTAACTGGTTCATTTCAGAAAAATCAGTAAAAATAACATCAGACTATGCAATGGCAAGGAATCAAGCCAGCACAAGCTATAGAGCAAATAGTAATAATATACAGACAGTCAGAACAGGGCTGTCCTAACAGCATTATTGGCCCCAGTGTAGAGCAGTGTACTGGTGGCCTGTCTACACAACCACTACCAGGAATACAAATTTTAATTATTGAAACAATTAAGCTTATATTTATTGGAACCTCCAACAAAATCAGATTAAATGTAAAAAAAAAACATGTTATACAGCAGAGATGAATCCACACAAACATTTAGTAGGTAGCAGGGGTAAGCCAACTGACATGGAATGTTAAAAATATTAGGAGGACTTTATTATAGCTTTACGGCTATACAAAAAAATTATGTGTGTTGATGTTTTGTTTATGTGCAATATATACGTGTACATTGTTTTCATCAAGATATATATTCGCAACAGCAAGATCGCATGTACAGATAACAGTCGATACTGAGGTGATAAGTCGACTTAAACATTTTAATAAAGAGGATTTAAAAGGTTCTAAAGAAATATATTTTAAAATAATATATTGAAAAGTTGGCGAGCCTACGGGGTCCCTATGCTCGTGTGGCCCGCGGGCAACTGCCAATTCGTTAAGACAGCCCTGAGTCAAAAATCTTCCCATAATAGAATATAAGGTGCTTATGAAAATATAGCCTGAGCTTTACTTTTCAGATAAGGAAATAAGGAAACAGATATGGTTCTTGAAGAAATACATTATTTTTACAATAATATATTCGTAAGAAACTATTATGAAATCACACGTAAAAGAGTGATTGTATCTTTAAAAACAGGGTGTCTATGTTTCCTATAGGTGCTAAAAAATGTTTGTTTGTTTTGTGATAATAAAACATGCTGTGAAAAAGTTAAGTAAGCCTCAGTGTGTATCGCACCATTAGCCTAGTGTGCTGAATCTTCGGAGACTTGTTAAATGAATAATGTCAATAATAATAATTAGTGAACCAGTGTCATTCTGTTTGTAGGTGATTGTTTTAACTGAAGATACTCTGGAGACACCATTTGTTGGCTGTAAAGTGCTTTCATTAGAAACATTGTACTAAATACACTCTCGTGAATACTTTCTTAGAACAGCAAGCTATGTTAGAGTAAAGTACTGTGTTTGCCGTTAACCCACCCAAAGGTAATGGTTCTATGGGCAATTAAAAATTACCGTATTTTTCGCTCCATAAGACGCACCTCACCATAAGACGCACCTAGTTTTTAGAGGAAGAAACCCAGAAAAAAATATTCTGAACAAACTGTCCCATAGTGTTTCTTACTATGGGACAGTTTGTACAGAATATTTTTTTTCTTCCCTGTCCCATAGTGTCCCCCCCTCCCATAGTCTTCTCATTTCTCCCATAGACTTCATCTCCCCCCCCCCTCCCCATAGACTTCATCTCCCCCCCCCTCCCCATAGACTTCATCTCCCCCCCCTCCCCATAGACTTCATCTCCCCCCCTCCCCATAGACTTCATCTCCCCCCCTCCCCATAGACTTCATCTCCCCCCCCTCCCCATAGACTTCATCTCCCCCCCCCCCCATAGACTTCATCTCCCCCCCCTCCCCATAGACTTCATCTCCCCCCCCTCCCCATAGACTTCATCCCCCCCCCCTCCCCATAGACTTCATCCCTCCCCCTCCCCATAGACTTCATCTCCCCCCCCCCTCCCCATAGACTTCATCTCCCCCCCCTCCCCATAGACTTCATCTCCCCCCCCATAGACTTCATCTCCCCCCCTCCCCATAGACTTCATCTCCCCCCCCCCTCCCCATAGACTTCATCTCCCCCCCCCTCCCCATAGACTTCATCTCCCCCCCCCTCCCCATAGACTTCATCTCCCCCCCCTCCCCATAGACTTCATCTCCCCCCCCTCCCCATAGACTTCATCTCCCCCCCCTCCCCATAGACTTCATCTCCCCCCCCTCCCCATAGACTTCATCTCCCCCCCTCCCCATAGACTTCATCTCCCCCCCCCTCCCCATAGACTTCATCTCCCCCCCCACTCCCCATAGACTTCATCTCCCCCCCCCTCCCCATAGACTTCATCTCCCCCCCCCCTCCCCATATTCTCCTCTCCCATACTGTCCCCCTCCCCTTGTTCCATAATTACTTACCTGTCTTGCAGCGTTGGCCGGCAGCACAGGGCGCACCGCGGTAGTGGAACTTGAATTTCATGTTCCGGTTTCCGGCGGGACTGAAAGGAAGTGCGCACTCAGCTTGTGCACACTTCCTTTCAGTCCCGCCGGAAACCGGAACATGAAATTCAAGTTCCACTACCGCGGTGCGCCCTGTGCTGCCGGCCAACGCTGCAAGACAGGTAAGTAAAGCTTTATATTCGCTCCATAAGACGCACAGACATTTCCCCTCACTTTTGAGGGGAAAAAAAGTGCGTCTATGGAGCGAAAAATACGGTAAGTTAGAATATATGTTCTATATTTTTTCAAATATTTTGGATAATGTAAGGATGTAATAAATGAAATGAAATGAAAACTGCTATTTTCCTTAAAGTTTTCTACAAGTGGTGTTTCTCTTTAAACGAAGACAGCTACAAGAGGTGGATTTAACCCTGCAATGTAAACATTGCACATTCTAAAAAAAATCTGCAATGTTTTATATTGCAAAGTTAAAATGACAGGACTGCTGCACCCAGACCACTTCATATGATATGAAGTGATCTGGAAGAGACTATAGTGTCCCTTTAAATATCCTTTATCGTGTTGGAAGCAAGGGTTAAATTATTTTCAGTTCAACATGAATAGTTATTTGTTTTATTTTAAAGCAAAACTAATATGTAGAACCAATGCCTGGGGATCTCATTGATATTCATTTGCAAATGAGTCGCAGCTTCGGCAAAACAGAAGGTACTAAGAAAGTACTGTAAAAATAGCAATTATGTCACTTTTAATTCAAGCATTGCTTTGATATCCATTTATCTTCTAGTATTCTCCAAAATGACATTTGAAAAGGAGTACTGTCACCAGATGGTGTCTGCTCATCATGAAAAGATTCAGCCAGTTACAATCTACTCACTAATTTCCCAGAGGACAACACACTTCTACATACAATAAGATAATGGTTGTGAAGCCAGAATATTGTCTGTCTCTGATGGCCCATCCGCTAACCACCAACCATCTCTTTTCTGGAGAAAATGACTTGAAAAGACGTTAATGTTAACCCGTTCGTAGGCACCACGCAATGTCACATTCTGTTTATGAATTGGTTAATGAAATAACTAAGTAGCTAAATGGAAGTTTTCTCTGATTTCCAGCAGTTTAGTAACTCAGAGGCATTAACAAGTATGCTCTGTGCTTATATGTTTACTGTTTTATTAATTCCGAATGTGTGATTTATGTCCTCTCTTGGTACTGTTGAAAAATATTTATGCTGTAGATTATTTATTTCTTGAGGAATAGATCTGCTTCATGGCTTGGCCCTCTCCCAATTAATGAATTCATTCATTATAATTTCAAGAATAATTGCTAGTTTCTGCAGTAAAGGTAGGATATTTAAATAATGTTACAAGTAGAAAAGTGGAACAAAGTTCTAAAAGTGGAGCAGTCACCATGGTAACCAAATTATTAAAGGGTAAC
The DNA here is from genome assembly GCF_036172605.1 of Pelobates fuscus. NCBI lineage: Eukaryota > Metazoa > Chordata > Amphibia > Anura > Pelobatidae > Pelobates > Pelobates fuscus. The sequence goes on along the minus strand of NC_086318.1, from coordinate 422,229,684 downwards.
TCCAAGCACCATGACCACCTCAGTGTTTTTTCCAGCCGCTATGGTGCTTGGAGTCTGTAGAGCATTTCGCTATGGAACGCTGCACATATAGAGCTTAACCCAGGCTTCACCCAAACTCCGGCCCTCTAGATGTTGCTGAACTACAACTCCCATGATTCTCAGCCTATCTATTTCATTCATAGAATCGTGGGAGTTGCCGTTCAGCAACATCTGAAGGGCCGGAGTTTGGGGAAGCCTGAGCCTTAACCCCTTTGCTGCTGGACGTGTAACTCCACCTTTGACAGCGTTATTGGGGTGCCATTAAACAGCCCAGAACAATGTTAACCTCATCAACCTATTGTCCCTGTAACATTTTATAACGGTCTCATTTTTTATTATATTTCCCCCTCTTATGATATTGTAAAGTGCTGTGCAATACGTTGGCGCTGTATAAATTCCAGTAATAATACCCCATTCTCCATTCCTTTAACAAATCCTTATATTACACCCATCTGATCATTTGTAGACAATTATTAGCATTTTGTATTGCAACAAAATATTCCACAGCACTTTACAATTATAAAAAGGAGATATTTACAGGAGAAAAAGACGCTGTTCAAACAATCTTACAATCGATGAGGATTGGAGGTAGATGTCTTCTGGTCCAGGAACACTTACTGGTGGTGGTGTGACTGAGATTCGAACCTAGGCCTCCTAGTTCTAAGGTAGTAACGTTACCACTGCGGTTATTATATTATTATTATTGGTATTTTATATTGCGCTAGCTTATTCTGCAACGCTTTACATTAAAAGGGGAATTTACCAAATGAGACAATAACAAAATGTAACAGGAACAATGGGTAGATGAGGACCCTGCTCAAACGAGCTTACAGTCTAGAGGAGGTGGGGCATAGAAGACAATAGGAAGGGTATTGAGGTAGACAGCAAATAGACATGGTGTAAAGTAGCAGAACTGGAGGTGATAGCACAAATAAAAAAATTATCTCTTTCAGTAAGTCAGTACCCTAAATTATTACTAATTGTCGGGAGGTGCTATACGCTGACAGTGAACATGGGCAAATGATTTGCTAAATAAGGATCAAAATAAAAAAAATTTATTATTTTTCTAACTTGGATATTACGGACTTACTTTAGCAATTCATGCTCTAAATTCAACGTTTTGAAAAAATTTTTGTATATATTTTCTATCTGATAAAATATATGGGTTCCTTTATTTTTTTTAAATCTAACTAATGAGTAAACCTGGAATTTATTTGGCCCATTTTTTCAGAAATATTCCCCACGGTATATATTTAAAATATATTTTAATATTTATCTTGTTAAACTTACTGGCCATACTTCATGGTTACTTTTACAATTTCCAAAGCCCATGTGAATTTACCAGTATAACGTCCTGCCTTGCAATGATCACATAGGCAATCACACCTGGTGTTCAACGGCCTAGCGACGATTAAAGGATTTGCATTCAGAGTTGACTTCTTTAATTCTGATACAAACCTCAACCAACGCAGTTCGAGCAAAATTATTTCAAGCGAGAAATTCCATCTCTCTCTCTCTCCCTACTCTCATTCTCTCTCACCAATTGTCAAGTGTTGAATAAATAGCAACATAAGTGGCATTAACTGTTACCCTCTTACTTCTAAAAACAATGTTATCACAAAAGGAACTAAGTGGTGAGTTCTTAAAATTGAGCCTCATTTTCAGCATGTCTGTTTTTCGGAATACGCTCAAGTGATCGCACAATGAACAAGCACAGCCAGAGTCATTATGATAAATATACCCATGTTAGAAAGTGGAACAACTGCTCAAAGTAGTATAGCCTCTAAAACAGACCATGATATCAAATCACTTTAAAGCTGTTGACATGAAAATGGTGACTTATAAACAGGCGATGGTGGAATAAAGTCATCGGAATATATTCATCTGGTGTTACAGAGTAACTTATATTTTCGTGTTTCAGTTTGTTTGGGAACTTGGCGGAGTAACATATACTCTGCAACAAATATTAATTGTGGTGCAAGAATATGTAACCACACTTTTTACATACAAAAAAACAAAAGTATTCTAACAATACTATACGTGCGGTGCGTAACTGACAAGTGTCATCTCAAAGCAATGTTTAATATAATAATCCTTTCATTAAAGGATCACTATAGTGTCAGGAAAACAAAATGGTTTTCCTGACACTATAGTGCACTGAGGTTGCCCCCGCCCTCAGGGTCAATAAGGCATAATACTTTTTTCACACTATATTCTTTACCTACAAACAAGTTATACCTTTTTTTTTTTTTTTTTTACTGTATTATCTATTTTAAAAAATAACTTAAAATCTCTATTACAGAAATATGTTATTGTTTCATATATATGTTTTTTTTATTTTCCTTTTCTAACTGTGCAAGAAATTTCCTGCTGCTGGGGAACAATGCTTTATTTTTCTTTTTTTTTTTTTCTCTCACAGTTAAAATATGCAAATACAATAATTGCAGGGTAATTATAAAACACAATACAGTAATTGCAATTTTCACAATATTTGAGGTATAACAATAATTTGGACATGTAGCCAAAGGACTCCAACATTAAAAAAAAAAATCCAAGAGAGCTTTTTGGCAGCTGGTGTTTACCTTGTCAGTAGTGCAATGTGCATGATTTGGGCATGAGGGTTAAAATAAAAATGTCACCCGCCGTGAATAACATGAGCATGTGTCTCCATCTTAATCAGCCTGGAATTTAAAGCTTTCTGCTTAACCATTTGAGAATTAAAGGGATGGGTACATACATATTTTTTTTATATATTAGGCATGTTTATAATTGGCAGCATCATTTATTTTACCTAGTAGCAAGACGTTCACCATCACTTGAGCTAAAAATCCTTACCTGTCTTTAACTCTCCTGCCACCATTACAGGAGCAGCTGGTTTTCATGGAGAATTTATAACTAAGACACTTTTCCTAGTCTGCCACCAACTAGTGTATTCACTTCTAAAGTGTGTGCCTCAGGACAAGATGGGTTTCAGAGAAACTGCAATATTTATATTGCCATGTTAAGACTGCCTCTAGTGGCTGTCTACCAGACAGCCACGAGAGGCACTTCCTGTTGTTTCTCTGAGTTTATCTCCGTGAAACGATGCTGGACATCCTCACATTTTGCATGAGGATGTCCAGCGTCTTCAAATCCTCCATATAAAGATTTGATGCAATGCTTCCCTATGAGGAAGGTCTAATGCACGCGTGGTGGTGACGTCAGAGGAGGAGGAGACTGAGCCAACATTGAGGTAAGTGATTAAAGTACGTTTTAAACCTTTAACTGCTGCTGGGGCATGTGGGAGAGGGCAGAAGGACACCAAAGTGTTAGGAATACAGTTTTATATTCCTAACACTATGGTGTTCCTTTAACTGTCTCTATCTTTATTTAGATATACCTGGTTTAATTGTTTTTTATGTTTTCATGTTTCTTTCCACATGGGCAGATTATTTTAATATAATTAACAATAAACGTTAAGCTTTAATTTACCTTGTTTTGTCTGCCAATACCTCCCATTTTGAACTATGTGTTATAGAAAGGGGGTGTATCTCATTATTTTGAGATAATTGCAGATGGGGCGAATAAACTACTTTGAGTAGATATTCACTGTATTTCTTGGTTAAATCTGTTTTTAAGAAAAAGACCTAATTTTGGGTAGCTTTCCAATGCACAAGTGGACGTAGTTGCGTAAGTTAAATTTGACCACATTTATACCCAATAGAACTATTTGGAGATAGTAAGCATTATATAAACGAATTACTGCATATTGGAGTACCTGCATGAGTTCAATTTATAATATGAGGAATATGTGACCATTTCTGTGTTGTCCTGCAGACTATGTGACTATTTAATAAACATACAATGATACCATGATAATAGTTATAGTAGGTGCTAAGAATTCATTTTAGAGTTTCATGACTGCTGTTATAAACTGTCCCACCTGTTAAGTGATTAGAATGTCATTACAAAACATATTACCAGATTGCCACAACACAGACATTAAAGGGACACTCCAGGCACCCAGACCACTTCTGCCCATTGGAATGGTCTGGGTGCCAACTCCCACTACTCCTAACCCTGCAAGTGTAATTATTGCAGTTTTTTATAAACTGCAATAATTACATTGCAGGGTTAACTCCACCTCTAGTGGCTGTCTACTAGACAGCCACTAGAGGTAACTTCCTGGATTCTAGCAAGGATTTTCCTTGCTAGAGCGTCGCTGGACGTCCTCACGCTGTGTGAGGACCTCGAGCGTCACTCATTTCCCCATAGGAAAGCATTGAAATTCGTTTTCAATGCTTTCCTATGGGGAGACCTAAAGCGCATGCGCAGCATTGCCGCGCATGCGCATTAGGTCTCCTCGGCCGGTGGGCGGGATCAGTCTCGCCCACTAGCCGACGGAATCACAGGAAGGTGCGGAGGAGGAGACAGCGACGAGGGACATCGTCGCTGCCTCAGGTAAGTGACTGAAGGGGTTTTCACCCCTTCAGTAACCGGGGATTGGTGGGTGGGAGGGAGAGGGACCCTCCAGTGCCAGGAAAACGGATTGTTTTCCTGGCACTGGAGTTTCCCTTTAACATTAGATTTTGATCCACTAAAGTTGACTTTCACCATATTTGCATGCCTACTTGTCCCCCCTTTCTTCTGTATAGTCCTCATTGGCAATTTTGTGTGAGTTTGTGTTAGCTTTTTCTGTGTTTGAATATCTGTATACACATTATCATATAGACCCAACACAAGTATATTGTTAGTCTTTTTAAAAAAAATAAAAATTAAGGAATACTAGAGGGTTAGGAATATAAACCTGTATTCCTACTGCTTTAGTCCCTAGTAAATTCAGAGGGCTCCCCCACAAGTGCAATAAAAATAGGAAAATAAGGGCCTTCACTTAACTTATTCCAGCGCTGAGACTCTGTTGGTGCTACAGCCCTCTCGGCCTCCCTCAGGATTTTTGAGGAGGTGTTGCTTCCTAGTCAATGGTCGGAACCATTGCTCCTCATAAGGAACATCTAATAAGCATGAACATCTAGTCAAATGCTTCTCGTAGGAAATAATTGAATTCAGTGCTTCCCTATGGGCTGTGTTTGATAACATGTGACGTCCTTACGGATGTCGAATGTCACATCACCCAGTTTTAATCAGATATTGATGTGAGGAAGTGCCTCCAGAAGACAATCATTAGAGTCGTGCTTAACCCTTCAAAGAAAACGTTGCTGTTTCAACAAAATGGCAATGTTTTACATTGAAGGGTTAAAGTACAGGGTGAGCGCACCCAGACCACTTCATTGAGATGACGCGGTCTGGGTGCATTCACTGGTCTTTGAAATTTTCATTTTTAAAGTAAATCTTAGATGATCATTTTCCCAGGATGCATGCTCTACAGGTATGTGCTGTGCATGCCTAGTCCACTCACCAAAGCACCAACTTTAAGGAATACATAAATAAAAAAAACAGAAACAGTCACATAGAGACACTAGATCTGCATTGATGGGAGTCTTTGCCAAAATCCATTGTGTGACAATAAAGAAGTGATAACTATTAATCCTCACTGAAAGAACCAATAAATGATATAAAAATAAATGGCACTATTGACTTCAACCTATCGACTTTAATAGGCATTCTGAATTCAATGTAAATGAATTGAGGAAAGGGGTGATCTTGGAATCTACTGGGGTGAGTTTGGACATATTTATGGGGCTCGGAATTTGGAATGTTCCCAGGACAGCTTGATGGCTTCTGCGACCGGTGACAACTGTCAGGGGGGGACTCAGAAACAGCAACCCTTCTACAACATAATTCATGTCAAGCAAAAGGGCATAGTTGCTCAGGAATTTCAGCGTCCACCGTATCCATTGCTGTAACAATGATCATCCCAGTCCAGCATCAGACAGGAGCAATATATTACTGTGATAGCCGGAACAATACTACCCACCTGCTTCTTCCCTAGTCTAGTCTTTCTCTGGTCTGGTTACTGTTTAGTTTAGTAATGTCACACCAATTACATAATGCTGGTGACACGCAGCTGTCACTAGAGCCATTGCAAAAGTGACATCATACACTTAACATTGTATGTCTTTAAGCCGTATGTTCTCCAAATTTACTGTAACGGAAAATATAAAAATATATATATTTTTCGGGGGTAATTTAAAATACCAGTTTGATATTTTACCAGTTTAACACCTCGAACCTGTGATTTATATGTAAATCTCCCTTTAAATGCTTGCGACTTGACATACTGCCTTGTAACTGTGCAGGAGACACACAGCTGCTATTGTTAACATATGCAGCCTTTCATTTATCCTGCTGTTGCTGTGTGGGCAGTGAGAAGGGAGAGAGTATATAGATCAACCCCCTGCTTCCACACTACTGTGACTAATGCAGGCGCCATCAGACAGCACTGGAGCTACGGTTAGCAATGCACATCCAGAGTGAAGGCTTGTTTTTCCTTCCCAGCGAATAACGCTCTATTCTGTCTTGTCAATTACGATACTTTGGCCCTGTCTCAGCATTGATCCTTAGAAGCGAAAGGCAACATTGGCAGCGAAGGTATTTGTGAACATTCTCGATTCACCCTCTAGGCTGGCTGAGTGTGATGGGAAATATAACACCTGTACTGCTAAGATGGGCCATTACCGCTTCAAAGCGATGATATAATTGCAGCAGATTTTTTTTGGTCCTATCACAAGCGCGCCTCATCCTGCATTCTTTTTGAACTTCTTCAAGACTTTAGCTGCTTCTCTGTGCTACCTCTGACCTAAGCTCTTTTCAAAAGAATAATAGAAAATGTGAGTTACTTTGTAAAAAGCAATTCTGGTGCAAAGTGCAAAACATGGAGCAGTTAGCAAGGATTCCCCATTGGTTTCCATAGAGATTGCTCTCATTTTAGCACTTTGCACCTGAATTGCTCTTTATAAATATAATATATATATATTTAAATAACCCCCCCATTATTACTATCATAGAGCTGCAATTCACCATGACTCTCATGTCTAGCACATTTCAGAAGACAATCCCGAGATAATAAAAGATAATAAAAGTTGACTGATGGTTAATCCCACATATTATTTAGCTCTGCAATTATCTGTGACACAGCCCACTGGCATTTAAAGAGTTAATATTTTGTGTCGGCATTTATCTAACAGAACACACCAGACTTCCAAGAGTACATACATAGACGGACAGATAGATTAATAGAATAAAGGATACAATAATGGATACACAGAACCTCTTAACATGTTATGGACCAGTGACTCATAAGGCATATCACGATATAAAGGTATTAGCTAAACTCCAGTTCCTTGAAGGATTAAACGATTCAGCAAAATTTCAGAAGGAAAATTAGTAAATTAAAGTAAATCTTTATTTTCAGTCGTTATACAATATTCACAGACTTTTTCTTGGGATCCATATTCTTGCATGTGCCACAAATAGCATTATATGGTGTGATAAACCTAGCTGCCGGCAAATTGATGTAATCAGTGTATGTTGAGTTGAAGGAAGCCATAGAAGTAAAACTTCATGTTGTCCTCCGGTAACGTTACTCATTGTGGTAGAATGCTTCGCTCATGGTGGTTCCCAAGAACCTGACAGCATCACACAATAGAATGCACATTTCCATGCACCGTCAGCTAATTGTCAAATGATGTCGCCAGTTAAAGAAACAATGCCTCCCAGCAAGAGTTTCAAAGTTAGAAGGAAAAAAAAAATTCATACATGATTATCTTTCACATGCAGATCTAATATGACCCTCTTACTTATAAACAGGGCAAATTGTCATTATTTTACATACACTGTGATAAAGTGCCTGTATAAAACAGAATATAAAAATAATCAGTGGAACATAAGCCAAAAAAAAAAAGTAGAAGGTCCTTCCTAAATGAACTTACAGCCTATCAATCTATAAAACTGGCCACTTTCACAAGAATTATTGTTGTCCTAGTGCATCTACAGCTCAATCAAATGAATTGTAAGTCTGGGAGGCATGGTGGACTGAGCAACAGTGAAGACATGTTCCCGTGAACCCAAGATGACAACACGGGGCATAAGCATAAAGATGTCCGATACCCACAGACCACAATATTACCAGGTATTTGGCTTTCCTTTGAGAGGTCTCCAACTCCCTCCAAGATGGCGCCCAAAGCTTAAAGGGAATAGAAGACCTCGGAGGGATCCCGAGATCAAAGGGAAGAACTCACCTCACCTCAAGTGGATGACGTATACAAAGACTCAGAGTCAGATGAAGACATTAAAAAAAACCTCCTTTTAGGCCTGAGAAAGATTTAGAAAGCCGACCTTCAGGAAACACAGACGGAGATGGGAGTCTCCATCAAAGAATCAGGGAGGTGGAATCTAGAAAAAAACACCTGTGAAGATCAGATGCAGTGCACCCAGAGCCAGGTTGACAAACTAACCCAGCAGGTTCAAAACTCTACTCGGTCAGTAACAGCACTTGAATCCAGACACAAAAGGCAGTGTATTCACCCCAGAGACATACCGGAGAACATTGCAGGGGATGCCCTGTTGCAGTTTGTCCGATGGCTTGTATCCTCCATGGGTCTCAAACAACGTACTGCTGACCTCTGCCTTCAGGATACACAAAGCTGCAACAGCTCCAAAAAGAGTACACAGAGACATTATAGTGGTGACCACAGATGTTACAGTTCGGTCCGCCATCACGCCATAGCCAGATCCAGAAATTTCAGCACTATCCAATTTGAAGAATTCTCAGTGGCGATATACAGGGACCTTCCATTTGTAGTGGTTTTGGAAAAGAGGCAATTAGATGTGATCGCCAGGCAGCTGCGCAGCTCAGCAATCAAATACTGCTGGGATGTAGATGGGTCCTTAGTGGTCACACAGGGAGACAAATGCTCACTTTATCAGTGTTATTTTTTCAGAGTTTAAACCTGACAGTTACATTTCCAGAGGAGACTGGGATCACCCATTGTTATTTCTAGGTGTTCTCTTTGACTCCGACTTCTCCTTCAAGCCTCATGTTCAATCTATTGCCAAATCCTTTCATTTCCATCTCAAAAACATTGCGCGTATCCGCCCCTACTTAACGCCAGATGCGACTAAGGTGCTGGTCCATTTCACTGTCCTTTCTTGCCTTGACTACTGTAATCCGCTTCTCAGTGGTCTTACGTGCTCCCAACTTGTGCCGTTACAGTCCATAATGAATGCGGCAGCGAGGCTCATCTTCCTGTCCGCCCACACATCCCATGCCTCACCCTTCTGTCAGTCCCTACATTGGCTTCCTATAAAATATAGAGCTCAATTTAAAATTCTGGTTCTTGCTTTCAAATCTCTACATAATGCTGCTCCCACCTATCGATCCTCCCTTATACACAAGTATGTCCCGTCTAGGCCCTTACGATCTGCTGAAGACTTACGTCTATCTTTTGTCCGTACTCCCACCTCTGATGCTCGCCTTCAAGATTTCTCAAGGGCTGCACCGTTCCTGTGGAACTCGCTTCCCTCCTCCGTTAGATGCTCACCCAGTCTCCACTCCAAAAAATTGTTAAAAACCCACTTCTTCATAAAAGCGTATTAATTAAACTGTTAATAGCTCCCAACTGGTTCCTCTTCTGCAACTGTCACTAGTCTAATACTATTCTTACCTTTTGTGTCACTTTACCCCACTCCCTCTAGCATGTAAGCTCATTGAGCAGGGCCCTCAACCCCTCTGTTCCTGTGTGTCCAACTTGTCTGGTTACAATTACATGTCTGCTCGTCCACCCATTGTAAAGCGCTGCGGAATTTGACGGTGCTCTATAAATATCATAATAATTTATAAATGTATTTAAAAGGATGGGGTACACCTATAAGTAAACATGTTTGAGTAACATAGTTATATATGAACACAATGTAGACCCTGTGCACTGCTGTGTCTCTGCAATAAACATGTGGAATTCTATTCACTAAACGTATATTTTAAAATAAGATCTTGGTTGCTTTAGTGGATGATACTTGACTAGCACAATGAATAGATTACGTTCTATCCTTGGTAAAGTCATGAATTGCTTTATTTTTGAAGAAAGATGCACTTGAAGCATTCCCAGTGGGTGCCATTCTAAGGACAGGTTTTCTCTAAATTGGAAGAGCAAGAGGGTAAAACCCTTCTGTTTATGTTGTATGTGTTTCCTCTTATTTTGTAAGGATTACAGTTTAGCACAGTAACCAGAAGTCCAGGAACTCATTAACATGATACAAATAGAGCTACAGGAGGCAACAGGTGCTCTGCTTATAAAACCAGAAGAGCATCGATAGGCCAACCAAAGTGTCTGGCATCTCTGCTCAGCTGTGACTCCATGTGCAGTAACCCGGAGGGACAACTCTGATGGCATATAGCAGAAGCACCCTGAGCACACTGTCTTGATGCAGTGTGAGGGAGCAAGGAAAATCCTGAGCACACTGTAGGGTGTAAACAAACCAGCAGTGGAGGCTTGTCCAAAGGGGCACTTAGGTCAGCACCCCACCAGTTTTTATAAGGGGAATAAAGTATTTCCAGTAGGTTAGAAACACTAAGATTCATTTAGGGGAGAGGAGAGGAGGGTTGTAAGCCAAACAAATATTAGAAAAAAAGGTCAACCATGAACAGAGTGTTTCTCTAATTCTGTAATCTTTCGGTTCTGCAAGGCCCCTCATCCATCAGTGGTAGCTGTTTGGAGAAGCTTACTTCTAAGCATGTAAATTTCCCCCCTTTCATAATATTGTAAAGCGCTGTGGAATTAGTTGGCGCTATAAAAATACCAATAATTATAATAATGTAAAAAAAAAAATGGGACTGGCTTGAAATCTGCCCTGTCTCAGTAGGTTTTACACATGCCTAGTGTTATTTAAGGAATTTAAATTGAGTTGCCATTCGGGCAGCAGAGTCAGCTGCCTATGAGTGAAGGCATGCTATTGTCCTCTCTATTCAGGGGCCATCATTGGCTGATAGCACCAGCTGGGTGGGAGAGAGAAGCAGGAAGTCATCTTGGAAGCAGCACAGTAGCAGCAGCTCCTGGTCTCTGCCATATGTAAGTGTTATTATCTTTTTCTCTCCCCCAGTAGCCCCAGTGACTGCCTTGCCAAGCAGTAAGGATCACCCTAAAATATAGTGTAATGCTGCACGATGAACATTCAGCACAATGGGGTGATCCAGTGTGAGGCAGTAGGAATGAAACACTCCGAGCACAGTGTGATAATTCCATGTTATGCATGCTGACTGTGTCTAATGGTGCAGTGAACACTGTATCATACAACTAGCTCAGAATAACTGCCTCCACACATGGAGAGATTTAGGACTCAGGCACCATAGGGCTCTTCCTGGTCAAGATGGCACTGCTGGTATGTTCTGCTGTACAAGAGAGGAAGGCAGGGCCGCAGGCAGTCTACCTTGGAACCAAACACATAACCAAAACATGGGGCATTGGGGCCAGGGGGAGACCATTGATGTGTGCACCTCAAAACCACAGGAAGAAGAGAGAGTGGCTGTTTCTATGTCTGTGTTAGTGTTTGTCAGTGTATTATGACAATGTGCAGCTGTATGTTTGCGTAACAATGTATGTGTATGTGTTAAGGAAAGGTAAGTGTATATATATATATATATATATATATTTATATAGCTAGAATAATAATCTAAAATATCTGTACTTTAAATCAGAATAAAGCTAATAACCATTGCAACTTGAGTATTATACGATACTATACAAATCTTCCATCTAAGCAGAACAGATACTGAAAAGATTATTATTCTAAAGGATTGTAACTGCCTAATTAGGAAAAGTACAGCATGCTTTACCAACAGCTCAAAGATATTGCCAATGTTAAAATACAGACAGATCTCACGAGTGAAATACAATCTAAATGTAGATTTACCAAAACATCAGACATACACGCAAATGAGATTCTTTTGTACCTGGTTTCTTAATCAACACCCTAACTTATTCGGGACCACCAAAGGAGCACATAAATGAATTTAGTCATAGAAAATCCAAACCCTGTCTATATCAAAATACAGGAAACACCTAATGCCAAAGACACAAGTTTTAGAACCTAATGCAAAGTGATTTGGAATGTGAAGCAAGTAATCAGACTGACTCTTGCAGACAGCCAATGCATGCAGTGTGACTCCTTCATTTTTCCATATTTATTTTACTTCAAGCCGAGCTGTCTTAGACATTTACATTTTTTAACAGAGAACATTGTACATTTTTATGTATCCTGGTTCTTATACTGAATAAAAAGGCTTCATTATCAGAAAATCTATCATTTAGTTTCCTTGGTTTTTTTCCAGTTATATTGTTTTTTTCAAATGTATTTGTCTAGTTTTGAAGGATGACATCCAATAGGGTAATATTGCAGTGACACTGTAATTGTAATAAAATAACAGAAAACCCTATCGCTGCCATGCCTGCGCTTTAACTGACGTGAAGGTAAGTGCGGCACTGCCTGGTGGTATTTTTTAGGCTTGGGTTGGTGACTCTGTCTTAGATTTTGTAAACCTTTTATACACGTGCTAGCAATTCTTATTGTGTAATATATACAAATAAAATTAAAGGTTTATATTAAATAAACTCAAATTGTAAAATACAGTTTCCATTTGTGTTCTGTAAAATGGACATGAATCTTTGTAGAAGCTAATCACTGCAAATGATAGTTTGACAGCTGTCCAGACTGGAGGTAAGTGCTCTCAGTATCCCTGTGGGCAGTGGCGTACTAAGGGGGGGGGGGGCGGCGGGGGCGGTCCGCCCCAGGTGCCACTCACTAGGGTGGTGCCCGGGACGTACTTTCACAGGGGCAGCATTTTGAGAGTATCCACTCTCATTTCCCACCCAGCAGCAGCAGGTCCTCTGTTCTCGCAATCCGCGAGAGCGTTGCTGCGGGTTGCTATGACAACGCTCTTGCGGATCGCAAGAACAGAAGACCTGCTGCTTAATGGGAAACGAGCATGCAGAGTTCTGGGCCCCACTTCACTGCCCATTGATGCTGTGCCATCCCACCACAAGGAAACGTCCTCTGGGGGGGGGGGGGGGAGGGAAACAATACACACTGCTCTCCTTTCCAGCACTTATTCCACACAACACACACACTGCATCTGCATACACTATACACACTGCATTCACTAAACAAACACACACTTATACGTGTGTATCTGTATGTCTGTGTATCTTTATGTGTATCTGTTTGTATGTCTGTGTTTGTTTCGGTGTGTCTGTGTATATGTATGTATATGTCTATCTGTATGTGTGTCTGTGTGTCTCTCTCTGTGTGTCTGTATGTGTGTCAGTATTTGTCTGTATCTGTATATGACTGTGTTTCTGTGTAACTGCATGTGTACCTATGTGTCTGTGTATCTGTATGTGTGCCAATGTGTGTATATGTGAGTATATGTTGTGACAAACTTACTTTCCTGTGGGTGTTTGTCCAGGATCTTTTGGCAACTGCACAGCCCTCTAGGGTAAGAAAACCAGGTCAAGACAAAGTCCAGCTTCAAAAAGGCCTCTGGCCTGTTTATTTGCTGTTGTTAAAAAGTAACAGGATACAACAAGCAGCAAACCTTCTTTCTCCACAAAACACTTCCCTCACTTCTTTCTCCTCCAAACACTTCCCTCACTCCACCCTGCTTTAACTGCAGTTATATAGCTGCTCACAGCCCCTACAGGTGAGGCTAATGACCTCATTAGGCAGTGAGCCAGAACTCCTTAGAAAACCTGGGCTGGACTCATGCACAGCCACTCTGACAGTGGGTGGAGAATCGGCCCACCCTGCTCTTCCGAAACTCCAACCCAGGGACCCAAATAACAACAGAGGGAAAAAAAAACGACATTTAACCCCTTAAGGACGTAGGACGGTTCAGGACCGTCATCGGCATTTTTCCATTGCCGACCGACGACGGTCCTGAACCGTCCTAAATTTAAGATGTACTTACCCGATCGCCATCGTTCCCCCGGCGGCGATCGGCGGTGCTCCCGTTGTGGGGAGTCTGCCTGCAGCCCAGACAGTCTCCCTATGGCGAATTAGGACCCCTGTGGCCATGTGATCGCCCAACAGGGCGACCACATGGTCACAATAGGTGTCCATGTGTCTGCGTGCAATGGGACTGCCTGTGCTGACAGGCAGTCTCCCTGCATGTGTAAAATCAAAAAAAAAATAAAGTTATAGTTAATAAAAAAAAATATTATTATATATGTGTATATATATATATATGATATATAGACATATATTATAACTATATAATATATGTCTACATATCATATATATAATGTAATGCTAAGTGTATTTTTATATTAATATGTACATATATTAATAAAAAATACACTTATAATTAAATTACACACGTATATATATAATATATATAATAACTATAAATATTGTATATATATATTATTATAAAATACAAATAATAAGTAATTTAATTTAAATTAAACATGTAAAAATAATAATAAAATTTTTAAAATATATATATATCTATACGAAATTTTATTCTAACTGTATTTTGATATTAATATATATATATTTATATCAAAATACACTTAGAATGAAATTGTATATAAATCTATGTATATATAAATAAATAAAAAGAATACAAACTATTCATATGTCCATATACAAAATTACATAAATAATTATATAAATATACACGTAGACTTCAAATATATAAATATGCATATATATTTAAATTCTACGTGCGTATTTATGTAATATTTTTACATAATTAAGTTATTTTATTGATTGCAATTTAAGGGACCTGCCTGCCAACCCAGGCCGAAAGTCCAGAGAATTTAATTTGCTATCACTGTATTTTACCCTGTAACGTTCTACGACACCCTAAAACCTGTACATGGGGGGTACTGTTTTACTCGGGAGACTTTGCTGAACACAAATATTAGTGATTCAAAACAGTAAAACATCACAGCGATGATATTGTCAGTGAAAGTGACTTTTTTTGCATTTTTCACACACAAACAGCACTTTTACTGATGATACAATTGTTGTGATACATTTTACAGTTTTGAAACACTAATATTTGTGTTCAGCAAAGTCTCCTGAGTATAACAGTACCCCCCATGTACAGGTTTTATAGCGTTTTTGAAAGTTACAGGGTCAAATATATGGGTCAAATATTTTTACATTGAAAATGGCCAGGTTGGTTACGTTGCCTTTGAGAGCGTATAGTAGCCCAGGAATGAGAATTACCCCCATGATGGCATACCATTTGCAAAAGAAGACAACCCAAGGTATTGCAAATGGGGTATGTCCAGTCTTTTTTAGTAACCACTTAGTCACAAACACTGGCCAAAATTAGCGTTCAATTTAGTTTTTTACTTTTTTCACACACAAACAAATATGAACGCTAACTTTGGCCAGTGTTTGCGACTAAGTGGCTACTAAAAAAGTCTGGACATACCCCATATTTAATACCCTGGGTTGTCTACTTTAAAAAAAAAAAAATATGTACATGTGGGGTGTTAGTCAGCAATTTATGACAGATAATAGTGTTACAATGTCCCTATTGATACATTTTAAAAATGTATGTTTTGAAACCGCAATATCCTACTTGTACTTATAGCCCTATAACATGCAAAAAAATAGCAAAAAGCATGTAAACACTGGGTATTTTTAAACTCAGGACAACATTTTGAATCTATTTAGCAGTTTTTTTCATTCGCTTTTGTAGATGAGTAAAAGATTTTTCACATAAAAGTCAAAAAACATGTATTTTTTTCAATTTTTCATCATATTTTTTCATTTTTTAAAAATTAAATGACATGAGATTATATAAATAATGGTATGTAAAGAAAACCCCTTTTGTCCTGAAAAAAACAATATATAATTTGTATGGGAACAGTAAATGAGAGAGCGGAAAATTACAGCTAAACACAAACACCACAAAAGTGTAAAAAGATGCCTGGTCGCAAATGTACAACATCGCAAAAACAGTCCGGTCCTTAAGGGGTTAAACTTAACTTTCCCTGGGGCTGCATGTGCTTACCCACATGTCAGGATAGTGGCTGTGCAAAAGTCTGGGTGCCAGATATACACCCCTGACCACCATCCCCAACACTCTGTCACAATGTGTATACATCTAATTTCGCCTACACTACACACAAATACAACCCTGCATCCAAATGTCAACACTAAATAAAAACACACCACCATATTCAAAAACCACACTACAGAAAAATGCACGCCTGCATTAAAATGCCAATACATGCAAACACACCCGTACATTCACTCACACATACTCCATACAAAACATGCTTACATTAAAAATATACAAACACTGTTCAGTGCTAAATACATTTTAAAAAATCTGGGTGTTTTTTACATTTTAAAGTTGTGGGGGGGAGGGGGAGGTGCAAAATATAGGATCTGCCCCGAGTGCCAAATGCTCCAGGTACACCCCTGCCTGTGGGCCCATAAATTGGTGGTGATCAATGGTGGCTGCTATGAAATGCAAGTCTCACTATGAAGCACTGGGTCTATCTCCTTGGCATTAATTCATGAACCATAAAACATACATGTTCTGGCCAAAATGCATACAATTTAAATCTTCTATTAAAGATCCCAAAATTACAAAGAACTGTGTGTTGGTGATTTATTATTATTCTTTATATAGTTCCATGTTTCACAGTAGGTAACAGTATTAAAGGGGAAATAAAATGGGTTTCTGGCTCAGATTTAAAGGTACATCGACACAAGTTACAGGAGCTCTGATCTTACCAAGACCAAAACTAAGATCAAAGGGGTATTCATTGACTACATGACTACATGGGCAACAAACATAAGTGCCAGTGTAAGTCAGCTAGGGCTTTAGAGGAGATATGTTGATCAATAGCAATCCTATTGGTGTTCGTGGTTGACCTTTCTTTCTCATCTACAGGAAGACTTTCCTAAAATAGATCCACTGTTATCATCCAAGGAGTTCTAGGTGTCCTGGAGCCCTTTCTATAGGGTTGATGTACAGTAATGTTATATCATCTTATATTACATACTTTCTGATTCAGGCTAGGTCCATTATTTTTTAAAACTTTTTTATTGTGTTATTTCTACACATTTCTATTTCTGCGGTTAGATGCCAGGCACATATGGAATTAATCGGACTAGCAGCTACAGATTGTTCTTCTTCAAGAGTTATCCTTATTACTAGCTAATATATACCGTCTTGCCAATTAATAGGATTTCTAAACTTGTTTGCTTGTGAATCCTATTATAATATGACAATAATATGACAATTTTGTATATTGTTTTCCTGTACCCTCTTTCTTTTCTAATTGAAGGGGAATATAAAACTGCATTATCTCCCTGTGAGAGATCAAGGGTTAAGGTTTTCTACAGGTAAGCTGAACTGTTGGCATCGACTGTGTGCAGGTGTGTCAGCTTACACTGATGCAGGATTTGCTAGAGACTGTTGTTTAAACCCCATTCAATGCACAGACAGGTTTCCGAGCCCACCAGGATACAAGCAGGAGCCCAGCAGGGTCGACAGCTGTCTTGTATATCAGAATGTAAGCAGGCCTGACTTCTCCGTAGGTCCACCTGTGGTGAACTGGTAAGAATTTGAATAAGCTGAATAGAAATCAAAACATCAGAATGAGATCAGTGAAGGAAGGAATCCATCAGACAGGTGTTAGAACATACCAGGAGCCCACTGTGCCAACAGTTGCCCACGAGAGGTACACAAGTGTTATCAACTGCTGAAGGGAGGACATAGTCATGTCGTAGGGAAGGACCATGATTATAGAGTCAAAGCAAATCTAAGCTTTGAACAAAGGTAACATCTGTGCAATCTCTTCAGAGACATAACTTGGAAAAAAGGTGGTACTAAACTGAACATTATTGCAACCTGCAATAAAAAAAAAAGAGTTTGTTTTCTGGTAGAAGAGCCCCAGAAAGAAAAGAATGACCTGTAAATTATTAACAGAGCAAAATATAAGACACTCTAAATTAAACACACTGTGCAGTAAAGGAAGTTTAAACATTAGATTTCACTTTACAGGAAGTGTTAAGGATGACTGTGTAAGTCACATGCTGGGAGGTGTGGCTAGGGCTGCATAACTAAAGTGCTTTAACTCCTGAATGGCAGATAATTGAGCAGTGAGACTGCCGTCATGATTTATATACCGTTAAAGCTAAAATTGTCTTTCTGCTTAGTGTCCTTTTAAATATTTCAAGAGTATTTTGTGTGGTTAAAGATAAATTTAACGAGGAAATAGAGGGAATTCTTTTAAAATAATTAAATGAATATATTCTAACTATATTTAAACTAAGTGACTATAAATATGAACACCAGACCAGACACCTATATTTGTAGATATATGAAATATAGCTATGTAGAAGGTTCCGGTTTATAAACTGATATTTTATCCAATATTTAAAGAGGTAGACCTTTATTGGTAATTTTGCAACATATTATATCCTAAAATATTTTTAATTTTATTCATTGTTCAGTAGTCCTTAAATAAATGCAGTGGTAGAACATCCAATCAAATTTAATTTAAGTTTGATTCATAGGCGTGCGCACGGGGTGTGCCGGGTGTGCCTAGGCACACCCTAATCCCCGCGGCACGCCTGTGAGTCCTGCAGGAACGCGAGGGAACAATGTTCCCACGCGTTCCTGCAGGCACTCTGCCACCCCCAAATGCCCTCCGAGTTCCCCCTGTCATGGGGGGAGGGCAAGAGGTAATGGACCCCCCCCCCCCCCCGCCGGTCTCCATCTCAGCCACGGCGAGAGAGCTGTGTGCTGTCTGCTTCCTCTCGCCGCCCGCCGTTTGCTGATGCCGGAGCCGGAATATGACGTCATATTCCGGCTCCCAGCTACAGCGGACAGCCTGCGCGGTGAGAGGAAGCAGACAGCACACAGCTCCCTCGCCGCGGCTGAGATGGAGACCGGGCACCCGACCCACTGGACCCCAGGGACAAGTCCACGCCAGCACTCCAGGTAGGGAGGCTGGGTGGACAATTTTTAATTAAAAAAATTATAATTTGTGAGTGTCTCTGTGTGTGTGTGTGTGTCTAAGTATGTGTGTGTGTGTGTGTGTGTGTGTCTAAGTAAGTCTGTGTGTGTGTGTGTGTGTCTAAGTATGTCTGTGTGTGTATCTAAGTATGTCTGTGTGTGTGTGTATCTAAGTATGTCTGTGTGTGTGTGTGTGTGTCTAAGTATGTCTGTGTGTGTGTGTGTCTAAGTATGTCTGTGTGTGTGTCTAAGTATGTCTGTGTGTGTGTGTGTCTAAGTATGTCTCTGTGTGTGTGTGTGTGTGTCTAAGTATGTCTGTGTGTGTGTGTGTCTAAGTATGTCTGTGTATGTGTGTGTCTATGTATGTCTGTGTGTGTGTGTGTGTGTGTGTGTGTAAGTATGCATGTGTGTGTGTGTGTGTGTCTAAGTATGTCTGTGTGTGTGTGTGTGTGTCTAAGTATGTCTGTGTGTGTGTGTGTCCAAGTATGTCTGTGTGTGTCTAAGTATGTCTGTGTGTGTGTGTCTAAGTATGTCTGTGTGTGTGTGTGCCTAAGTATGTCTCTGTGTGTATCTAAGTATGTCTGTGTGTGTATCTAAGTATGTCTGTGTGTCTGAGTATGTGAGTGTGTGTCTGTGTGAGTGTGTGTGTGTCTGTGAATGTATGTGTGGGTGTGTGTCAGAGTATGTGTGTGTCTGTAAGTGTATGTGTGTGTGTCTGTGAGTGTATGTGTGTGTGTCTGTGAGTGTATGTGTGTGTGTACGCGTATATATATGTGTGTGTGTCAGTGTGTGTGTGCACGTATATATACACGAGTGTATATTATTTTTTTTGGGGGGGTGGGAATCTTGGGAGAGTTCTTACACTTTATTCCCCAGGACTTGACCCCTGCCGGCAGGAGAGATCTCCGGATCTCCCCTGTAGGCTCATGCAGAGCCGGCACTATTTGAGTGCCGGCTCTGCTCTAAGCCTCCATGGGCCGGCGGGGAGATCAAAGATATACCTCACCGGCCCACAGCAGCATAGAGGGAGGCAGGAGAGGACCCGGGGAGCTCTAGACAGAAGCTTCGCCAGGTTCCTCTCGCGAGATCTGAGCATTGCCGTGGCAACGCTCAGATCTCGCGAGAGTGAACTCTAGCCCCGCAGGCTAGAGTATACTCTACACTGGACCACCAGGGATGGCACATGGCAGCAAGGATCTCCCCTCCCTATCATAAGGTAAGAAGGGAGGAGGGATATTTACTACAGCACACACACAGCGCACATACAGCACCCTCACACACACAGCACACATACAGCACCGTCACACACACAACACTCTCACACACAGTACACTAACAGCACCCTCACACACACAGCACCCTCACACAAACAGCACACACACAAACAGCACCCTCACACACACAGCACCCACCCCCCCACACACACACACACATATCACACATCAGACAAACAGCACCCTCACACAGCACACTAACAGGACCCTAACACACCCTCACACACAGCACACTACCAGCACCCTCACACACAAACCGCACCCTCACACACAACACACTAACAACACCCTCACCCACATAGCACACTACCAGCACCCTCACACAGCGCACTAACAGCACACACACACACACAAACAGCAGTGAGTGTGTGTGTGTGTGTGTGTGTGTGTGTGTGTGTGTATGTATGTATATGTATATGTGTATATATATATATATATATATACATACATACATACATACATACATACATACATACATACATGCATGCGGTTTGTGCTTTAGGGTGCACACCCTAATGCAATAGGCTGCGCACGCCTATGGTTTGATTTCATTTTGTTAGGCACTTCTTTTTATCAAACTAATCAATGTTCCCACTGACTTTTGTCAGTAATCTGTTAATTTCCAGGGCTAAATAAACCAATAGTTTTATTTATCTATATTGAAGTTATCTTCACAAATATTACACATCGCAGACTGCCATAACCTAAAGATCCTAAATCACGAATCACCTATTTTATGGAATTTTACAAGGTACAGGCCTGAATAGCTGAGATAAAAAAACAATATAAATTGGCAATTTTTTCTACGTAAGCTTTTTTAACTTGATTGTTGCTACTTCGCTTGCAGGCTCAACTTCCAGAACTCGGTTTACTGAATAAATGTCTAAGTGATCATATTGTCACCTAAAGGTACCATGTTATTGATTCAAACTATTAACTTAACAACTCTTTTTCCATGTTACGCCAATGACTTTAACAGTTATAAGGTCATTATAGTGTTTTACTTGCAGATGTCCAAATAGTGCATCTTTAAAAATTCTTGTTTGTTGTTTATTTAGTTTTTTGTCCTCTTTTTTAGTCTGGGAGCTTCCCAGCATCTTAAGTCTCACTCTCTACAGGGGGTCTGATACGAAAGAAAAGAGGGAACAGCAAGGACTGCAGAATGCATTAGTGCCAAGCAGTGAGTACTTTGGCAGCTGTCCTGACATTGTAAAAAAATATAACAAAACAAACAACAAGTAAACTAAATACAACCAAGGGATTTTATATGCTATGAAATCACAACTATGCAAGGGTTTATTTAGCTGTGTAACTATGCTGAAAGCAGATCTGTGTAAGAACACTAGTAACATAAAATGCAGCAGTTGCATGAAGAGCAATCAAACGCGGCTTGGAATATTTTATATAAGGACCATATCGCTGGTAGCGCTGGGTTATTATTTAGAGCTGTGACTGCTATTTAACCCCAAACAAATATTACGCACTAATCATCACTTTCTTTTAGAGATCTGGAAAGTGATAATTTCGCCTGCATTTGAGAGGAAATCACAACAAAACACGCTCCTTCATTTGCATTTCGCTGCGTTTTTAGCATCCTTTCAGATCCACAGCTTTCTATGTACAGGACATAAAAAGACAAAGCGGCATATGTTTGATTCATTTGGAAATACAAAGCAATGTTCTGTTAATAAACAGCTTGTTCTCCAGGTTTTTTCCATTGGCAACGTAATCATTAACCACTCTTATACAGCAAACTTATTGAAAAGCCTCACTATATTCACATTCTTTACAAAAGGAGCCATGAGTCCCTGAAGACCTTCTCTTAAAGATATGGTGTGTAGGCATATTTTGCTCTCATCGTTTGATCTATATTTTATTGGTGTTTTTTTTTTTTTTTAAAGTTAGTTCAATAGGGGCCATTTTCTTTGATGCTCTTTACAACGAAGGCTCTAAGAGAACAGCAAGCGATTCAATCTGGAGCAGAAGACTTTCAATGTAGCGATTATGCAAAATGTAGTAGCCAGGAGGAGTCTGAAATCAAAATGTATTGGCTTTAAGGAAATACGAGACGTGAAGACCTGCGATGAATGTTTTCAGTGTGGATATTTCGAGCAGTTGGAGCCTTGCTGTTACACTGCTGATCTCCCTGTGACCTCTATGTAGAACTGCGAAGAGAATGCATTTTCTGCCTTGGAATGTCAAAAACAGTTTGACGGTGATGTGTTTCGTTATCTGATATTTATTTTATCATTTTTATATTGTGATGTCAGAAGAAAGGTTGTGCTTTGCATTTTTTTTTAAAATGGCTTGCTTTTCTGATAATTCATTTTTTTTTTTAAACCCCTTAAGGACACATGACATGTGTGACACGTCATGATTCCCTTTTATTCCAGAAGTTTGGTCCTTAAGGGGTTAAAGAACATCTTGAATATCAAGATGAGGCCTATGATGTCCAAAACAATCTTGGAGAGAACGTCTTTAGACTTTGGTATTAGTGGTAATTGGCTTGTGGTGTTGGTTAGTAGGATCCATTGGAATCAGGATCTCACACTGTCCTATAATCCTATAATGTCATATCATGCCACCCTTTAATAATACATTGGAGTGCGCCCTTTCTTTTGCCATTGACTAAGTCCCCGAATATAGGTGAAAGGGACTTATTAAAACAAGAAAGGGTTATACTAGCATTAAAGAATCATGAATATCAAGGTTTAAAAACACGTTACATGGTATAGGGTTAACCAGATAACCAAAAATCACTGTACCCACCAACAAAAAGTATTACAATGTAATGTATTGTGTATTTATCAATCTAAGCCCCATTCATCTCTACTAATATCTTCAGATGAAATGTTTCGCACGTCCACATGCAATAAATTATTTAGTCAGTTTAGCTCAAAATGTAAAATATTTTCGTTGGGAGACATAGCTATTATTACATCTCATTTAATTTCTCTCTGAAGACTTGGGACAGAAATCTTACAAAAACTCTCCTTTAATATATACTATTGGGTCAAATATCGAACTCATATTTTAAAAATGGTGTTAGTATTTTCATGACATTGAGTAACTGCATACATACTTTATTTATGTTTATCGAGACTGTACCTTCTTAGAAATAAACATGTTAAGACTTTCTGTAGATGGATCACTATGATGCCTGATCTGGACACCAGGGTATCTGAATAAAGGTGTTTACACATAACATAAGCCTTTCCTGTTATATTCAAAATTCAGCTCTCTGCACCTAGGAAAATGCTTTTGTACATGGATGTTCTTTTTTCTTGGATGGTTGGTGCTGGCTTAATAATTCCATTCTCGATGTATCCATATGGTGTGCATATTCACTATAGTGAGAATTGTTGTGAATTCAAAATTAATTCAAAGTAAATTTCAAATTTATGGTCAGATCGGAAGCATAGTTGGCTTGTAGAATTGTTTCAGTTTGGCTTATTGTGGCTTAACATTTAAATTCACTTTGAATTCCCAACATTTTTCTTATGGCGAATAACCACGATTTATTACATGACCTAATCAATTTTTTTTTTTTTTAAACCTGCATTGAATGATGGGTGAAATTGTGCATTAGTCTGCGTAAGGCATGGCCTGACAGATCCCATTTTGTTTACACAGAATCTTGGCATCTTTGAGTGAAGCCGCTGATTACCCACATGCATACTAAGATATGTAGGGTGTGAGCACAGAACATATCACCATCAAAACTTTACAATTTTAAAATTAGATACAAACTACACATTAATACTCCGATAAAAACAGGGCACATGGAGGTGGGTTTGACCCTGCATTAGAGTGTGAGTGTGCACTGCTAGCACTTAAAATGATACTATATCCCTGCGTTACATGCACAGTTACTCTCTACGCCTATAGATAAAGCTTTTGGCATACCAGTAAGGTATTCAAAATATTAACATGTGTAAAAAACATTGCAGCTATAAAATTTGGCCAGCATAATAGATTGCGATGCATGCTATTTAAAGTGGCATGCAGTCATGGTTAGACATTTTTACACATTCCCTCTCACTGTTTTACTGGAGCTAAAGTATGAAAAATATATGAGGATTTGACTAAAGACTAAATTAAGATCCCTAACAGCCAATTTCCTTATAAACGTTCATAATCCTTGTGTGTCCTTTTATTTCAGATTGTGGAAAATCTTTTCTTTGTAATGAATCATGTGCAGTTATAAAAAATAAAACGCCCCATCATATGGCAAAGAGATTTGAAAGCCAAAGGAAAATCTGCCAGGCACTCGCTGAGAGGACAGGATATTTAAATGGATATGAGCCCCTTCTCATTTTTAGGTGTTACTTTTAGTACAAATAAAATGGCCCCTCAATTAGGTGACTAATTAAAAAGCAGTAGGAATCGTCAGCTCTGCTGAGATGCTGTTCGGGAGGAGTATGTATTAAGTTTGTGGGTTGTTAACCATTATCACTACACGGCAGGAAACGTGTATTACTTGAGGTTAAGCACCAAGCCTTTAACTACCTAAGAGGAGCAGATAATACTTAATAACCGTTAGACCCCCTCCGCTGGTGTCTCTCTGCTTATAAAATTCCATTCAGCACTTAAAAGACCGTTCATAGAGAGAAATATGCTTATTTAATTGGATAAAGTACAGGCACAGTCGGGGTTGCTAATCTGTCCTGCATAAAAAAAATGAATTGGAAGGATAAAGAGAACTGTTACAAAAAAAAACTAATTTAGACATGAGTACATGGAGAAATTACTAAAATTTCCACTGTAAAACCATGAAATATTTTTTTTTTTGTTATACTGCTTGTTGTTGCAATCCATGGGAAAAGATGTTTCACGTAGAGTAATCATATACTCTTGCAATATGCTCCTTATGGTGTCTTGGTTTGATACTAATGAAATATTGGCCAAAGTGACAATGGGATCTCTCTGATAAATCACATTTTCATTATCTGACATAGGAAAGACTGTAGGTGATTGAGGCAGTTTTAGTCCTCTGCAATAGGTGACTTGACGTTAGCATTGCTCCATCATTGGACGGTATATGTTTGAGATGGGGGAAGGATAACTGGGGTTGCTATATGCCTATTGAGTAGAACCACTCATCCAAGTGCTATTGGTGGATAGACTACTTATTCCATAAACCTCTGCTGGGTAGGGGTTGTTTATCATCACCTACCTCAAATTCTTATAGATTGTAAGCTTGTTTGAAGAGACCCTTCCTCGCTTCTAAATATCCTTTCTACATTTGTTGGTGCTATATAACAAATAATCTTGTTTGGTAAAGTGGTGCATGGAGTTCTAAAGTTATATGCCCTGTGTAGACAACACTATCACTGTTGTGTTCTAATATATTTCTGAAACTTTTTCACGTTATCTTCACTTTACGCTGTGCCTTAGATCGTCAACACCATTAGCATTTGTAGAGTCCAAGACACAATATATGACAAACTGCGCCAGTTCACTAACCATGTAAAGTAATGATGGCTGTCATATTCTATTGCATAAAGGCGATGTTTTGAATTGCTGATAAATCTAAAATTTCTCAGTTACACTGTGAACCACTATTGTACATTTCGCTCTTTACATTTTTGAGATGGGTGGACATGTGTTTTGCACATTTAGAGTCTGAAAATACATAACATTAAGGAAAGTAAACATTATTTATTGGGCCTGGTTTGTAGTCTTGAAGTCCACAAAATTTATATTTTTTATAATTTTGTGAAGACCCTCTCAACTAAACTGTCTGTTGCTGGAATCCAGACGCACCCTTCATCTTTCCAGCCTTGTGTTTGAGAGCTTTTCTGAGAAACTCCCACCCTACCTGAACAAAATGCTCTCCTCGTCTGTCCCTACCTCCTATAACCTCCGATTCAGTACCAGCACTTAATTTAGTCTACCTACCTACAAAAAGAAAGTAGCCCGATCCTCCTTTTCCTACAGAGCACCGCAATTGTGGAACGACTTCCCGCACACTTTCAAATCTTCCCCAAGCCTGGAGTCCTTTAAGAGATCCATCTCTACATATCTCAAAACAGAATGCACCTGTCATGGTTGATTATATATTTCCTACCTGTTCTATGTTACATTTAGTATATATTGTGTATTAATATTGTTTTTGTATTTTATTGTACCCTAATGTAACAATGCAATGATTTGTGGACCCAGGACATACTTGAAAACGAGAGAAATCTCAATGTATCCTTTCTGGTAAAATATTTTATAAATAAAATGTTTGTTGAATATTATCTTGTAATCATTCATGCCTATATAACTTGGGGTACACATAATACAATACTATATGTTTTTGTTTTATTTTTATTATTTCTGCAAAAATACACTAAGTAGAAAACAAAATAAAAGATAGATTTTTTTTGTTGTTGTTATTACCATATTATTATACAATAAAGTCAGGATGCTTCAATTAACTCTGGATTTACTTTGGTGAATTTGCAGAAAACCATCTAATACATATTAAAACAATTCAGAGGATACGTACTAGATGTGGTTCACTAAATTAATACCCTTCAAAAATTTGCCAAACTGCCTCAGTATCGATCCACGTTAGTTTAGAGTTCTAACCCATATGAACAATATGCCCTAGTGCATTAAAAAGCTAAAATTTCACACAGTAATTAATTCCCGAATGATTTCTAAGCTACATCCCCAAATTCATTGCTTGCAGGCAGTCAGTTGACCTTTAGTTACAAAAATAATAAGAAAGAAAAGAAAAGAAACCGGTGTCCCATAGTCCATTATTAACAAGGTAGAACTAGGCAATCTTTTTCCTTCTTTTCCTTCACACAATAAGGCATGAATGTTATTGTTAGTGGAGGTGTTTCTGGGTGTGCAATGTCACTGTCACTGAATGTATTTCTTGTGTGCAATGTCTGAGTGAGTGCATGTGTTTCTGTGTGTACTAGAACCCTCACATCAATAGAACAAGTTTAAAATGACTTCCTTGGCTATAAGACGGGGACAGTCATTCCTAATTGTCCCCAAAGAGGAACTCTGTGACCCAAAGGTATGCAGCCAACATTTCAAATGAAAAATTCTCTCTCACATCACGATTACCGTATATACTCGAGTATAAGCCGACCCGAATATAAGCCGAGGCCCCTAATTTTACCCCCAAAAACTGGGAAAACTTATTGACTCGAGTATAAGACTAGGGTGGGAAATGCATCAGCTACTGGTAAATTTCTAAATAAAATTAGATCCTAAAAAAATTATATTAATTTAATTTGTATTTACAGTGTGTGTATATAATGAATGCAGTGTGTGTGTATGAATGCAGTGTATGCGTATGAGAATGCAATGTGTGCGTATGAGTGCAGTGCGTATGGGTGCAGTGTGTATGGGTGCAGTGTGTATGGGTGCAGTGTGTGTGTATGAGTGCAGTGTGTGTGTATGAGTGCAGAGTGTGTGTATGAGTGCAGAGTGTGTGTATGAGTGCAGTGTGTGTGTATTAGTGCAGTGTGTGTGTGTGTGTGAATGCAGTGTGTATATGAGTGCAGTGTGTGTGAATGCAGTGTGTATATGAGTGCAGTGTGTGTGTGTATGAATGCAGTGTGTGTATATGAATGCAGTGTGTATATGAATGCAGTGTGAGTGCAGTGTGTGTGTGTGTGTGTGAATGCAGTGTGTATATAAGTGCAGTGTGTGTCTGTGAATGCAGTGTGTATATGAGTGCAGTGTGTGTGTGTGAATGCAGTGTGTATATGAGTGCAGTGTGTGTGTGTGTGTGTGATGCAGAGTGTGATGCAGAGCCTTGGTGGGGGGTGGGCATTTTAATATATTTTTTATTAGTATTATTTTAATTTTTTGTTATATAATTTTTTTTATTACTATTTTTAATATTGTATTATTAATATTTTCATTTTTTTTGTTAAATTATTAATTAATCTATTTTTATTACTATGATACATGTTTTTTGCCCCCCCCTCCCTGCTTGCTAGCGTGCCAGGGAGGGGGGCTCCTTCCCTGGTGGTCCAGTGGCATTGGCAGTTCAGTGGGGGGGGCTGTGGGGGCTGCAGAGATCTTACTTACCTCTCCTGCAGCTCCTGTCAGCTCTCTCCTCCTCCGCGCCGGTCCGTGCAGCTCCTCTGTCAGCTCACACTGTAAGTCTCGCGAGAGCCGCGGCTCTCGCGAGATTTACACTGGGAGCTGACCGAGGTGCTGAACGGACGGCGCGGAGGAGGAGAGAGCTGACAGGAGCTGCAGGAGAGGTAAGTAACGCTCTCTGCAGCCCCCACAGCCCCAGTCTGTATTATGGCAATGCAAATTGCCATAATACAGACTATTGACTCGAGTATAAGCCGAGTTGGGGTTTTTCAGCACAAAAAATGTGCTGAAAAACTCGGCTTATACTCGAGTATATACGGTACTTATCATTTTACAAGTTTTACTACTTCTTTGTAGATTTTGATTTGATTATAGTTCTCTGGTGGCCCAGCATTGCATACAGATGAACAGCAGGAGGTGTATATATACCTGTCCCAGTGTGGGCACATCTCGTTGTTGCATTCCCAATATGGACAAGGCAGGGAGCAGAGCAACGACAAAACAGAACTCTGCTCTCCATATCATCTAGGAACACATCAGGCTACCAGAAAGTAGTGAGAGGTGCGTGCAGCAATACTGGTTAGTGTACACGCTCCCAGCTCTAACTATTTGTGACTCTGCGATACTCATGGGCTTGTCAGCAAAAAAATAAAAAAATCTCACAGTGGATTCTTTTTAATAGAATATAAAGAAAGAATTCTCAACTCTACAGAGATGCGTTGTTTATCTATGATTTTATTTTCAGTTGCTCTGTGCACTATATCCGACTTTGGAAATATGTTATGCCTATGCCACACAAAGAAATTAAGTAAGCATGTTTTATAATTAACACTTTCAATTTTAGTTATTATTTTGTCTCCTACATATACTATATTAAAGGAACACTACAGGGTCAGAAACACAAACATGTATCCTGACCCTATACTTTTAAACTAACTACTTAGGTCCCCAGCCACCCCTTGCTCCCCTAAAAGGTAATAAAACTCACCTTTATTCCAGCTCTGTGTGGGTCTGCCGGGGCTGGCCCCACCCCGATCCGCCTCAGAATTGATGATCTCATCCAATCCAATACTTTCTTATGCTAGCCAATCAGCATCTACTCATCTACTCTATGGGGAAAGTTGAGGGTCTCCATGCAGAACGTGGAGACACTGAGTGTCAGTGCTGCATGCACTGACCCAGATCACCTCTAGTAGCCTTTTCTATGAAAAGTAATTGTTTACATGAATATAGGGATTTATAGGAATTTAGGAGAGAGCGCAGGTAACTTTTTCTTTGGTTTTTACTGTATGTATTGAGGCTGATGTGTACTATGATCGTTGCTGCCACCCAGGAGAGATGGGAGTGAGCGCAGGACTTTTTTGTATGTGTATTCACTTTTTGTATCACACAGCTTTGTTACTATGCAGCCATCCATCCCATGTGTTTCCTATTAAGGGTTAACAGGTATATAGGGGTGTATATAAAAAGGCCAAGACCGACCTCCCGAGTCCCTACACCCACCAATGGACCCACCAGAGAGCAAAGGACCCAGAGAGAAGGGGGATACGGGACAGGTAAAACATACAGACACAAAGGGAACTTCCCCCACTCCAGGGACAATACCCACATGACGCTGCCCGATTGCATGCAGCCTACGTCTGACTTGCCTTAAGCACGGAAATCTCCAAACTCTCCCTAAGCCTCGACACCACGCTAAATAATGCCCACGGGGAGAAAGCTCACCCTACATTACCTGACCTATCACTAGTACTGACCCAAGCATGTGGGAACCCTGACAAATAACCCACTATAAAAGTTAACTCTCCCTGTTAATCATACAAGGCAAAGTAGCACTGCCACAAGTCCCAAGGTGGTTTTTCTTTGTTAACAAATAACAAAATGTGGCACGTCACATCTCAATGCACACCTTATGATGGCACCATTGCCTCCCATACATGGGCACAAACATCGTTATATTGCAAAAAGTGAGGCAGAGAAAACCATTGAAATGGGCAGTGTTATACTGAGCAATGACCCTACCTGCATTATAATAAGTCTAAGCCCACTCATATACAAACATTAACTAACTAGATGGACTAGCATGTATTCTAAATGTTGAACTATAACTTACATTACAACAGGCAGTAAGAAAAGTTAGAATCTTATGACTATCTTTTGTCTCTCCACTGTCTCTTCATTCTATCACTATAGACCAAAAATTGTGCTGTATATTCGTATGCCATGCCATGCCTATAATGCTTGTAACCATTCTGCTTGCGACTGCTATCGTGGATGAGCAAGTCTACTGTTCTTCCATGCACAACAAAAAATAAAGAATATAAGAAAAAAAAATACCCCTCTGTCTCAGTGGAGATATCTTTGCCAGACACTCAAGGAAGCAAGGTGAAAGGTCAGTGTAGGAACCCACCTGAGGGGGTCTGCCTTGACGTTGGCCATTGGAGTAACTAAATGACCTCCATTTGTTTAACCCTTTAAGGACACATGACATGTGTGACATGTCATGATTCCCTTTTATTTCAGAAGTTTGGTCCTTGAGAGGTTAAATTTTCATAGGGATTTAGGAGAGAGCACAGGTAACATTTTCTTTGGTTTTTACATGAACATACCAGCAGGGACTCACTATAGACACCAGAACAATTGCAATAAGCTGTAAATGTTCTGGTAACTATAGTGTCCATTTAATGCACCCTGATGTTAGCTTATTAATGATTTCATTTGAGGTCAAAACATTGTTGAAGTTATTCCTTCATGCATCTTCATTAAATCTACCATTTGATTATCTTTGAGGGCCTGGATTACTTTTGTTTTTCTACTGATGTATTGGGGTTTGAGAGCCTGGGGATTGCAGTCTGGAACTGCACCTTTGATTGATTTCTAAGAAGTAAGCTAATTCCTTTTACATTTAACACCACATGGAGAGGCATGTCTGAGGCAGAAACTCCTTTGTAACTAAAGAATCATCAAAATGTTAAGGGAGCACTATAGGGTCAGGAACACAAACCTATTCCTGACCCTATAGGGTTAAAACCACCATCTAGCCACCCTTGTCCCCTCATGCTTCCCTAAATATAGTCAAATCTTACTTGTATTTAAGTCTGGAGCTGCTTACTTTGCCCCTGCTTCCTTTTGACCTGCCCACTGCCTGCTGACATCAGCAGAAGTGGTAGCCAGATCCAATCACAATGCTTCCCCGTTGGATTGGCTGAGACTGACAAGGAGGCAGATCAGGGGCAGAGCCAGGCTCAGCCAGCACAATTCAAACACAGCCTAGGCCAATCAGCATCTCCTCATAGAGATGAATTGAACCAATGAATCTCTATGAGGAAAGTTCAGTGTCTGCATGCAAAGGAAGGAGACACTGAATGTGTGGGTGCATTTTAGGCAGCCATGACCCCGGAAGGATCTCTATCAGTTATCACTAGGCTGTAATGTAAACACTGCATTTTCTCTGAAAATACAGTGTTTACAGCAAAAAGCCTGAAGGGAATGATTCTACTCACCAGAACAAATTCAATAAGCTGTAGCTGTTCTGGTGACTATAGTGTCCCTTTAACTTGATGGTAAACATGATGTCAATGACAAAGATAATGGATACTAAAGTACTGATGTAATCATGAATAAAGAATAGAGATGTATTTTTAGAATTACAACCACTCTCCTTCTTTATCAATCTAAATGTGACTGCATGCATCCCAACACCAATCAGGAAACTGGTTTAACCTCAATATTCCAATTGATTTAGGAAGTCAATGTGAAATATTAATATCATCAAGATGTTAATGACACTATTATCTTACAAGACATTGCCAGCCGTCATCTGTGTACATCAAAGTATATCTGTAACAACACCAGCAATTACCTTCCGATCCAGGAGCTCTACCCGCGCTTAACCTTTGGAGTCACAGTGGTTTTAGTTTTCTATTGCTCTTAAAAAAAAAAAATGATGACAGCAATTTTGAGACTACTAAAAACATCAATATATCTACATCACTGAAAGTACATGCTTAGCAAAAAAAATGTGTATGTTGCAAAATATCAGATGAAGAAAATTACTTTAAAATGAGAACGGAATTATGGGAACTTACTCTGTAGCAATAGGCAGACAAAAACAGGTTCTATTGTTGATTATTAGAGTAATGGAATCTACACTCATCCAATAACTGTCCACAATACTTTTTTATGTAAACTATGGAAATAGAAAGATCCTGGTAGTAGTAATAATAATAATAATAATAATAATAATAATAATAATAATAATATAGTACTGTTAAAGAGCTGCGTTGTGTTCCGAGCAGCCCTACTTCTACTATTCAACCTGCCTTAAAAAAACACAATCCATTGGTGACTTATTTATGGGGGTTTTTGCCTGAAAATCTACACGGGAAAAGATGGTTAACTATGACGAAATAAGAAATTCCTGTTTTATAACAAAAGTTCCCAAGTCCCACAAGTCTACACAAACACTATTGTTGAATAAAACAATGATATCAATATGGGCCTGTGGGAAGCTGACTTGTGAACTTAGTATTACAAAGCAGTACACATAATTGTGTGTGTGCTCTCCTCAAACTGCATCAAGGGAAACAATGAGATTAAGGTGTTAAGACAAATAATTTAATCAGCATATTTGCCAGCTCTTTTAAGTAGAAAGTCTGTTCGCGGCAGACAATGTCCAATTTGGTGACATGAAGAATCTTATCTTACAGCTAAAATGGATACGATTACAACGAGAGGACGCAGCATCTGCTGAGCTAATAAAAATGGCATCAATCCATGGATAGCGCACAGTCAATTGCTGTCGGAGGGCCAGGTGGTCATCGTGACGCTTTATTGGTTGTTTTTTTTTTTTTTGTTGTTTTTTTTATTTACGTCTGATTGAGAAATACATTTTCAATATTTCAGAAGATTCTAAATGTATAAATAGAAAAGTACAAAAACAAAACACCTGACTGGCACAGTATAAATTAGGAGTATATTTCAAGACCTGTAGAATTTTTCTTTTGTTGTGCATTTTTTTTTAAATTTTCTGCAGAAAAACAAAAAGTCAAAGAAATATAACCAAAACTGTTCGCTGAAGAGATTTATTTTTATTGGATCCCCAGGTGCTGTCTCTGAGTTTAAAGGGATACTACGGGCACTAAAACAACAGCTTATTCAAGCAGTGTTATGGATCATGCCATTGCAGTCTCACTGATCAATTCTCTGCCATTTTCGAGTTAAACTATAGTGCCCGGAAAACAAACTCGGTTTCCTGGCATTATAGCTTCCCCCTTTCTCAAGCCCTCCTCCCCAACCCCTTCTGTCACTTACCTGGATACAGAGCCGATGTCCCTTGGCGCTAGCTTTTAGCTCCGCCCACGCTTCTCAATGGCCCTCAATGGCCGCGCTTGCATTAGGATTTCCCCATAGGAAAGCATTATTCAAGGCTTCTCTATGGGGATTAGGTGATGCTGGAAGTCCTCATGAATAACGTAAAAGTCGCCTTCAAGCCGGTAGTCCCTCTGGTATACAGCCACTAGAGGAGACGTTAACCCTAGTAGGTAAGTATTGCAGTTTATAAAAACTGTAATAATTACATGCTCAGGGTTAAGAGTGATGGGAGTTTGCACACAGACCACTTCAATGAGCTGAAGTGATCTGGGTGCCTACAGTATCCCTTTCAATTACTTTTGTTTCTTTTTATACAGCCCTAGCCACACCTCACCGGGCTGTGACCGACACTGGAATAAAATGTTGTTTCATTTGCAATCAGATGTAACTTGCTTTACATTGATTTAAAATACAAAAGCAAATAGAATTTTGGTTAATAAAAGGTATCAGATATACTTCCCTACCCTTATCCTTATTCTTCACCTGGGTTCCAGAAGGGGGAGTGTCACCCCAACCTGTATAACTTGGAGCCAGTATCAGAAAGGTTCCAAACCATGTGAGCAGTCTGCTAGAGTGTTTCACCCATCACTTGATATATTAAATACTACACCAAGAAGATTTGTCTGTCTCCTTTTTTCACATGTAACTTATTGGAAGCTGCTGATTCAAATATATATTGAAGAGAGGTTGTGCATGCCAGCTTAAAGGATCACTATAGTGTCAAAAAAGCAAAACCGTTTTCCTTACACTATAGTGCCCTAAGAGTGCCCCCACCCTCAGGGCCCCCCTCCCTTGGCGCTGAAAGGGTTAAAACCCATTCAGTTACTTACCTTAATCCAGCGCCGGGCTCCCTCGGCGCTGGTGACCTCTCCTCCCACTCCGACGTCAGCTCCCGAGTGGAGCGGAATGCGCATGCTATGGACGCTCTGCACGCTGGATGCGTTAGGAAGACAGCCACTAGAGGCTGGATTAACCCCAAATGTAAACATAGCAGTTTCTCTAAAAAAAATATGTTTACATCTGAAGGGTTAAAACCTGAGGGACCTGTCACCCAGACCACTTCATTGAGCTGAAGTGGTCTGGGTGACTATAGTGCCCCTTTAAAGTTACAGAGTTTAGAGCCTATACCTACAAAAAGCTCAAGCACATGAGTTCATTTGTACCCACCTTAGTAAATATATTCACATTTGTCTACAGTAAAGCACCACATGCATTTTATTTCCTTTTTATTCTATTTAAATTCATCAATATCCTCATCTATTGGAGGGGTAAGTCCCAGTTTTCACTTAAGCGCTACACTTGCACTTTATGTTTTAAGCAGAATATCACCTAAACGTTGAGCTATTTGTATTTTGTCATGTATCACATTTCTAATCTTGTTAAAAAGTCGAAAAACTGTAGAAAAGAGATTGGGGTCTAAAAAGTGGCCGACCACCCAACCATGGAGCCTTCGAATGAATAGTAATAGTCTTTCGGAACCTAATGTATACAGTGCTCTAAAGTAACGTCAAATACTAGCATCTGTAAAAAGAGAAGGTGGGTGGTTATATGGCATTTCCTCATAGCTTCAATGATATATGGCCAGTAAGGCTCATTACAGCTAATTAACAATTCCAAATTGCTCGGCCTATAAAGATCAGGGAATGTGTCAGATAAACTGTGACGAAGAGGACGTGGACGGAGTGTTTTCATAGCACTCACACACTTCTCAGACTAATTGTTTACTGAAAATATTTTAATTGCTTATCTCATTAGAGCCAATCATTATGTCAGTCATAATAATTACTTTAATGCCCGAGGGCTTTTAACAGCATTGTCCTGCACAACCACCTGGTATTCAAAGGGTTATTAAACCACAACTGGGGAGGGGGTAAGGAGGGAGGGGCGGGGGAGTGACATATTTACTATATGCACTTGTTACTTATATTTTGTGTGTGTGTGTGTGTGTTTGTGTGTGTGTGTGTGTGTGTAAATTAACAGATGAAATTAGTATATTGTAATACCTATTTAATTGGACTAACAGAATTTTGGAATGACAAGCCTTCAGGAGAACCTCCCTCTCTGAAAGCTTGTTACTCCAGAATTCTGTTAGTACAAGAAAGATACTAATTTCATCTGTTATTTTTACATACATATTTATCTAGATAGGTAGATAGGAAAAAAAATCAGACAAATGTTTTTTCAAGAATACAATAAACAGCTAGACAGGTGAACATATGTTATGTGCCCGCATGTGTCTGACATATAAAAGTCGGATCGTATGCTATAGTAAAAAAAAAAGCAAAAACAAACTAATTTAGCATTTCAAATGAAATGTCAATCACACACACACACACACACAAAAACACGCACACAAACAGACACACACACACATTGTCAAAGGCTAGTTAATAGCAACAAGCTTCAAATCCCCATTAGAAAAAATAAAACATTTTTACAATTCTAATTATAGGGTTAGTGAACTTATATGTGAAATAGAAGCAAACCCCGTTCTACTTTACATTGCTATATTTCTTTGTTCTGCACAGCACTCCTATGACAAACATGTCTCTAATAATTGCTGGGCAGGGGAATCTGGGACAATTTAACATGGAACGTTGCTTTTACCCCTGTGGCTAGTTTCAAATATTAACACAACAATATCCATTTGTAATCCACGCTACACGTGGTAATAGCCAGTGAAAAGAAAGGAAGAAAAATGGATTGCAGGTGTTAATTCACAAAGCCATGCTCCAACATGTATAGAAATTAATTAGCTGGACACAGCAGGTACCCTACAGGTCACCACAATTTAAATAAATTGCACTGGCCTGGGGGATGGTGTCAGAGGTCGTGAGGCGGAGTTATGGTTTAACCGTGATATTGCTGGGCCTTAATAAGGGTTTAATTATTTCACAAACAACGTGATTGCAATGAGTGGAGGATGTGCCTATTTATACAGTTATAGAGAAGGTTTATTACATCCCATTGTGCAGCACTACGGAATTTGCTGACACTATATAAATAATAAAATAATAATAATTACAGAAATTACCCTTCTGAATTCAGGATAACGTGGTGTATATCACATTGAACCAAGGAGAAATTCACTGCT
Organism: Pelobates fuscus; assembly: GCF_036172605.1. Lineage (NCBI taxonomy): Eukaryota > Metazoa > Chordata > Amphibia > Anura > Pelobatidae > Pelobates > Pelobates fuscus. Next base: position 422,192,918 of record NC_086318.1, on the reverse strand, counting down.
AATTTAGCTAAATAACCTTATTTGAACTTTTGAGATTTATTCTTAATTAACTCTTTGGGGACCAAAAAATTAACCAGTCTGTGCCAGGCTTTGAAATGATAGGCTTTGAGCTCTAGTGTATAGAGCTTTTATACTTTTATTATTATTATTTTATTATTTATATAGCGCCAACAAATTCTGCAACACTGTACAATGGGTGGACTAGCAAACAAGTATTTGTAACCAGACAAGTTGGACACATAGGAAACAGAGGGGTTGAGGGTCCTGCTCGATTAACTTATTTTATAAAAAAAAATTGTCAGCAAAAGGGTCAAGAGTAATGCGTGCTTGTGGAATACAAATATATTGGCCAGATAATGAGGAATTGAACTTCTTCAATTTAATATTCAAAGCAGAGGAACTGCAATGTGGCTTCTATTTTAATTTGTCAAATTGCTTAATAATGGTTTTACAAAAAACAAAGGGACTGCACCTGTAGTTTATTTGCACTATAACCACTACAATAAACTGATGTGGTTATGGTGTTTGGAGATTCCCTAAAGCTTATGAGTGAATACAGACTGTGCTCTGAGCTTATACTTGTAGACTTTTATTTTGAGTGTAATCAAGAGATACACAAATCAAGATCAAGACTCCTTGAGTTAGAAAAATGACATAGATTAGAAATATTGTCCCTTGTGTCTCTGTCCTGCATTGCTCCCTCCAAACCCAAAGTGTCTGATTGTCAGTCTAGACCACATTAGTTTAAAGGAACACTATAGTCACCTAAATTACTTTAGCTAAATAAAGCCGTTTTAGCGTATAGATCATTCCCCTGCAATTTCATTGCTCAATTCACTGTCATTTAGGAGTTAAATCACTTTGTTTCTGTTTATGCAGCCCTAGCCAGACCTCCCCTGGCTATGATTGACAGAGCCTGCATGAAAAAAAAACTGGTTTCACTTTCAAACAGATGTAATTTACCTTAAATAATTGTATCTCAATCTCTAAATTGAACTTTAATCACATACAGGAGGCTCTTGCAGGGTCTAGCAAGCTATTAACATAGCAGGGGATAAAACAATCTTAATTAAACAGAACTTGCAATAAAGAAAGCCTAAATAGGGCTCTCTTTACAGGAAGTGTTTATGGAAGGCTGTGCAAGTCACATGCAGGGAGGTGTGACTAGGGTTTATAAACAAAGGGATTTAACTACTAAATGGCAGATGATTGAGCAGTGAGGCTGCAGGGGCATGTTCTATACACCAAAACTGCTTCATTAAGCTAAAGTTGTTCAGGTGACTATAGTGTCCCTTAATAAATTTATCAATATATGCATTGTTAATATATTGTTTGACTTATAGAGATTGGAGGACTTTAGTCACCGTTTTTTGCCTATTGGCATCATCTTGGTTAAAATCATCTGGGAATCTATACGGAATGGAAGAACTAGTAGGATATTTATAAAAACGCTGAGATGGCAGTTACCGTTCCAAGTTAAATTCGCCATTATTGCCTTTACGTAAAAAAAATCTGCCCATCAGTTCTTCTGACTCATCCCTAATAGATTATAAAAAAAGATATCACAATATACCGGCCAACAATAAAATATTTCTTTTAACAAAGATTTAATTAGTCTCTGCTTGTCTCGGCCTCTGTATGTATCCATGTGAACGAAAGCGGTAGAAAAACACAAATGATGCTTCTTTGTAATTTTGTTGTCTTTTATTTCACTTTTGTAGAGTGCTGGGCTCATCGGTGGCAGATTAAAAGGAAACTTTGGAAAGCGGGTTCATGCAAGAGATGTAAATTAGGTCAGATCGATTTTATGTCTACTCTCAGTAGATTGTGGCGAATATTTCTCAAATATGTTACAGCAGTTTTGATCTTTCTAAACATGCTAATTAGTTGAATTAGCACAAGCCAGCATAAACCCACATAGCCCAGCAGCGTCAACACAGTAATTATGAACAGTTGGACAACAAACAGTGTCTATTATTTAAAACGCGCCATAAGCATTGCAAGCGCCTCTCGGTTCTACAATAACACTTTGGACTGCAGACTACAAACCAACAAACAGATGTGCATCCTAAGTAATTGGCACCAGCAACTGTTGCAAAACGTCTATATCTATTCAGGTCAAAATGAACAAATATAATTGCGTTTTTAGGAGAATCGGTGGCACTGAGTTTTCCTTTTTATTGTTCCGTTATGTTGGCGGACTTACCTACCATTCGCAAAAGGCCGTCTACAAATAGAATTAAACAAAGTTAAAAAAAAAAAACATAAAAAGCTAAAACATACATTTCAATGCTTTTTTTTATGTTGTAACAAGCAAACAAACGAACGAAAAAATTGCTTTAAATACTCGTCACAGTAGCAGTTTCTTGTGTTTTCTAAGCAAATAGTGTATCTAAACAAATAGTGACAATTTATACCTGGTATTTACATTTATGAACCTTAAATAGCATGTTTCTGAGATGAAAAATGTAAGTGCCGTTGTGATTTGCCATTTTTAATAACACATTTTAAGATGTAAAAGAATATAGAGGCACAATATAAAAGCCTTGTTAAAAATAAGAAAAAGTACTTAGTGAATAAAGCGAATGGCAATAACTATAGCACAGTACATGCTCACGCTGTGTGTTTTGCTATATAGTATTCCGGTTCTTAATAGGCAGGAAATGGACCATTGTACTGGATCAGGTTATAAGGAATAATAGTTAAAGTGGAAAGTCCCTGCTGTTGTGAAAATACACGATAAAATAATCTTCGGATTGCCTGTTATTATCAAACTTTTTCATTTCTTAGGTAAATTGTTCAACATCGCTGATGCATCCATTACTCAGTCTTATGTTCAATATTTGAAATCAGGCAGAGCAGAGCTCTTAATACACTTGCAGATCATGATGTAGGTCAAGCATGTCAAACTCGCGGCCCACAGGCCGCATGCGGCCCACAATGGACCTCCTTGCGGCCTGAAGAGCCGCGAGTACATACCTTGTGTAAAAGCAGAGTAGGCACCTGCTCACCCCACATTGCAGGTGCCTACTCTGCTATCATTTACCAAGCCGGAGGAGAGGAAGCAGGACACGGGCGGCAGTGAGGGAGCTCAGTGTTCCTGATCCTCACTGCTCCCTCGCGCCGTCTGTAGTGATGCCGGGCGCCGGAATATGACGTGAAGGACTGGGATTTAGTATAGGGGGAGGACTGGGATTTAGTATATGGGGGGACTGGGATTTAGTAGAGGGGGGTGTGGTATAAAAATAAACCTACGTTTAATGATAATTTAAGTAGTTTTTTTTTTTGCGGCCCACATAAACTTAAGCTTTGTTTATGTGGCCCCCGCTAGACTTTGAGTTTGAAATGCTTGATGTAGGTTCTTTTAAAAGGACAATACCACGTGGTATATATATTAACAGAAAATCAGATCACACATTGTTTTGAAGAGCTGATGAGTAGTAATGTTGCGAACATGACATTTTTGGTTCACGTACGGCGAACGCGAACTTCCACAAATGTTCGCGAACCGGGCGAACCGCCATAGACTTCAATGGGCAGGCGAATTTTAAAACCCACAGGGACTCTTTCTAGCCACAATAGTGATGGAAAAGTTGTTTCAAGGGGACTAACACCTGGAATGTGGCATGCCGGAGGGGGATCCATGGCAAAACTCCCATGGAAAATTACACAGTTGATGCAGAGTCTGGTTTTAATCCATAAAGGGCATAAATCACCAAACATTCCTAAATTACAATGGATATGGATTGACACCTGACATATGACATATTGACACCTTGACATATGGATTGACACCTGTCCTCAGAGACCCTGATACACACTGACACAGAGCAGAATAGGGACTGTTCCTCCTACATAGGGTCACTTGGCAGATATGGATTGACACCTATCCTAAGGATCCCTGATACACACTGACACAGAGCAGAATAGGGACTGTTCCCCCTACATAGGGTCACTTGGCAGATATGGATTGACACCTATCCTAAGGATCCCTGATACACACTGACACAGAGCAGAATAGTGACTGTTCCCACTACATAGGGTCACTTGCCAGATATGGATCGACACCTGTCCTCAGGGACCCTGATACACACTGACACAGAGCAGAATAGGGACTGTTCCTCCTACATAGGGTTACTTGGCAGATATGGATTGACACCTATCCTAAGGATCCATGATACACACTGACACAGAGCAGAATAGAGACTGTTCCCCCTACATAGGGTCACTTGGCAGATATGGATTGACACCTATCCTAAGGATCCCTGATACACACTGACACAGAGCAGAATAGGGACTGTTCACCCTACATAGGGTCACTTGGCAGATATGGATTGACACCTGTCCTCAGGGACCCTGATACACACTGACACAGATCAGAATAGGGATTGTTCCTCCTACATATGGTCACCATTTTTAGTCCAAGGCAGCTCATCTCATCAGGCCATTTTTAGTCGAATGTGTCGCCCACTGTCAGTCCCTTCGGGATCCATCCCTCATTCATCTTAATAAAGGTGAGGTAATCTAGACTTTTTTGACCTAGGCGACTTCTCTTCTCAGTGACAATACCTCCTGCTGCACTGAAGGTCCTTTCTGACAGGACACTTGAAGCGGGGCAGGCCAGAAGTTCTATCGCAAATTAGGATAGCTCAGGCCACAGGTCAAGCCTGCACACCCAGTAGTCAAGGCGTTCATCGCTCCTCAGAGTGTCGATACCTGCAGTTAAGGCGAGGTAGTCTGCTACCTGTCGGTCGAGTCGTTCTCTGAGGGTGGATCCCAAAGGGCTGTGGCGATGCGTAGGAATTAAAAAGCTCCGCATGTCCTCCATCAACAACACGTCTTTAAAGTTTCCTGTCCTTGCCGGCATGGTCGTGGGAGGAGGAGGATGACTTTCACCTCTTCCCCTGTTAGATTCCCGTTGTGCTGTGACATCACCCTTATACGCTGTGTAAAGCATACTTTTTTAATTTATTTTGCAAATGCTGCATCCTTTCCGACTTGTTTTAATTTGGTAACATTTCAGCCACTTTCTGCTTATACCGGGGGTCTAGTAGCGTGGACACCCAGTACAGGCCGTTCTCCTTCAGCCTTTTTATACGATGGTCCCTCAACAGGCAAGACAGCATGAAAGACCCCATTTGCACAAGGTTGGATGCCGAGCTACTCATTTCCCGTTCCTCCTCCTCAGTGATCTCAATGAAGGTATGTTCTTCCCCCCAGCCACGTACAACACCACGGGTACCAGATAGGTGACAACGAGCACCCTGGGATGCCTGTTGTGGTTGGTCTTCCTCCTCCTCCTCAAAGCCACATTCCTCCTCTGACTCCTCTTTCTCCCAATCCTCTTCCAGCGTTGCCGCGGGTCCAGCAAGCGATGCTGATAAGGCTGTTTCTGGTGGTGATGGTGACCACTACTCTTCCTCTTCCTCTTCACGCTCATCTACGGCCTGATCCAGCACTCTTCGCAGGGCACGCTCCAGGAAGAAAACAAATGGTATGATGTCGCTGATGGTGCCTTCGGTACGACTGACTAGGTTTGTCACCTCCTCAAAAGGACGCATGAGCCTACAGGCATTGCGCATGAGCGTCCAGTAACGTGGCAAAAAAATTCCCAGCTCCCCAGAGGCTGTCCTAGCACCCCGGTCATACAAATATTCATTAACGGCTTTTTCTTGTTGGAGCAGGCGGTCGAACATTAGGAGTGTTGAATTCCAACGTGTCGGGCTGTTGCAAATCAAGCGCCTCACTGGCATGTTGTTTCGCCGCTGGATATCTGCAAAGTGCGCCATGGCCGTGTAGGAACGCCTGAAATGGCCACACACCTTCCTGCTTCAGGACGTCCTGTAAGCCTGTGTACTTATGCACAAAGCGTTGTACGATCAGATTACACACATGTGCCATGCACGGCACATGTGTCAACTTGCCCAACTTCAATGCCGCCAACAAATTTGTTCCGTTGTCACAAACCACTTTGCCGATTTCCAGTTGCTGTGGAGTCAGCCACTTTTCCACCTGTGCGTTCAGGGCGGACAGGAGTGCTTGTCCGGTGTGACTCTCTGCTTTCAAGCAAGTCAAACCCAAGACGGCGTGACACTGCCATATCCGGGATGTGGAATAGTACCTGGGGAGCTGGGGGGTGCCGTTGATGTGGAGCAAGACGCAGCAGCAGAAGAGGACTCAGCCGAGGAGGTTATGGAAGAGGATGGAGTAGGAGGAGTAGAGGAGGTGGCAGCAGGCCTTCCTGCAAGTCGTGGCGTTGTCACCAACTCCTCTGCAGAGCCACGCATTCCATGCTTGGCAGCCATCAGCAGGTTTACCCAATGCACAGTGTAGGTGATATACCTGCCCTGACCATGCTTTGCAGACCAGGTATCAGTGGCCAGATGGACCCTTGCCCCAACACTGTGTGCCAGACATGCCATTACTTCCTTTTGCACAATCGAGTACACGTTGGGGATTGCCTTTTGTGCAAAGAGATTTAGGCTGGGTACCTTCCACTGCAGTATCCCAATAGCCACAAATTTTTTGAACGCCTCAGACTCGGGCTAATAGTTCAGACAAGCCAGCTGTCAGACGCTGGGCAAGGGGGTGACTTTCTGACATTGGCTTCTTACGCTCAAATATGTCCTTGACAGACACCTGACTGTGGGTAGATGAGCGGGAACTGCTCAAGGCGAGAGACGGAGTGGCGGATGGTTGAGAGGGGGCAAGGAGGACAGCAGTGGTTGACGTGGCTGAAGATGCTGGATCAGGAGGAGGATGGCGGCTTTGAGTTTGTGTGCTGCTTGTAATCATGTGTTGATCCCATAGGCGTTTGTGATGTGCGATCATGTGCCTACGCAAAACAGTTGTACCTAGGTGGGTGTTGGACTTCCCACGACTCAGTTTCTTTTGGCACAGGTTGCAAATGGCATCGCTGTTGTCAGAGGCAGACACACAAAAAAAATGCCACACTGCTGAGCTCTGCACGCTATTGTGACACCAGATATGAGTGGCAAAGTGGACTGGCAGAGGTTGGCAGAGTACACGCTGAAGGCCTGACACACCCGCTTGAAGGACACTGACTGCTATTAGCTTACAGTGAAAAACGTTTTTCTTTTTAAAGGCACGCTATTGTGACACCAGAGATGAGTGGCAAAGTACACTGGCAGAGGTTGGCAGAGTACACGCTGAAGGCCTGACACACCCGCTTGAAGGACACTGACTGCTATTAGCTTACAGTGAAAAACGTTTTTCTTTTTAAAGGCACGCTATTGTGACACCAGAGATGAGTGGCAAAGTGGACTGGCAGAAGTTGGCAGAGTACACGCTGAAGGCCTGACACCCAGACACTTGCAGAAAACTAACTGCTATTCAATCTATTACCGTGAAAAATTTTTTTTGTTTTTAAATGCAAGCTATTGTGACACCAGATATGAGTGGTGGCCCTGGGCAAGTGGGCACAGTATCCACTGTGAGCCTGACACAGAAGCTGGCAGGCAGGCAACTGCAATTACATTACACAGAAAAAAAAAAAAGCAGACTGATGTTCTAGCCCTAAAAAGGGCTTTTTGGGGTGCTGTCCTTACAGCAGAGATCAGATAAGTCCTTCAGGACTGTAGTGGACACTGAATACCCTAGCCTAGCTGGGCAAGGGGGTGACTTTCTGACATTGGCTTATTACGCTCAAATATGTCCTTGACAGACACCTGACTGTGGGTAGATGAGCGGGAACTGCTCAAGGTGAGAGACGGAGTGGCGGATGGTTGAGAGGGGGCAAGGAGGACAGTATTGGTTGACATGGCTGAAGATGCTGGATCAGGAGGAGGATGGCGGCTTTGAGTTTGTGTGCTGCTTGTAATCATGTGTTGATCCCATAGGCGTTTGTGATGTGCGATCATGTGCCTACGCAAAGCAGTTGTACCTAGGTGGGTGTTGGACTTCCCACGACTCAGTTTCTTTTGGCACAGGTTGCAAATGGCATCGCTGTTGTCAGAGGCAGACACACAAAAAAAATGCCACACTGCTGAGCTCTGCACGCTATTGTGACACCAGATATGAGTGGCAAAGTGGACTGGCAGAGGTTGGCAGAGTACACGCTGAAGGCCTGACACCCGCTTGAAGGACACTGACTGCTATTAGCTTACAGTGTCCTTCAAGCGGGTGTCAGGCCTAGGCTAGGGTATTCAGTGTCCACTACAGTCCTGAAGGACTCATCTGATCTCTGCTGTAAGGACAGCACCCCAAAAAGCCCTTTTTAGGGCTAGAACATCAGTCTGCTTTTTTTTTTTCTGTGTAATGTAATTTCCCTATCAAATGAGCAGCAGCTACACTTTCCCTCCTCTATCTAAGAATGCAGCTTCAGAATGAATCTAAAATGGATGCTGTACAGGAGGTGGGAGGGTCTGGAAGGGAGGGTCTGCTGCTAATTTGCTGGAATGTGTCTGCTGACCGTGAGGTACAGGGTCAAAGTTTACTCAATGATGACGAATAGGGGGCGGATCGAACCGCGCATGTGTTCGCCCGCCGTGGCGAACGCGAACACGCTATGTTCGCCAGGAACTATTCGCCAGCGAACAGTTCGGTACATCACTACTGATGAGTACTATCAGAGAGGGTTAGCGTGTGATATGATTGCTAAGAGGTCATGAATGGTGGAGTCTTCAGAGCGTTCATAACAAGAAGTCATGGGATTTTCCTGACATCTTTCTTCATATAGGAAATATCAGTACAGTACTTAGAGGGACACTCCACACCCCTGTGTTAAGAGCATGCCCATTTATTAACTTAGCCTTACACCCCTTACACCCCCAGCTGTCAAACAACCAGTCCTGATAATTTCTAGTTTGGTTAGCTCAGTGGAGCTAAACTCAAGAGGCAGTAATTGCCCAGAGCACTTGCCTTGAAAAGATTTCTCATTAAGCTGCACTTAGAATTCTGTGATTGGACAGCCACAGAAAGTTTGGGCGGGGTTGGAAGGGGAGGGCTTACAAAGGCTCCAGACAAGAGAACTGCAGCTTTTACAATCAGTTTTTAGATATAACCCCATAAAAAACGCACAATTAAATGAATGCACGTTGTTATTGGGGGAATAGCTACTGCAAAATGATTTTATTTATTTTTTATTTTTTTTGGGGGGGCAGCAAATTGTCCCTTTAAGAACAGGCAGTAGGCCTATGTCCCAACAGGCATGTAAAGGACTGCTTAGGTTAGGAACCAATGGAAGAGGGTCTCTAGATAGACAGGAAGGGACCAATGCCTAGAGAGAGTGATGAGCTGCAGACATGTAAACACCAAACTTTAAAAAGGAGGGCTGAATGGGAAAATGAAGTGCTTCCCATGAGACAACATATGAGAAAAGTATCCTCCTGTATCCCTTATAAACATGTATTAAAGTGAATGTGTACCTGAAGATCTTATGAATTATCATAGAAATATTCTTAGTCAAATGAATTGCATGATTGAAGATCTCGTGGTTATTGAATAGCACTGCAGTTTTATAAGATTTTTTTTCCAGAGCCAGTAAATAGAACCTGATGTAGCTGCATTGGAGAAAGGGTTAATTCTATGTAACATTATAAACATACCGGTAGCTTGCATGATGTAACATACGTCACAATTACTTTATTTACAGACGGCTGTTGCTTAGAACCTAATTTATTCGTTGTATCTCCCAGTGTTTTAGGGTCCCTGAGCTATATATGCCCATTTTCCCTAACATGGTAAATGTAGTTCATAAGCACTGATGGTGCCAGACTAACAATCATTGCCCACACTAGTTCTATTTCCTTAGTTTCAGACTTTAAAAACCCCTGTTTTAGGAAATTATAACAATTTACAATCTATGAAATTTTTTGTCGCAGGATGTCTAAAAGAAATGTATAGAATGTAAGCTTGTTTGAGCAGGACCCTTAACGCTCTCTATTCCTGTGCATCCAACGCATCTTGTTGCAAATGCATGTCTGTTAGTCTACCTATTGTACAGCGCTACAGAATTTGTTGGCGCTATATAAATAATAATAATAGTAATGATGATAATAAAGTAATACAAGACTGGTTGGCCTGACAATAGATCTTCCTTCTAGGCAGATAGTACTTTCATTTTTAGTGATTGTACTACTGAATTATACTGCAATCCGTGAGTTTATCTGAGCAGGGCCTGTGTTTGCTTCTTTCTGATAGCACTGTCCGTCCATTAAAGGGTTATCCATTGACATTAACTCCAGCAGCTCATACTTCTCATCCTTCATTTGTTCTCTAATTACACAGTGTTGCAAATTATTAGAACTTAATAAACACAGGCATATCAGTAACAGCAGTAGAAAGTCTCTAATCTGTAATAAAAGACATCTTAACCCAGTGATACATGTGTTTCCAGACTGATGCCAATCTGATCTGAATGAGGAAAGGGCTTGTATTGTGTTCTGGACAACTGGTGTCAGGTCAGAGAGGACAAGATAGTGTTTACCCTGATAAGATAATCCTTTGTGGGAGCACTGCTATCTCCAAACTGTATCAGATTAAACAGAGACACTCACTGTGTGTACAAGGAAAGTTTGGTAAATTAGCTTAAAGAACAAAGATTACCCAAAACAGAGATCAGGTGGTATTATTTCCAGAAGACCTGGTGAAATCTAGTCCTTGAGGGCACACTGAGTCATACTCAGCACGCAGTTGTATGGATTACCGATTGATTAAAACATGTTATTTCTCTGCGCTATGGAACATGTTGGAACTATGTAGATACATTTAATAATAATTCTGCCACGATCAAGTTATATTATGAATGAACTGTCATTTTGATTTTATATTATTTAAAAAAAAGTCCCAACTATATCTTCTGGATCTCCAAGCTTTGAACAATCATACTATTTGAAGTTAATGAGCTATTAAAGGACCGTTTGACCATTAGTTACGTGTTAAATTAGTTTTGCTGTTTTTGTGTTCTTTTTTGGAATTTCAATGGAAACCGTCTTCGCTCTCTATGTGTGGTTAGTAAGTGGCCAGGAGCCACACAAATCTTTCTGTAGTACCATGGCACAATAGGACACGAGGGTCATATATATGTGGGCTGAGGGTTCATATTCTCAATGGCCTACCAGCAGAAGAACCTAGAGATATATCGTCTGCTGGTTCTAATTTCACCTTCCCAAGATTTCGATGGGCGTACTGTTTATCAAAAAACGATCCTTTTTATTAACTGAACCAAATGTATAACTTTACGGAATCCTTATATAGAGCTACATCCAAAGTTAGGGCAAGCCACTGCCATCTGTAATATAAATAATTCCTTCTCACCACCCCTCCCCAGATCAAATAAAAAGGATTAATCTAAAGCACAGCCAGAGTGTTAATAATCTTCAAGTGCTTACGCCCTTCTTATATAATTCTCTACTTGGTCCATGACTATTGACTGATTCCAGAAATCCATTAAGTTACACTGCAGGGTATCTGGTTAGCATTCTGATATTGCAATCAGAAAGTAAAGTTCATGATTTTAAATAACTCCTACATTTATATAAATAACTTCCCTCTGCCTCTGTGCCACCTCCCCACCCCCTTGGCAATGAAATTGTTAAAAAAAAAAAAAAAAAAAAAATTTAGATTTAAATTTACCCGATTCCTTACATCAGCTCTAGCACCATCTTCTCCTCCCGCAATGTCACAGCAAAGGAGAAACCTAATGCTCATGCGCAGCAAGTACATCATACGCACTAGGCCTCCCCCCGTAGGACAGCTTGAAATTAATGCTTTCCTATGGCAATTTGCAAGCCACTAGATGTCTTCATGCAATGCGTAAAGACGTCCAGCATCGTTTCATGGAGTTAAACTCTGTGAAACTGCAGGAAGTCTGGAAGACAGTCTTAGAGCAGTCTTAAACCTGAATGTAAAAATAACTTTAGTCAGATGACGCGTTTTTGATGTCTATAGTGGCCTTTAACTCAAATACTCTGAATACACCCAGAAGAAGGACAGAGAAGAGGGGTCCAAGACATTTGTATTCTTAGAAAGAGCCTGTCTGAAATGTGGGACAATTGAAGGGTTCTGGCAAGTCGCGGAATGTCCAGGCAAGTCATGGAATGTCCAGAGAAGTCAAAGATGGACATTTGATGCACTGCAAATAAAAGTCAGTACTTACTTAGTAATATTTGTGAAACTTATAAAGAAATTATCTACATTGGTTTAGAATTTAACCTAAGAAATTCAGCTTCAACATGCTCTGCAGTCACAGCAAGGAAGCCTTTGTTTGGAATACAAGTCAGAAATATTATTCTTTTGGTAAATGAGGAAAAAGATGTACAAATGTGTTTTTGGTTTTCCTTGAGCAACATGAATCACTTCATTATAACATTCTCCAATTTTCTGAAACAAACCACATTTTATAATCTGTACCTGTGACCTTGCTTGCCTTTTGCAGTTTTTCTTGATGGTGATGGTTTTCTTTCAGAGGATGTAATGATAATAGAGTAGATGTGATTCAGTGGGTAAGCAGCAAAAGGATAGCCTTATAAGCCTCTCTATTAGCCATATTTCGGTATGTTACTGCACAGACCATTAAATACAACTATTAGGCCAAGCTTGGCAACGCAGATGATTGCAAACCTTTTTTTTTTCACATGATGCTCTACTCTTTTCGTACTGGTGAATGGATAGTCTGAGCCATAGCTAATGCACTGTAATTATATCTCAGACACAGAGAAGCCAAGGTCTAGCAAGTGACATCCTGTCTATGGAGACTTAAGTTCCTATCAGGTGCAGTCTGGCCCATCCATTTGCCTTTCCCCCATTCCTGGTTTGTAATGCATTGTTCTTAGTGCACAATGAAAAAAAATAGGTTTTAATGTAAAAGTCATAATTAGTTTGTTGGCAAAATAATTCCACAATTTTACAATACGATATAGGAATGACTTATTCAGGTTACTAATGTTACATAGATCAAAGCTCTGGAGCCATTGGTGGTTCTCAGTTCAGTCGTCGAGGAAAACAAAAGCCCAGGATCTGTCGGTAACCCCAATATGAACAGAACTGGAAAATTTCCATGTCCTTTACATATAGAAAGAGGATAAGGGACAGTGAAGAGGAGCCCAAGATATTTTGGTCTTAGAAAGATACTGTCTGAAAAAATGGGATACTATAAGAGTTCAGGCAAGTCACGGAATGGTCATACAAGTCATGGAATATCCAGACAAATCATGGAATATCCAGACAAGTCATGCAATATACTGAAAAGCCATGGAATGTCCAGGCAACTCATGAATAGACATTTGATGCACTGCAAATTCTGCCTCCGTGGTGTGCTTTGAGAACTGGTTTGGGAACCACCATTGCTTTAAATAATTTGACAGCTAATCACAATATAGCTAAAAATGAAAGCATTCATTTAAAATGCACTGATGGTTGTGGGTGGGTGAAGGGGGGCACACCTTATGGTATGGGAGTCAAGTATAAACAAATGGCCCTTTCTGCACCCATCATTAACAAATCTATAGTGGGATGATTCTTCTTGCATAGGATATGTGATCTGTGAATATGACAGATGGAAGCTGCTGAAGTTCCAAACTGTAACATCACATATATCTGCATATATCAGCATAACCTGTGACTGAGATCTGTACATGCCTGTGCATCTTCATCAGCATAACCTGTGACTGAGATCTGTACATGCCTGTGCATGCCTTTAGTTCCATCAATGACAAACGTTGTGAGCTACAAATGGCATAACCATTGTCTTATTACACCCTGTTGTCACTTGGTCTTTGGTCTCCAAGGACACTCTACATTCTGTGTGTGTTTAGTCATTCAGTCGTGTCCGACTCTCCGTGACCATATGGTCCATAGCAGGCCAGGTACATCTGTCAGTCACTGCCCCTCTGAGCTCCAACAACTTCATGTTCGTGGCTTCGGTGACCTCATCTATCCATCTCCGTCTCTGTCGTCCCCTTCTTCGTGTGCCTAGAATCTCTCCCAGGATCAGAGTCTTCTCTAGAGAATCATGCCTTCTCATTACATGGCCAAAATATTTGAGCTTCAGTGTCATGATCATAGCTTCCAGTGAACAGTTTGTCTTGATTTTCTGTAGTACGGATTTATTGGATCTTTCCAGATATTGAGCCCTAGATACTGAACCCAAGAGTATCTCGGTCCCAGATACTAAGCCCCATATAGGAAATATCCCAGTTGGACAGTCCAACCTAGAGACACAACATCATAGGCTAGCAGGGCCATTGCTTCCATTAGGCCACTTAGGAGATGGCCAAGGGTGCTAATTCCAAGGTGGCACCTTCAGTCCCAAGCAACTGCCACTGTCCTGCTGTCATTTAGCAGAGTAGGCACCTGCCTAACCACATCACCCCTGCCCCAGCATCACTACAAGGTATGGATGGGAGCTGTCCAAGCATACAAGACCATTGTATGCTGGGTATCTAAAAAAACACTTGGAACCAGTTTCAGCAATTCAGATTGCTAATGAATGTGCACATTGCATATGAAAAGAGGATTTATTATCATGGACTATGGCTGCATCGAAAAGAGGTATTAACTTTAGTGTAGGCAATACAAAATAACACACAGACTATATAACATATAAAGTTTACTTTTCAATATAGAAAAAAAATGTTTTCCTTAGGGGGCGTGTCCGACTTCCGGCTAGCACGGACGCATGGCTTGAGAGCTCCGCTGTTATTCCGGCCTAATTAGCGACAAAGACAGCAGAAAACTGCAAATTTATTCTAAAACCCTCATCCCCACAGAGGTATACCACGGAAATGTCACCCTCTAAGCAATTAAAGCTCACGGACACGACGAAAAACCGCAAAAAGGACCGAAAAAAGAGCAGCCAAGATGGCGGCGAAACGCATGGTGTGTCGAACGATCAGTCAGACAGTGAGTCAACCTCCTCTAAACTTTCAGACGCCACGGTCACGGAACGCAGTCTGCACAGAATGTTGCAAGACCTCCGTACTACAATCAGAAAAGATTTCTTGCAAATTGATAGTGAACTGAGGAGGGAAATCTCGTCATTGGGAGATAGAACCAGTCATTTGGAAAACAAATCGGATGAGCTGTGTGTCGCCCATAATGAGGTCGTTGACAAAATCCAGAAACTCTCAGAAGATAACACTACGCTTAAACTAAAACTGGCGGATCTGGAGGATCGATCACGGAGACAGAACGTCAGATTTAGGGGCATACCGGACGATGTACCCCATGATGCTTTGCCTGCTTTCATTCTATCTATATGCAAATCCCTGGTCCCGGATTTGCCTGACTCTGCATGGATGTTCGATCGCATGCATAGGCTTCCACGCCCGGCCCGCATGGCGAGAGACGTACCTAAAGATGTGATCGTGAAGTTCCACTACTTTGTTCATAAGAACACCCTCCTTAATGCAGCACGGAAAGTTGGCACCTTACCGGAACCGTTTCAACAAATATTTCTATTTGCTGACCTTTCGGCTTCCACAATGGCTCGTCGGAAAGAATTCCTGACCATCACCAAAACTCTACGCAACAATAATGTTTCCTACAAGTGGGGTTACCCAACAAAGCTTCTGGTCTGGAGAGAAGGGAGAACGGTTGTCATGAACGACCCGGACGAAGGCATGAAGCTCATCACTTCATGGGGTCTTTGGACCGCCACTAAATCGCCCTCGTGTGCAACATCTTCAACAGATCTCTCCCCGAGAAAACTACAGACGGATTGGGTCCTATCTGGTTCGCCGGCTACAAACTCATGAACTGTCTCCCGCTCACATGTTTGCATATCGATGAGTATACCCCATTTTATGCACAGTCTAGCATGTTTAAAACGTTATGACTTTTAAAACGTTATGTCTTCTCTTTATATGCTCTCTATGATTGTTCATAGCACCACATTTCGATTTGCAATAATTTCTCGGTATGTTATTCTTGGATCTCCTTTTACAACGGATGGGCATACCCCACTTGTTCACGGCACACACTACAAATCCCTCAGCATGTCGCTAGATTTTAAGTGCCGCTCATAGTGACAAGTAAATAATCTCATGCAAGCAGTGTTGTCATTAGGCCCCGATTGTGGGCTTTGTTATCAAACTGCTCACTCCCACACCTTATGTGCAGCCCACCTACCTGTACATTCCTAACAAATCTCGCAGATATAGCAATTAATATTTTATGTTTACCGTGGGTAGAATCACGACTGTTAAATTGATTGCAAAAATTTTACTTCAAGCGTTATTATCTGTAGTAATGTATGTATACATCGTTGCTTGCTACTAACACGTATGGCTTGCTACGCCTCCACCACTGTCAGGAAGGGCCAACTGTTTGCACCTTGCCAGATAATATGGGAGACTACTACCAGTATATATATTTATTAGAACTTATACTCTTGCTACCCCCACGCATTGCCATTATGAATGTACAGTGACAGCTCACAAACGTTTAACAACTACGAGCATGTACTCGGTAGCAACGAACGTCTCGACACCCCTTACGAACCCTGCCGACATTTCACTAATAAGTAGCTGCCACCCCCTCACATCATGTCACGTCTGGATGTTGTTTGTATATATTGCTTGCATGTTGCATAAAGCATAAATCCTTCAATCCGTTCGTCATCGTAATTCCGAATGCTCTAAGTTACTATACAGCCGTTAACATCTAAATGTTCCTATATTCCTCTGTATTCATTTAGATAGATACAGTTTGTATCATTTGGACAAACCACCTTTTATTCAATTTAATTGCAGCCATCCACTGTATTGCGATTCATTTTAGGCCTGAGGACTCTCCCTGGCCCCCCAGGTCATGTTTTGGGACACCGTTAGTGCTCTCATGTTGACCAAGATATATCTTCCCTATAGGAAGATAACTTTGTATATAGTTACTTTAGTTCTTATCGCTTTCTTCCCTTTCTTACTTTCCTCCCCCTATTTCTCACCCCCATATCCAGCAGCATTAACTGGTAATCCAACTCGTCCTCTTAACGCACGTAATCTTATGCCAGATTTGCTATCTTTAATTATGCAAACCACCGTCCTGCCATTCCTTCTCATCGCCAGACCGAAATGCCTAAATATCTGCTAGTGCCACACTTCCTGTCTAAATGATTAACACGATGAAAATTTTATCTTTAAACGTCAAAGGCCTTAACAGCCCGTACAAGCGCAAACAAGTTCTAAAAGAAATGCATAATTCCGATGCCGCAATAGTCTGTCTTCAAGAAACGCATTTCAGTATAAAGAATCCGCCTAAGTTACGATCCTCCAAATACCCCACAGCTTATCACGCTTATGCGCCTAATAAATCAAAAGGCGTGAGTATCCTAATACACGCAGATTGGGTATTTACCCCCACTATACAACACGTCGACCCCCAGGGGAGATTATTAATTATAGTGGGAGACCTTAATGGAATCCTAATAACGATAGCATCCTTATACGCCCCAAATGAGGCTCAATTTTCCTTTCTCAATAGAACTATAAAGAAGATCTCCTCCTTAAAACAGGGCCATGTTATAATTTGTGGTGATTGCAATTGTACCCTATATCCTACATTAGATGTCCAACGTTCCAACAATCAAAAGCCCAATAAATTAACCATCCAAAATAGCAAACTATTCTCCAATCTCATTTTTTCACATGATCTCTATGACACGTGGAGAAACCTATTCCCAGCCGCTAAAAATTATACGTATTTCTCCCCGGTCCATTTAACATACACACGTATAGATATCTGTTTGATAGACAAACTAACATTGCCTCACCTAGTGGATCAGACGATAGGTAATAGGACATGGTCCGACCATGCCCCGATAATAATAACAATAGCAGTGCCTTATCCCACAAGAGGCCGTGGTAAATGGAGATTGAATGAATCCATCTTTGACTCGGCATCAGATTTGGAGAAGATTGCTAAGGTACTGCAAAACTACTTCGAACTCAATAACACAATAGACACATCCGTAGAAACCCAATGGCTTGCCCATAAGGCGGTGATAAGGGGAGAATTTATAAAGCTGGGAGCGACTAACAAAAGGGTACTTCGCGATTCACAGCAAAAACTACTCCAAGATCTCACGTCTTTGGAAAACTCCAACAAATTATCCCCTTCTCGCACTATAACACAGCAAATCACCAAAACAAGAGACGAAATTCTAAAACTAAAGATTAAAGAATTTACGGCGTCCTCAACGAAACTTCGACAACATTATTATGGTATGGGCAACAAAGCCGGGAAACTACTAGCAAGTCAACTAAAATCCAATTACCTTCAAACGAAGATCCCATTCATTCATTCGAAATCACAGATGAAACTATATAATCCTACCGACATAGTGAACGAATTGGCATCCTTTTATGAGGATCTCTATAACCTTGATAAAAGGGAGGATTTGTGCACTCCGAACAAAACCGGAATACAACAATTCCTAGAACAAATTCAGTTACCAACCATCACACAGCAACAGAATAACCTGCTATCAGCTCCATTCGAAGAACTTGAAGTGGCCGCAGCTATTAAATCCCTCCCTAAACACAAAGCACCTGGTCCTGATGGACTCCCAAATTATTATTATATTAAATTAGAACCTTACTTAACTCCGCACATTACCAATCTTTTCAACAAGATAAGAGAAACCGGATGCTTTCCCAAATCCATGCTGGAGGCATACATTATCACATTACCCAAACCGAACAAACCACCTACGACATGTGGTAATCTACGTCCAATTTCGCTATTGAATGCGGATGTGAAACTTTATGCAAAACTCATAGCCAACAGACTGAAACCCTTGCTCCCTACCTTAGTTTCTGAAGAACAAGCAGGCTTTGTGCCCGGCAAGCAGGTGGGAGATAACACCAGATTCTGTATGGACCTCATTGAATGGGCCAAACGTCACCGCATGTCCGGGGTCTTAATGGCCTTGGACGCAGAAAAGGCCTTCGACCGCCTCAATTGGTCTTATATGGAACTCACCCTGCAAGCCTACGGTTTTTCAGTACCTTTTATCTCTAGTATCATGGCTCTTTACTCTTCACCCTCAGCGAAAGTTTTTAGCTCAGGTTTTTTATCCAAGAGCTTTGACATCTCAAATGGTACTAGACAAGGGTGCCCCTTATCCCCTCTCATATTTATTTTGTGTCTGGAACCACTCGTCCGATCGATCAAACAAGACTCATTAATTCCCGGATTTATTACACCGGCGGGGGAAAAGAAACTCGCTCTATTTGCAGATGATATTATTCTTTTCTTAACGAATCCAAGCTCCACCATACCTCACCTCATGCAAACGCTGGTTAACTATGGAACTTTGTCATTTTATAAAAATAATGTTAGTAAAACGCAAATACTCCCTCTGAATCTTGACCCTCCAACTGTAACTACTCTAAAATCAAGATTTCCCTTTGACTGGCGCACCACCTCGATCGCATATTTGGGCATAAAGCTCACCCTTACAGCCTCTCAGACTATAAAAGAAAATCACGAAGCGGTATTGTTGAAATTATCCAATCAACTAAAACATTGGGATAAACTGAACACCTCCTGGATAGGCAGGGTTAACTCAATAAAAATGATGTCACTCCCTCATATACTTTATCTGTTCCGTACGATACCCATCACTCTTCCCAAATCAATTCTTTCGAGATTCCAAACATCTATTAACGCGCACATTTGGAAGAAAAAACCTCCGAGAATCGCTACTTCATCATTATGGCGCCCCATCCATCAAGGCGGTCTTGGTGTTCCCAATATATATAACTATTATAAAGCCTCTATACTTGCACAAAGCTTAGACCTATTGTCGGGGAAAACAAGTCCGGTTTGGCTTAAACTTGAACAAGCTTGCAGTCAAATTCATTCCCTCTCTGATAAAATGTGGACTACGCAAACATGTACCACCAAATCTCTACTACCATGTACGAAATTTCTCCTGCAGTCATGGAAGTCATGGAGCACAGGCCTTTGTCCCAAACATGAACTATTCTTCTTGGCTCCACTAAAAGTCCTATCCACGACATCTCCAGATTTGTCAATTCAGCATTGGCCTAAACATGGTCTTACTCACGTGTACTCCTTGTATGACTCCGAAGGTATTCGTACTTTCCCAGACCTGCAAAATTCTCATAACCTTCCTCATAAAGACATTTTCCTTTATTTGAGAGTAAAACACATATTAAATTCAGCAAACATAACAAACCGGGATCTATCGTCATTTACCCCAATTAGTCGTACACTTTACAGCATAGGGAAATCTCATACCCCGCTGAAATTCCTAGCTCTGTGTTACCTAACCCAAGTAAACTCATCTAAGAAGGATAAATTACCCTATATGATAAACTGGGAAACAGATTTAAACACGACTTTTCACACCGACGACTGGATGTCTGCGATAGCAACCACAAAAAAGTCCACAAAATGCATTAATTTATGGGAAGCATATTTCAAGGTACTGATGAGATGGTACCTAGTACCTAGTAGGCTAAGCAAAATATATCCAACGGCCGCTCCCACTTGCTGGAGGTGCAATAGCGGTAAAGGCACCATGTTGCATATTTTTTGTGAATGCCCGAAACTCAGCGCATTTTGGATCTATGTGGCAAACGTAATACACAATATGTCAGGGATAAAACTCTCTTTTCAACCTGCTAGTTTTTTGCTTCACATTTTGCCTGACTCGTCCCACATCCCCTCGAGGGCAGCTGTCATTCATGTGTTAATTGCAGCAAAACTATGTGTTGCGTCCCACTGGAAAAGTGACTTTATCCCTTCTGCAAAAGAACTGCTTAATAGAATCAACACCGCATACTGCCACGAAAAGGAATGGGCAAAAAGAGGAAACATATCCAAATTCTACGAGCAATGGAATGGTTGGGACGCCACATACCAATACTACACCAACTTGGGCTAATTCTCTCTCAAGCCCGCACAGTACAATTTTTGCAGACTTCAAATGAGGATAATCGGATATGGGGACCTTTTATCTTTTCCTTTCCTTTACCTTCCCTTCTTCTTCTTTCCTTTCCTTTCCTTTCCTCTCCCGGCCTTTCCTTTCCTCTCTGCTCTCATTCTCCTACTTTGCAGCTCGTCTCTCATCCTGTCCCTCCTTTCTCCCCTCGGTTACCTTTACCTTCCACATCTTTCCCCTTCACCCTACAACAAGCGCTTCTCTGTGGCCAGACTCTCACCCAGAACACAGTAGACAACAAGTTTCGCAGCTGCTCAGAACGGCTACATTCCATTTGTAGGACTAAGATACGGTTGCCTTGTCTACAATCGTAAAACCCTTTAGAGTTTCCTGACTGAAACGCATCTAGGTCGTATTTTAGCAAAGTCACTTGACTCACCCAAATAGCTGAAGACCTCATTCCACCCCTCAAGCCTTACCTCTACTTTACACTACTCGTAATTGTGAAATCAAGGTCTTTCTGATCAAAGCACACTTCGGCACCATACGACTCATCCGAATCTCTTGGCAGCTTCTGACCCCATTTCACCACTTACACGGTTTATTACCATACATACTTACATATAAATAGGTAGTCGTATACAGTCGGGACAACCTGGAGGTCCTAGGACTATCACAAGACGAGTACATTAATTGCTCAAGCAGTATTGGTAATATTAACGTTGCTCCTAACGCGCTACTCCTAATATTAGCCTTAGGTCTCCCACCGTCACATCTGGGCCCTACTACAGGACTAATTAGACATTACACAGCATGATAGTTATGCACCTCACCACTTACTATCCTATTAGTGACTTTTTCACCCTATCATACTTCTATTTAATTACAATACATTATTCTTAATTATCCTTGATGTATCTTGGACACTATTGCTGCACCAGAGATAACGAGTGCTTCCTTCCTTGTGTATCCTGTATTCAAGTACATTGTGGAACAAATATTTATATGTGTGTATGATTCCGCTAATTAAACCACACTGGGTTATTGTCAGTACGTAGTTATGGTCTATTGTGGGCTATACCTGCGACATAACTGTAATGTTCTTACTCTGTACAAAATGTATGCAGCCTGCATTGATTCGTTTGTTGGCTTTCCTTTTACCCATTTCCCCTTTTCCTTTCTGTATCCCCACTGTTATTTTTCTTATGTACAAAATATCTCAATAAAAATCAGATATTGAAAAAAAAAAATGTTTTCCTTTAAGTTTAAAAATTTTTGGCTCTTGAAACGGTTTGTCAGCAAATAAGATATATTACTAAGGAATTGCAGAACAATATACATGTTATCATGGCAGCATTCCTCTTTAATTCCCCCCAGATATTTTCTTTTAGTAATGCTATCTAACAGGAAGTGTCAGCCTGAGCTGATCTTGGCCGGATTCTTTTTAGGGCACAATGTTGCAAGTCAGTAATGTCACTCGCAATCATTCAGTTATACATCAGGCACAACGTACCAGAGATTTGAAAATATTCTGATAGCTTGTTTTAGCTTTCCCAAGCAAACTCTGTTAATTACTTCCGATAGTTGCAGCTTAGAACAATGTATTGTTTTTAAGAAACAAAAGTAAAATTGCTGTGACCATAGTTTCTCTTTGAGTCTGTTGTCTCTCAGAAGTATCGACTGAGAAAAATAGTAAAAAGCTTTATTATTAAGCTTCAAATTACCTTTAAACAGGGCTGCACAAATCTCATTATATAACGTCGAACCTGGAGCATCATAATACAAATTAAATAAATGTGAACAGTGACGTAAATCATATATATATCTTTTGTTTGTTTTGGCCTTCATTTTTTTTTTTTTCTAAAAACACTGATTTCTCTCATGTGCAATTTCCAGCTTCCTCCTCGAAGGAAACTGGCTAAATATGCACGAACATATATCACTGTTTATGCATGTACATGTATTGGAAGCGTGATCAGAATTCAGCCCACATGGAACCCTGTGGATGCCAATGACATACGGATGTGTCAAGCAAGCTATAGCTTTTTTTTTTTTTTTAACAAAAGAGAAGAGCCAATAACTGAATGGTATTTCCCTCAGAAAAGCCATTGAATGCATTAGAAATAACAGAAAACATGACCAGAAAAGTATTGTTTATTTAATTTGCCTGTGACTTGTCCGGAACATTTTGATGTTTGTGTTACGAAATGTTTCAGAGGCAACTAATAAATGAAAATTGCAATATCTGTTTGTTAATGTCACAAGCCAATGCCGTTGGAATAATAAACATATAAAACAGACTTACCACCACCACCTCCGAGTAGACTGGAGTTTGCTGGAAAGAGAAAAAGACAATAATTAGTTGTTTGAAGCGTAGTAAACAAAAATCCTATATTATGCAATGTACATTGTACATGTTTACTGTATATACCACTGTCACCTTAGAGGACTGTGTACTAATCAGCATAGCGTACACATGTATAATAGACAGTTCCTGTAAAATAAAACCATTTGCATGTTTATATTGTTTTATTGTGTTTGTAGTGGACTTGTCATCAACAGAACACATAGTTGACAAGTTTGGCTTCAGGTTAATTTTACTGAAATCTGTGCGTCGTGTTTCTAAACCATAAACACTCGTATAAATTAAATCATAAAACAAAATGAAGATGGATTCATAGTTACATAGTTAAAGAGGCTGCAAAGAGTCCATCAAGTTTAGCCTTTTTCAGTGGTGTATCCTGGTTTTGTGCTGCCCTAGCATACTTTTGGGAATGCAGGCTGCTGTGCGCTTGCCGGTAGGCGGCTGGCGAGGGAGCTCTTCCTCTGAGCACTCTGCTCAGCTCCCTCGTGCGCCGCCGTCATATTCGTCATATTCCGGCTCCCAGCCTCACTCTGCAGGCGGCGCGCAAGGGAGCTGAGCAGAGTGCTCGGAGGAAGAGCTCCCTCGCCAGCTGCCTACCCGCCAGCGCACAGCAGCCTGCACGCCCGGCCGGCATGTCAGTTAGCCGTAAGGCTAACAAGGCATTTGCCCTGGGCGGCATTTTCCAGGGGGGGGGGGCAAAAAACGCCGCCCCCTGGAAAATGCCGCCCAAGGCAAATGCCTTGTTTGCCTCACGGCTAAAACGCCCTGGCCGTTCTCTCATTTGTATTTGCTGTTGATCCAAGAGAAGGCAAAAAGCCCAATCTGAAGCGCTTCCAATTTTGAAACAAACTAGAAAAAAAATATTCTTCTTGACCCCAGAATGGCAGTCAGATGCCTCTTTAGATCAAGAAGCTACTACCCTACGAATTAAAATTTATATCCCAGAGTTTTATACATTTGGAGTATTATGCATTAAGGAGGAGAGTATATTTAAAAGAAGAAAAACTACCACAACAAGAGGACATAGTATTAAATTAGAGGGACAAAGGTTTAAAAATAATATCAGGAAGTATTACTTTACTGAGAGGGTAGTGGATGCATGGAATAGCCTTCCAGCTGAAGTGGTAGAGGTTAACACAGTGAAGGAGTTTAAGCATGCGTGGGATAGGCATAAGGCTATCCTAACTGTAAGATAAGGCCAGGGACTAATGAAAGTATTTTGAAATATTGGGCAGACTAGATGGGCTATCTGCCGTCACATTCTATGTTTCTATGGACATATTCAATTGCTGCTTAAGCTTCTTTATAATTAAAAAACACCTCCAGGCAGATAATTCCACATCTTTGTTGTTCTTGTTGTGCAATTCCTCCTCTTTTAAGATGATGTTGTCCTATCCCCATATAACATGTGAACATAGTCCTTTGCATGCTGACCCACAAAGGTTGAAATGTTAAAAGAACCAATCCGGTAATAATATTTAAACTATACATTTGCTGCCAAGTTACATAACACTATAAAGATAAAACTGTATTTCCTATAAAGTGACACCGGGTCATTTTATTTATGAAAATCATACAAAAAAAAAGACTTTTTCTTCTCAAACTTTGATTATAATATGTACCAGCATTTACTGGTGTAAAAAGTGGAACTTCTAAAAATACTAATAATTTCCAAATGTTAAGGCAATTTTTATGTTAGTGTCCCTGCATGAGCCGTGTCTTGTTTCCTCACCCCAGTAGACACTATTGAAGAGTTTTACTGCAGTAAATAGTGCAGTGGAGGTAAGTAAAATAGCACTTATATCTGCAAAAATGTCATGTTTCTACGCACAGGGAAATGACACAAGCAGACGGATTCTGGCGAATGCCTACCATAGCGCGTATGTGCGTTGACTGCAACGGTTAAGTTAATACATTCAGACACACAGACATGCCATAACAATAAAAACTGTTAAAAACAGGTTAACGCATATCTACATGGTGTTATGGTCCTAGGTAATAACAAAGATATAAACATATATTTGGTTCCTTCTCATAGAAACAGTATTAGAATTAGGTCATTCATTTTAATTTAAAAATAAATATTATATGTTTTCTTGAACAGTAATATGTTTAGAGCAGATAAGGTTATCTTTATCTACATAAAGTTAAAGGAACACTCCATAGTCCATTTTTTTTAAAATCACTATTTAGTAGATATACCCCCGAATTAAAACTTGTGTGCATTCAATTATACATTTTTCATTGAAACTATATCTAAAAACAGATTGCACGACCTGCAGATTTCTTGACTGCCTTTTTAGGTGCTCCCCTTCTAACCCCGCCTACACATTCAGCCTGTGCTGAGGAATACTCCAATCATAGGCTTCTCATTAGGAAGTCTATGTGCTTGAGCCGCTAGCATGCACGCATGCGAACACTGCTTTTTAATGCTTCTCAGTGAGCCGTAATACAGCTTATTGAAAATGGAGGAAGGTAGGCATGCACTAGCACTGCACGCCCGCCACTTCCACTCGCTCCATAAAGCTAACAGAGGTAGAATAAAACCTCTCTAGTTTTCTGATGAACATTTCTGCCCCAATTATAAAAGTCCCGATTTTTATTGAAATCAGCACTTTTAGAAGCTGTCACAAATGCGACAGCAAGCTTTATATGTGTGTGTGTCCCTTTAACCCCTTAAGGACACATGACGTGTGTGACATGTCATGATTCCCTTTTATTCCAGAAGTTTGGTCCTTAAGGGGTTAAGCTAAATTTGTCTATCCCTGATAAGTATAAATCATTAAAATTCATCGTCAGGTTTTAAATAATTGGGACATCAAAAACTACAGGTTTCCATCAGAATTGTTATTCTACCTAAAATATTTTTTCACATAGTATGCATCAATAGCTTCATGCCACACATCTGATTATGAAGCTTAAAGTATTTAATTAAAACGCTGTCAAGATTTAACATTTTCACAGTACAATGTCTTTTGAAAATCTCACATTATCCAAATACCATCCCTGTGTGTTCTTTGAACACATTTAGCTTTGAATTATGCTACTAAACATAAATCCAAGATCACAGTGAATACAAATATACACATATTGTATTTTAGAACCTTGACTTATAGACATTTAATGCTTAACAATGAGCTCTTAATGAAAAGATCGAGGGATCTTGGGTTTTAAGCATCCCTATATGTTTTTACACAAACCCGACTATTAACTTACCGAGCCTTCTCCAACTCAAATATAATTAGCTTGAATCCTAACAAAAACATAAATTTATCTATTTCCAAAGATATTCATAGGCTACATCAATCAGCGTCACAGCAGTAAAACCAAAGAAGAGGCATTTGCCAATACTACAGACTGATTTCAGTTCATCAATAAAACATCGGTGACGAGACAATGAGCTGAGTAATGTACAAATCAGCTTGTTGCATTCCCTCGCACACACTTGGCGGAATGTCCCTACGTGTCACTACATTTTGTTTGATCTTGCTACGGAGGTAACATTTTAACAGCAAGACACGGCACTAAGCGGAATTTGGAGTAACTAGGCTGTTAGATGATTGACACTTTTACCATGGCAACCCAACTTTTCAAGAATTACATTTTCCTTGATGATAAGCCTAAAATCTGGCTGAGCATCTCAAATACCGTAATTCATGAAAATAATCTTGAATGCAAAAATTAGCCTCACTGGTTTATACGACCACTGTTTGGTCATTTCAGCGTGATTATATTTTACGGATAACACAGGAATGCACTGTTTGCCAAAATAGTCACAAATCTACTTAAAATTCATTATTGATACATCATTTTCCTTCTACCACTGTGGGAAATCAAGTTACACTCTTACAACAGGTTTTGGCGCTGCCGGCTGCTGGCATGGAATCAGAATGAATCATCATAGCTGAAGGCTTGAGGGTATCTCAAAAGAAAAATACATTATTATTATTATTTAAAAAAAAAATGCGTAAGAAAGATATAGTTGATTCTTTTGAGTGTGTGAGTGTTTGACTGGCAGGCTGTTGGCACATGTCATGCGTCAGGAACGTACATACATGCCTGGCCTAATAACCCACTGTGCGACACAGCAAGTGAACGATATTATGTAACCAGCAGGCTCGTGTTTGTGCATGAACTCCTTCAGTGCTGGAGTATTTGCAATATGCTTGCTGAATTGGTCCAGTTCATTCTATCACACAGGGTTTTACTGCCATAGATAATGGATAAGATACTGATTAACCTCTGTCTATTTTTCTATCCAGCCACACTGTGATAGAGTATGGTAGTGTTTCTGCATTGTTGTTGTCTATCACTCCAGATGTTGTAGACTACATCACCCATGATGCTTTGCCATCATTATGGCTGTAGGAAGATGATGTTAGATGTAGTCCACAACATCTGGAGTGCCAAAGGTTGCCTAACCCTGCTCTAGATCGTCACTTGTAGTACATAGATGATACTTGCTTATTTTTTTATTTTATTTTTTACACGATCTGCATAATTAAATCATAAATGGATAAATATTCCTTAGGGATGGCTCAGAGTGATGTGAATAACAGCTTTCACTTTGACGTTTGTTGCTAAAAGCCAAGCGTAACAGAAGCACATTAACAATAGTGAAAATCTGAACAGCTCGCTGAGTGGCTGGCTAGCTCCTTATGAGAAGCTCTCTAACAGATTACATAACAGAAGGTACACTACCTGCATCGCGTGGACATCAGCTTCATCCCAGCAGTTCAGATCCAAGGCAGGCATTGCACTAGACATACAGTATCCCCAGATACTCATAGGCTTTTTCAGGGAGTTATCGCTGTTACCCTCCAGATACAGTAAGCGGAGTCAATATTCAGATCATTCTTTTATACTTTGTATGCAAACAGCCTTCTCCCTCAAAATGTAAGAGGCAAGTATGTCTCTGCTTAGCAGTGGATTAAAATTCTAAATAAATATGTCTGCCTATAGTAACTGTGAAGTTCCACTCACACAGTACGTTCCAAGCGCCTGGAGAGTGCCAACACCATAATAGAGTGAAGATGTGCGCCCCAAACACGAGGCGGCCCACATCTTCACTTTTTAATTTTTGAAAAGTACATTCAGTCGAAATTCCCTGTGTGATATATATGTAAATATGTAAATCCTATATTATACATGGGATTTACATGCGAGAATCACTGAGTTTGAAGAAGGCACTGAATCAGGTGCTCATTGGTTAATTTAACTGAATCAACTGGCATTGCCTTTAATAAATATGAGAATCACCAATTTGATCATTTCAGTAATCATGATCTGCACTGCATTCAGTCCAGTGAATAACTGTGTGAGTGTATTGTGCATTTTAGTCGATACGTGGATCTTGACTGTAATCTGAGGATGCTCAGACGAACTAAACGATGAAAAAAACATTGTTTAAAAATTCTGTCAAAATTAATTGGGGATACAAAATAAATAATTAAATCAGTAGCTAATTATTTATATAAAGAAAGAAGGCAGATAAAAAAATATTCAAATTTTCCCTGGTGTGAGTTAAAGCATTATAGATGTATTGAGTCTATCAGCATCAATGGAAATTCTAACCTTTTAAACGGGGAATTCCAAAGATTCTATATCAGTTATATCTAACCTTAGCAAGGCTGCACTTTACGAGATACGTTTTCCGGAGATCGCAGAGCATTATGGGAAATATTCTCTACAAACCACTGCAGTTTCAAGGTTAACCATCAGTGTTGTAATGTATTTGTTTTTGATTGGTGGAGAGAGCGGAACGGGATTGATGTAGAAGCCTACTTATTATTATCTTATTGGTCTGCTTGACTTGGCTTGTGCTGTAACCCCAGTCTGGAATTTACGAGTCACACTATCAAACATTTGTGATGATGCGCAGATTTTTTTGTTTTCGAGAGGGATACAAAGACACTGTTCAAGGAATGTTGCCCTCTGATGTTAAGCTACTCAGAGAGATTTATGAATTAAACAACTTGGCCACATTCATTATTGTACACATAAAGAAAATGGTGAATAAACAGCTATGAACAGTTATTGGCAACGCATATCAATGATGATTTGATGATAGTGATTATTATTTAATAGTCTGATAGAATAAGTGTAGATTACAATACAAAGCAGTGCACAATTTAAGGTGTAGAATTGTAGCAGAATTACTAGAGCAAGGATCTCAAATTCTGCCCAAGATGTTGATTGTGAATGGGATGGGAGATCAGAGTTCAAGATGTCTATACTAGAGGAATTGGTTTCTCCAAATGCTTGATCTGGTCCTAAATTGGTGATTATAATGTACCGTGACTATATAAATATTACTTTTTCGATGAGTAGTGTGTAAGAGGAGCTACCCTTTATTAGTTAATCTTATTGCTGTAACGCTGGAAGGTCACATACTGCAGGGTAGCATTTTTATGTACTGCCCATTAGAATGTAGATTTGGGTTCATGGGACTGAGCAATGGGCATCCCATGGTTCTGGTCCCTTATGCATTAAGGCTGTGGTTTCAGATAGATTATTGCCAGTAGTATGTAGAATATTATTCTACAGGAATGAAATCAACTCAGTAATCAAGGTGGAACATTGATTAGTTGATCTTTCTCCTACATGCTGTATAACTGCCAAATGCCCAACTCTGATGGGATAGTCCCAAGTCTAGGCCTCTGTACATCCACTGAGGTATCTCCAGGTATGTCCCATCTGTATGAGGATTTATGAGTTTGCTGTCTGGCTGCCCTACAGGACTGTCTGAAATCTTGGCACACATACAGACATACCCAGCAATGCCAATAATGTCACTGGCACACTCCACAGGGGAGCCACTCTAATGCTGGCAAGCATCTACCTCCCAAAGGGCATCTCTTGTCATACCCTGCCCATCAGCACAATAGGTCAAATGAGCACGGGGACAATTATATTATATACACAGCTTACCCTTGTTCCTGAAATGCCTTTTTCAGTAACATTAGATTCTACTAACTGTACTGATTTTAATTTAACAATGAATTAAAAAAAGATATTTATACTCTGTCACATAATTCAGTGATGTGCCATGTATTCAGGTGTACATTTACCACATTTTCCAATTATAATATGTTCTAACCTATTATTGTATCCCCTACTTCATGGCCTGTGCTGATTCTGCCTTTATTAGATTTTCCCGAAGAACTACGGTAGATTGTATCTAACCATGCACAGTTCTGGTGGGAACTGAGCACATCTACAGGTCAGCAGGAACGAGAGGCCAGGAGGATCAATACTTTATTTCCCAGAGTTTTAGATGATCTGTTGCACTTCTAGCACCCTAGTGCTTAACTTGTAAAAGTTAACAGTTTAACTCCTTCTGGAGCATAAGCTGCGTCTCATACTTACTGTGCCGAATGAAATGGTTAAGGATTCCCTTGCAGTTCATTACTGAATAGTTTACAACTAAATGTTGGGGTTAGAAAATCTCCCTCTGCGATCTGGTCTTAGAGATGCATATGTATTTATTATTAGCTTTTTCTTTTCAAAATTTCAGAATTCAGCTTTCCAAAATGTACTGTTTGATGAATAAAAATACATTCACCAAACCCAGAACTTTAGAGATGCACCATAGTGACTTAATTGGAATAAAGGTGTTATGGTGCAAGGAGGTCACTGTGCATGTTTTTAGGTGGTGAACTACTGATATCCTATCCTATCAGCGACTCCCAGTTCGAGGTTTCCTGATTCAATTTCCAGACTGTGGTGGAAGGAGATGGGCAGAGCAATCTGGCATTGGATTGAACACTTTGGGGTTAAACTGTTCATGAATGGTTTTACCTCTTATGTTAACCTGGAGAATGAGTACCTCTTTGCACCATAACACCTTAATTATAACACATTTTCTATAGTGCTCGCAGTGTTTCTCTAACAAAGAAATTGCACATATTAGGTCCAATTAAAAACTCTTCAATTCAGCTTGTTTATATTTGCTAGTTGAGTTTACTTGGTCATTTTGGTGTGAATAAGCCAATTCTCTTCCCAGTTTCCAGTTTTGTAAATAAACTCCAAAGTCAGACACACAAACTGTCCAGGACGTGCCAGGAAAGTATCCAACTGAACTTGGGCATCAGTTCCACCATCCAACCTTAGTTTTCAGTTGCAGGAAACCAGAGACACCATCTCACAAAGCATAGTGTGAGCGCATTATAAGACACCCATACATTCCTGGTGTTTCTGTCCATACAGACCACTTCAAAAGTATATAAACAAACTAGATATCAAGCACTGAGACTCAAATTCAAGCCCAGAAGATGCCCTGGTATGGCGAAAAATATCTAAGAGGCAGATTTTGCTCTACAAATGGATAACTAGGGTTATATTATGTAAAAATAGCTGGAGTGGAAAAATTCACTATGTCAGCTATGCTTTCAGTTTAAATAATCTGTCCTTGAATTTAAAATTCACTTTGAATTCTCCTACATGGCTGCGAGTCATCCAAGAAAATATCAAGGCCCACTCCCACCCGAACGTCTTTTACAAAAACTGCAGATTTCATTTATACATTTTACATTTATAAATTAACCTTGTTACACCCCCCTGGCTGTCAATCAGATAACATGTATGTTACTTCCTGGTTCACTTAGGTTAGTGGAACGAAACTCAAGAGGCAGCAATTGCCCAGAGCACCTGCATTGCAAATACTTCTCATTGGAAAGTCTGTGATTGGACAGCCACAGAAAGTCTGGGCGGAGTTAGAAGCAGAGGGCTGACAAAAGCTGCAGACGGAGATCTGCAGATTTTACAAGCTATTTTTATATTTACAATAACGAAAAAAATGCATAACTAAATGCATGCATATATTGGGGGTATATATATATCAAATTGTGCTTTTTTTTCATTTATTGTTGTATTTAGACAGTGGAATGCCTCTTTAATTTGAACTTGCAAATCACGTGCTTTCAGAATTTTGACATTCACATTACAGAAGTTGTTACCTATGCAAATTAAAATAATGTCTCTGTATTACATAGCAAAGGATCATTTTGATCAATTTCCCCCACAATGTATAATCCAGCAATTCTTAAAAGGATGTGAAAACAGAAGTCATTAAGAGGAATAATGCTTTTTTTCAATATTGTTATTTGTCACACAAAGGAAAAAAAGCAATCTATCTGCAAAAAAACTATAGCTGAAATAGGTCTGCACTCAAACACCACACGTCTGTATCTGAGAACACTGTCTCAACTTGCACGCAACCTTGAAATGAAGAAAAACAATGTTCTAGTAATGTTGTTAGTGTAGTTTTCCATGTGGACACTATTGTAGACAGCCATACATCATTATTATTTTATAAAAAAAATGTTAGATGAAATTTCTTTTTAGGGGTAAAATACAAAAAAAATTAAGAAATGCAGCCAATTTCCTGCAAAGTCCCTTTCTACTAAACTGTGACCCCGAAGAGACCTGATCATTATTTTCATTAACAAACATAAAGAGACCTGGACGAGAATTGAAGAAAAATGAGGCACAGCTGATTCAAAAGAGGCAAAAAAAAGGGGCAAATGTTCAGCATTGCTCTACACAACAGACAAAGGCCTTGATTTAATAAGCCTTCCAAATGATTTCATTCTGTTACAAAAACGTTCCAAATGATTTATCTACACAACTTCCTTTATACTTTATTGGTAACTTCTGTAAATAAACCATTTGGAAAGAAGGTCCACAGAATTGAATCATTTGGAAAGCTTATTAAATCTAGGCCATAGACAAAAGGTGAAAACATAAAATATGAGAATTCTGAATTCTGAGAAAAGGCAAACGCTTAGAGAAGCTCAGTAACTTTCCCTTTAGTTAGTACCCACTCAGGTCTCAAAAAAGTGTATGCTCAATTGTGCCATTATAAAGAGAACCTATACCATTTGCATATTAGACTGATCTCACCAATTAGGGCAGTCCAGGACCAGTTGAAAAGGTAAGGGTAATGGTAATCGAGGCGTGAACCCCATGCTCACTGTGACTATTGTCATGCATGAAAAAGGGCATTCATTCTCGGGACGAGAATATCATTTTGCCTCTCTATATATCACTGGTAAGACCACACATTGAATATGCTGTGCAATTTTGGGCACCTGTTCTAAAGAAGGATATCATGGCACTAGAAAAAGTGCAGAGGCGGGCTACAAAATTAATAAAAGGAATGGAACATATCAGCTATGAAGAAAGGTTAACAAATTTAAACCTATTTAGTTTAGAAAAACGTCGCCTGAGAGGGGATATGATAACATTATACAAATATATTCGGGGCCAATACAATCCATTGTGTGGAAATCTATTCACAAACCGGACTTTACATAGGACACGAGGTCATGCGTTTAGATTAGAAGAAAGAAGACTTCGTCTAAGGCAAAGGAAAGGTTTTTTTTTACTGTAAGAACAATCAGGATGTGGAATTCTCTGCCTGAAGAAGTGGTTTTGTAGGGTAATAACTGCTTGATCCAAGGATAAATCTGACTGCCATTCTGGGGTCAAGAAGGAATTTTTTTTCCTAGCTTGTTGCAAAATTGGAAGTGCTTCAAACTGGTTTTTTTTTCCTTCTTTTGGATCAACAGCAAAAACATATGTGAGGAAGGCTGAACTTGATGGACGCAAGTCTCTTTTCAGCCATGTAACTATGTAACTATGTAACTATGTAACTATGTGACTAGAGGGGTTTCAGCTACACCCTGCTGAAGAGGTCCAAAGAAGACAAAAGTGATCATCTGGGGTTGCTGTATCTCTTGTGTGGAGGAAACTAACCAGCATTTTGGTTCAGCCCAAAGAGGGCAACAATGATCATCAGGGGTTGTTGTATCGCTCGTGCAGAGAGAACATGCCGACATATCGGTTCAGGACTGCCAGTATGGGTGGGATCAGTCTGATATGCAAATGGTATAAGACACAAGTAGCAAAAACATTCTTGAGACCTCAGCAGGGACTAACTGAAGGGCAAGTTACTGAGTTTCTCTAAGTTTTTGCCCATTTTTAGATTTTTCATATTCTCTGTTAAAACAAAAGATACTTTCTCCTCTCTTGAAGATATCTGCATTGACAAAAGTCTATAAAAAATTAGCTATCAAACACTGAGCCTTAAAGACAAGTCCAGGAGATGCTTTGGTATGGAGGGAAATCTCCAAGAGTTGGATTTTGCTTAACCCATAAATTGTTAAACAAGACTTTCACAGGAAAACATCTGGGGGGAAAATGGGTGTTGGTTGACCACTTCCCATATCATTCTTGCATCACAGTCTAAAAAGCTGCTAAACTATCTCTTTAGCTATGTGTAGACATAGCATTTTACTTGGCAGGTATCCTGCTGAGTATAAATAAAGAGCCCAGGGTTATCATAACCAAAGGTTTGGTATTACAGTACAACTAACTCAAAGATTGTGAACAATTGGCTCATGTATAGGTAGCACATTATTCATTTTATTTCACACAGATAGACATATATTAGGCCAACCTGCCATGCGATGGGTTATATGCACGATTAGAAATATAGTTTATAACAATTCTCATTTAGGCACATTTGTAACTTACAAACCACACTGACCTTTTCACTGCAATGCAAAAAGGCACGAAAAGACATTTTCAACATGACAGACGTCTTGCCATTTCTTTAATTTTTTTTTTACATTCTTTATTTTTGACTCAGGTCATGGATTCAGTGTGACCATTGAGGTTTACAGAAGAGAGGTAACAGTGTAGACAATACAGTTTATACATAACATTAAACTTGACCAATGTGTGACATTTGTGTGGGGTTTAAATAAGCAAGGGTCAAGCTAAATGACTTAATAGGTTAGGTATAGTACCGTTTTCCTGCTAGGGCCGCTGGGGAGCTATACCCGGTGCTTGGGTTCTTGAGCTACATGCTCCCGTTAGAAAGGTGTACCCCATTACCCTGGGGAGAGGGGGGGAGGTGAACTTATAGTTAGGCTCAGTGGGTGAGGAAAGGAACAGTCCCGGTCACTGTGAACAGTGTGTCCATGTGGCCCTGGGGCTTTAAGGAGGTGAGTGCTAGGTAGTGTTGAGTCCTGGGGCTTCTTGAGGGTTATTCCTTGTTGGCGATGTTTGTGCGTCTGCTCCCGCCCATCGTGGGGTGAGCGGTGTTGCTGTCGGAGGGTCTCTTATCGCCGATCCCGTCGCCGGGCGCGCTGGCCAGGGTGTTCTGTGGCATTCCCAGGGTTGGCAGAAGATCACTGGCTCCTTGTAGGTCGCGGACCTTGTAAGAAGTGTCGCCGTGTAGGATCAGGAGCATCCAGGGTCGCCTCCACTGGTAGGTGATTTTGTGTAGGTGGAGGAGGGCTGTGAAGGGTTTCAAGGTGTGGCGCCAGGCCAGTGTCGGCCCCTAGAGGTCCGCGTAGAATGCTAGCTGTCTGCCTTCGAACACGAATGGGGACTGTGTCCTGGTTGCATGGAAGACCGCTGCTCTGTCCCCGTGGTTCAGGAAGCGCACCAGGAGGTCTCCCGGTGCTGTAGCTGGGGCTTTAGGTGGACGTGGGAGGTGGAACATCCCTCCTAGCATTGCCTGCTTGGCCTGTTTGGCGGGTAGCAGAAAAGCCAGCAGGCGTCGCATGAAGTGCGGTACCTCCGCCTCCGGGATATCCTCTCCGAGACCCCTGATTTTAATGTTCAGGCTTCTCCTCTGATCCTCAAGGTCAGCAAATCGTTGGTCTGTTGTGTGGGACAGTTATTGCAGGTCCTGCACAGCTTTAGTTAGCTGTGTTGTTTCTCGTGTGTTACAGCGGGTGTCTGCTTCCAACGTGGTTAGGCGACCTGTCAGACCTTGCAGATATCCGCGTATCTGGGCCATGTCTGCCTGTATGGTGAGTTGCAGCCCTGCCAGCAATTCTTTCATCACCACGGTGGTCACGGGCGAGTTGTCCGCTCGCGGGCTTGCTTGGGCTGGAGCTGTTAAGATGGGTGGGCAGTGTAGGTCGGGCCCGCTGGTGAGATCGTCGGACATTTCGTAGTAGTCATCGGCGTAGTCAGCCATGTTTGGGCCTGTGCTGCTGCAGGCCTGCAGCCATAAGTCGCCAATAGTTCCGCTTAGCTGGGGCTTGTCAGGCTTGGGCTTCTTAGTTTTCCGGACCATCTCTTCGCCCCTATTTAGGGGTGTCGGTTGGTGCCCTTTATACGGGTTTTGTGCCATGTTAGAGGGTCTACTGCTATGGCTTGGTCCGGAGCTCCGGTAACATGCGACCATTCAGGTACGTTTAGGTCCGCCCCCATTTTTTTTTTTTTTTTACATAGATATAGATCTTATTCAGGTCTCCAATTCATGAAATCTTTTTATATTGTAAATTCAGAACAAAATGGAATTGAATGGGACTGCGTAGTGTTGGCTCTTGTTTTATCTTAACTGATACTCTGTTTCCAAAAAAAACCTAGACGAAGAGCTACAAAGTTGTTTGCGTCTAGCTAGGAGAAAATGCGATATGTTATCATGTTCTTACCATTAGCTAATGATACTCTGCACGTCAACCCAGCTATATGCCCAAGTTCAAGCATATATATCTCAGTGTTCTTTCCAAACCCTTTCTTCTAAATGCCAATGAGTTCTAAAGAACTAATCGAGGCTCAAATGGTAAGAATAAGGGACATGGAAAGATAGGTAGACAATGACAGAAACATGCATCAATGGCAATTACAATATCATGTTTTATGAAACCTCCATGGAGATTAAATTAAAGAATACCTGTAAACAGCTTGGTGTTGTCAGAATTAAAACTAGCCAAGGTCAGGATTACAGAATAATATAAACTCTAATAACTCAACAAATCACGGGATACTGAAATCTACAGCCAGGACAAATGAGCTTGGGTCAATACAAGAAAACAAACTCAGGAATCTATTATTCAAGAATCACATGACTCTATCAAAGTTGTTTATATATTGAAGGATTGTGCATCAGTAACACATTATTTGTGTTGGGTGTTACAGTTATAAAAGGACAAAAGGTAGTCAGGGTTGGTGTCTAAAGTAATGTCCGATGGTAACTCGAATAGAACATGGGAGTGCTTGGAATTAATATCCAGTGGATGGCATGTTACATTGAGAAATGATCTTTAGACCCAAAATGTTTGTATGCTTTATGTTCTGTAATAAATATTAACTATACTACACTATAGACACAAAAACAAATTTAGTTTAATGAAGCCGTTTTGCTGTATAGATCATGCCCCTGCAGTCTCACTGCTCAATTCTCTGCCATTTAGGAGTTAAATCACCTTGTTTATGCAGCCACAGTCACACCTCCCTGAATGTGACTTGCACAGCCTTCCTACACACTTCCTGTAAAGAGACAGCTAACGTTTACACTTCCTCTATTGTACAGTCTGTTTAATTTAGAATTTCGTATCTCCTGCTATGTTAATAACTTAATAGAGCCTGTTGGAGCATCCTATGTGTGATTAAAGTTCAATTTACAGATCAGGAGATAAACACATCTAAAGCAAGTTAACATCTGATTGAAAATGAGACAATTTTTTTTTCAAGCAGACTGTGTGAGTCACAGACAGGAGAAGTGTGGCTAGGGCTTCATGGACAGAAACAAAAATTATTAACTCCTAAATGGCAGAGAACTGAGCAGTGAGATTACAGAGGCATGATCTATAAACCAAAACTGCTTCATTAAGCTAAGGTACTATTAGTGCCTATAGTGTCCCTGTAATGTAGCATATGGATGTGCAGTTCTGTACCTGTGGCACTTTTTCCTTATTTCCTTATTTAACAGTCCACATCGTTTCAGTATTCTCATAGGAACAGAACCGGGCATGCCTAAATCCTGTACTATTGGCGTGCCGTGAGTACCTGGATGTGAAGTACAGCTCTATATACCACTGCTTTACCATGTGTCACCTCGACCTACCTCCAGAGGGCCACTCATTCATTTACCTTCTCTACCCATGGTAAACTATGTCTACTTATATGTTAAATATTTGTTTTATTATTATTATTTTAAATAGTATTGCAAACAACTACTTTGATTAAAACCAGAATCAAATTCAATTATTCTTAAGGGAAGGTGTTGAGAACAAGCATTGCATTAAAATTTCATAAGAAAATCTATTGTTAATTGACAGATATGCCAGCTGCCTGTATCATTAAGGAAAGTAATTACCTGCTTCAGGATGCTGATATTACAATATAAAGGCAAATCCAAAACCTGTCAGTGACTCAGAGAGCAGCACAGATGCTTTAAGGGTAGTAAGAGAATGCAGCAAAAATAAAGTCTGTTCTGGGAATTAAACAATAATCACAGTTTAACAATGAAGGGAGATGATGCTTTATAGTCCTCAAAAGACAGAGGCTTTCTGTAAATACTTACTAGTATTTATTAGTACTATAAATATTGCTAGGTTTGACAGTTACGCTGCATTTGGTGTGGTATAATTATTTTACCTTTAATTGGAATTTTTGTCATTATTCAATAAATAATAAGGGTCTGTTTTGGGGGTATATTTTTAATGAGTAAGTTGTTTGTTTGTTTTTTTAAAGATATTTTTAGGAGAACATTTTATCAAGCTTGTCTCGGAGAGCATACCACCACTTGGCCTAGCTAAGACGTATGATAATTAATAACCTCTCTTCCCAAATCATTATGGAATCCCGGGAAATGTCAATAACAATATACAGCGATAATGACTTTAGTGATGAACAATACAACCATGACTTAATTCTCCGAGACTTTGCTTAGTAATATTGACTGGAATCATCTTACTCACTGAGACTCTTTTACAGTAATCCTGTTAACTGGAGTGCAACCAGATCGTAAGTCTACCTTTAAAGGTCTTATAAGTCAATAAAAACAAATGGACAAATCTATCAACTTGAGATTTTTTTGATGACTTTATCACAGTTCTCTTTGTATTCTTCCCAACACATGCAGGTAGAGATGTGGAACAGGCAGCGGGTGAGAAAGGGGCAGACACGCCATGAAACTAGGATGACCTCCCAACAGCCCAAATGGACACATAAGAACACTTTCATTCAAGGTGTGTGACTGGTAGTGTGGCTGGGGCAGGGATTTCCTGTAAAATCTTAGGTGACTTACTAATAACAATTTTTGCATTCATAATGTATTTTGGAACAAGAACAATGTATCATAGACAAACAGACTGATTTCTAAACACATTTATTGCAGTTTAAAGACAAATTACTGGGAGTATTAATGCTGTGGAGCTCTGTTATACACCAACAATAAGAAATATAGAAAGAGGGACAGAGGGATTATGGCCCAAAATAAGGACTGTCCCTCTAAAATAGGGACAATCGGGATATATGTATGTGCACATTGCTTATGAAGCACTCTGTCCATAGTCTCAGTGTCTTCAGATCACTCTGTGCAGTGCAAAATACACCAAAAAAGTGCACACTTTGTATTTTTGGGGTATCTTTCCCTGACTCGGAATTGTTCAGTGGTATACCAAGAAATAACTAGTCGCACCAACGACGGAGTATATAGCAAATATATTGCAAACCACAAATATATTTGCTATATACTCTCTAACGCATGACCTGCTTTTTTTCTTCTTGTTTTAGCTCTTATCTAATTGATAGGGCTTAAACATTATTAGAGCTTTGATGTAAACCCTAACCCCAATGTCTGCAGTCCCATATTACCTCAGTCCTGGATATTAGCACTACATCCTTACAATGCTTTTGTTTTTTCTCCAATTGTTCAGTGTAAGGTCAGCTTACAGAAAAGTCCTACGAGGGACTGCTGGACTTGTCCCAAATCCATCCAAACATTCCGTCTAAGACTCGTGAATTGCTGTATAATCCCTGGGAAACCAATGGTCAGCTCTCATTTTTCACTTTCATATTGAATGTGTTTAAATTTTTACCGTGCTTTTGGAAGACACAGTTCAGACTTTTTCTTTGGACATGGATTGCTACCTTACAGTTTGTGTCACATTGGGCAATGGACCAAGACAGTAGTCACACTATTTAACAAAAGGAACTTAGCACAGAGAAATTCTAGTAATTGAATAATACTGGCATATATATCAATCTAATTATACATCCCAAACAACATATTCATTATTAGGACATGAATTCCCAATATATAAACCCCATTATACTGTTTAGAATGAGAAGGGAGAGTTGGGTGGCATCCTGTACAATAGCACTATTCAAACTACCCCGAAGGTCAACCATAACTACTGGTCTTGCAAAGCTAGTGTCTACATCCTAAACAAAAACGCATTGCTGGGAGAGTCCTCTTTGAACAGTGATAACTACTAATATGAGAACAATTCTCTGTACAACATACTGATTGTAAGATGTTATGGCTTTAACGGATGGAAGAGAATTGTTTGAGAGCCAACTCATGTGACCATGACTTGTGCCTCATTCAAAAAAATGCACTAAACAAAAGGGAATCGTGTACATATCATTTAACAGAAAAAAAAGACAAATATATTTTTGTGTTTTTTCAACTTCTAAGTATACACACAAATTCAGCATTTAAACACCCCACCGTGGTAGTCACTATCCATCCATTAGGAACATGCCCTATATATTTAAATTGTGTCCTGCACATCTACTCATCTCCTAGGTGTAAATTCTTTTTTGTGAAATTGTGAAATTATGACATTTTTTTGTGTAATTGTTGAATTGTGACATTTTTTGTGAAATTGTAAAATTTATGGGAATGTTCTCATGAATTGTAATCCAATAGTATGTTAATCCATATGACATGATATCTGCCTTGCCTCGCTACATCATCCGAAGTTCAGACACATCTAACTAGTGCGGGTCACCAGGAAGATGGACCTATCTAAAGGGGAGTCTGAAAGGGGATGTCACTAATAGACAATACCCAGAAAACAAAAAGGGAAAAATTGCCCAAAACAGAATTTGTCCAGAGAAAATTATATATATATATATATATATATATATATATATATATATATATATATATATATAATTTCCCTTACATGGTGGAAATGCTATTTAAGATGAACTAATAACCAAAAGGCTGAAATTTTGCATAGAGAATGCAGAATATCCGACATTATGTTCAGTTTGCTGGTCGATATTACAATCCCAGGTAAATGCACATTAGTTAATCAGTCATCCTTTTATCTTTCATTTGCATTATTAGCACTTAATTGATTTACACAAGGTCAAAGGTCTAGTTATAATGATGTCTTCTTCCATGACAGCACTATTAACGGAGAAGGGTGGGGTGGACTACTCAAAGAGAGCACTCTACTACGCAGGAAAACGCAAGTAGAAAGAGGGATGTTTTTAACAGTTTTTATGAAACACATTACAAACTTATATTTCCCTAATGCTTTGATCTTATCATATTGTAACATAGTCCAACTGATATACAGGTATCTCAACAGAAGACACATTAAAGCTTCTGGTAATAATCGCCGGTAGCATGGAAGCATCTGATGTGGCGTCTTATTAAATATTTTAGGCTGGCATAAAAAGACACAGTAACTCATACTACCCAACTGTTCACACCAGTGTGGCAAAGCATTCAGAAAAAAAGACGCAGTTGAAGGAAGACATAATTTTTTTTTGTATATTTTGTTTTTCTTTTTTTTACAGTGTTGGTAAGGAACAAAAAATAAATAAATAAATATATATATATATTATTCCATACATCAACTGGTGTCCCTTTTATGTAGCATGCTTTAAAATTCTTTAGAAGTATTCAAAAGCCTTGAAAACAAAAGATGTCACTTTCCTCAAAGCATTAAGTTTGATGCAAGACTAACAGGTGACTGCACAGATTTGGGAGAGCACGTGGATGTTAGAGCCACCAAGAAGATTTGAAGACATAAAAAAAGTTATTGCAGTAATAAAGTTGTGTTTCATGTTTCGAGATTTTATTTTAACATCTTGGGGTATGTAACAATATTTAAATATATCATAGATGTAAAATACCAGAATTACATGAAAAATTATATTATTATTTTTTTTTTAATCATTTTGATGATTGTAACTTTTTTTATAAGGAGTAGTTATAGTCTTTTTTGTCTGTTTGTTTGTTTGTTTTGTCATTTTGTGACAAGAGTTGGCATTTTTTATTTTGTCTGGTATACAAGTTATAAAAATAACATATTATAATCACAGGATTACATTCTAAAAGTGTATACAGTGAATACTAACTGCAAGGTTGAACTTGCAGTGAGTATAAGAAACACGATGAAACTCCTACAGTAGCATGGAAGTATCTGACGTGGAAAATACAAAAATATCTGTTTTGCATCACCTGCATTTCTGAGTTTGGACTTTGATTACAGAAACTCAAGAAATCATGTTTCCACAAATATCCCAAAATTCTCAGATTGAAATGCAAATGAGCACACATACAGACAATGTGTTGCAGACTTCATACTGCATTTCTGCAGGTAATCTTAGCAGTGGACACTGGTTTAAAAACAGCTTGTTTATACCCAAATCATGAGCTATGAACCAAAAGAACCAGAGATCAGAAACTGTCAGTCGTGGAAACAAAGTACAACTGTACCAT
Source organism: Pelobates fuscus (assembly GCF_036172605.1). Taxonomy (NCBI): domain Eukaryota; kingdom Metazoa; phylum Chordata; class Amphibia; order Anura; family Pelobatidae; genus Pelobates; species Pelobates fuscus. The sequence continues at coordinate 422,150,186 of NC_086318.1, read as the reverse complement.
ATTTCTTCAATAAAGACTGCCTAAATAGAAGATTGCTAGGTGTGCCTTGGCTTTCTCTCTGGGGATTCGCCTTCCCTTCCTGGAGCACCCTCATTGGGACTAACTCAAATCAGTTCTACTGGGCAGTTACAACAATATGTGGCCATGGAGGGATGGGTGAAATGGCAAATTATTATTATTATTATTATTATTATTATATTATTTATAGAGCGCCGTCGAATTCTGCAGCGCTTTACAATGAGTGGACGAACAGATATGTAGTTGTAGCCAGACAAGTTGGACACACAGGAACAGAGGGGTTGAGGGCCCTGCTCAATGGGCTTACATGCTAGAGGGAGTGGGGTAAAATGACACAAAAGGTAAGGATAGCATTAGACTAGTGACAGTTGCAGAATAGGAATCAGTGGGGAGCTATTAAGAGTTTAATTGATACGCTTTTATGAAGAAGTGGGTTTTTAATGATTTTTTGAAGGAATGGAGACTGGGTGAGCATCTAACGGAGGAGGGAAGGGAGTTCCACAGGAACGGTGCAGCCCTCGAGAAGTCTTGAAGGCGAGCATCAGAGGTGGGAGTACGGACAGAAGATAGACGTAAGTCTTCAGCAGGTCGTAAGGGCCTAGGCGGGACATACTTGTGTATAAGGGAGGATAGATAGGTGGGACCAGCATTATGTAGACATTTGAAAGCAAGAACCAGAATTTTAAATTGAGCTCTATATTTTATAGGAAGCCAATGTAGGGACTGACAGAAGGGTGAGGCATGGGAGGTGCGGGCGGACAGGAAGATGAGCCTCGCCGCCGCATTCATTATGGACTGTAACGGCGCAAGTTGGGAGCACGTAAGACCACTGAGAAGCGGATTACAGTAGTCAAGGCGAGAAAGTACAGTGGAATGGACCAACACCTTAGTCGCATCTGGCGTTAAGTAGGGGCGGATGCGCGCAATGTTTTTGAGATGGAAATGACAGGATTTGGCGATAGAGTTAACATGAGGCTTGAAGGAGAGGTCGGAGTCAAAGAGAACACCTAGGCAGCGAGCCTGCGTGGTGGAGCTGATGGTAGCACCATTGACTTGGAGGGAGACAGACACAGGAGTAACAACACTTGAGGGAGGAAAGACCAGAAGTTCAGTTTTGATCAAGTTTAGTTTAAGGAAGTGGGCAGCCATCCAGTTAGAAACAGCAGAGAGGCAGTCAGAGACACTAGTCAAGATTTAAGTAAACTAGAAAAATGGTCAGAGTTGTGGCAGCTGACATTTAATGTGGATAAGTGCAAGATAATGCATCTTGGGCAAAAAACCCAAGGGCAGAGTACAGAATATTTGATAGAGTCCTAACCTCAACATCTGAGGAAAGGGATTTAGGGGTGATTATTTCTGATGACTTAAAGGTAGGCAGACAATGTAATAGAGCAGCAGGAAATGCTAGCAGAATGCTTGGTTGTATAGGGAGAGGTATTAGCAGTAGAAAGAGGGAAGTGCTCATGCCATTGTACAGAACACTGGTGAGATCTCACTTGGAGTACTGTACACAGTACTGGAGACCCTATCTTCAGAAGGATATTGATACTTTTAGAGAGAGTTCAGAGAAGGGCTACTAAACTGGTTCATGGATTGCAGGATAAAGCTTACACGGAAAGGTTAAAGGAACTTAACCTGTATAGCTTGGAGGAAAGACGAGACAGGGGGGGTATGATAGAAACATTTAAATACATAAAGGGAATCAACACAGTAAGGAGGAGACTATATTTAAAAGAAGAAAAACTACCACAACAAGAGGACAATTAGAGGGGCAAAGGTTTAAAAATAATATCAGGAAGTATTACTTTACTGAGAGGGTAGTGGATGCATGGAATAGCCTTCCAGCTGAAGTGGTAGAGGTTAACACAGTAAAGGAGTTTAAGCATACGTGGGATAGGCATAAGGCTATCCTAACTATAAGATAAGGCCAGGGACTAATGAAAGTATTTAGAAATTTGGGCAAACTAGATGGGCCGAATGGTTCTTATCTGCCGTCACATTCTATGTTTCTATGGAATGGCACCTGATCTCTAGTTAGAAGTACTCTCTTTGGGGAAGTGTTTTCACTACTGGTTTTATCCAGTGTCACAAAACAGAATGTAAAATATAAAGTAATAGACATATTAAAATGCTTCTGAAAAGTACTACAGCCCAGAATTAACCAACTCTCAAAAAAAAAAGTTTCAGCATTCTGGATATTTTTCAATGTACTAGCCACTGTGTTTCAAGTGTGAACTATATTCGTGCTATGTTCTCAATTTGCAATACGACAAACATAGAGACATAAACCGTGTTTTTTTTAAGATCAAAATTAATTCATAAGAATCTTTATTTCAATGATAAATATGCAATAAATTGATTGAGGAATAGGCAATGTTTGTATTACTGTGCCTTCAAAAACACCGCAGCTACAGCAATTGAATAAATGGATCTAGGCTTGGCTGTGATTTTTATATTCCACTAGATAGACACAATTTTCACTCATATATTTTTATCCCGAGCCCTAACTTCAGATTCAAAAGACAGACTTGGAGACAGCTTGAGGCTGTGGCAAATTCTCAAGAACTTTTTCAGATTCTGTAACAAATCTGTAGGCCTGCTGGTATTCAGCGGGAAGCAAATGTCTTGAGGTTATCTTTCCACTCAAGAAATGCACAGAAGAAAGAAAGAATTTTGAGAAAAACATGAAAACTGGGTATATAAGGCTATCTGTCAGTATTTTCCCTGCGGGAGACATCTGGTTTGATTGTTTGCTAATTTTATCTTGTCATGCTCTGAGCTAAGCTTATCATAAGCCAAGTAGGCATGAAGATTCTATTGTAATCCAGTTTCGAAATCGCATCTACCCAGGAGCTTGCTAAAGAGTCATTTCTGACTTTGGTTTCTTTTTGATGTTTGATGGAACGTAAATGATTTTGATACAATTGCGAGTTTTCCGGGAGTAAATGTAGTTGGCTTGCAGAAAACTTCCCCTCTTGCTGAGATACACTCTAGCTAAGACGTAATAAAGGATGTTTTGTTATTATTAATCTATTATTTTATTAATTATAGAAAAAAAAACCACACATTTACAACTGATGCAAGTTTTAATTGCACATGAAAAAAAAAAGAATTTATAAATATAGAGAAGTTTTTGTTTTTTCACTTGATTTCTGTAAACTGGCAAGAAAAGATACATGTATTGATTTTAGAACCCAATAGTAAAAGTACAATTCTGTAAGTTAGACATTCTCCAGACAAGGAATTGTAAAGCTTTTGGCTTATAATGTCCAGGGTTATGTGAAATATAGTCTAATAGCAGTTGAAATACCAAGATCGGACAGCTAAGCTAAAAAGAACCATTTAGAATGAAGGCCATAGGAGATGATTTAAAAGGATACCCTAAGCACCAAAACAACATTTTCGGTGTATAGATCAAACCCCTGCAGTCTCATTGCTCAATTCTCTGCTATTTAGGAGTTAAATCGCTATTGTTTCTGTTTTTGGCCCTAGCTACACCTCCCCTGGCTGTGATTCACTAGTGATGTACCGAACTGTCCGCCGGCGAACAGTTCCCGGCGAAATTAGCGTGTTCGCGTTCGCCACGGCGGGCGGACACATGCGCAGTTCGATCCGCCCCCTATTCGTCATCATTGGGCAAACTTTGACCCTGTGCCTCTTGGTCAGTAGACACATTCCAGCCAATCAGCAGCACTCCCTCCCTTCCACACCCTCCAACCTCCCTCCCAGCATCCATTTTCGATTCATTCGGAAGATGCATGCTTAGTGAGAGGAGGGAAAGTTTAGCTGCTGCTGATTAGATAGGGAAATTGATAGCTAGGCTAGGGTATTCAGTGTCCACTACAATCCTGAAGGACTCATCTGATCTCGGCTGTAAGGACAGCACCCCAAAAAGCCCTTTTTAGGGCTATAACATCAGGCTGCTTTTTTTTTTTTTTCCTGTGTAATGTAATTGCAGGTGCCTGCCTGCCAGCTTCTGTGTGAGGTTCACATTGGATACTGTGCCTACTTGCCCAGTGCCACCACTCATATCTGTTTTAACAATAGGTTAAGCTTTACATTTAAAATAAATATTTTTTTTTTCATTGTAATAGAAGAGCAGTTGCCTGCCTGCCAGCTTCTGTGTGAGGTTCACATTGGATACTGTGCCCACTTGCCCAGTGCCACCACTCATATCTGTTTTAACAATTGGTTAAGCTTTATATTTAAAATAAATAATTTTTTTTCACTGTAATAGAAGAGCAGTTGCCTGCCTGCCAGCTTCTGTGTCAGGTTGGATGCCTTGCCCATTTGCACAGTCAGTGCCACCACTCATATCTGTTTTAACAATTGGTTAAGCTTTAGATTTTAAATAAATAATTTTTTTCACTGTAATAGAAGAGCAGTTGCCTGCCTGCCAGCTTCTGTGTGAGGTTCACATTGGATACTGTGCCCACTAGCCCAGTGCCACCACTCATATCTGTTTTAACAATTGGTTAAGCTTTAGATTTAAAATAAATAATTTGTTTTCACTGTAATAGAAGAGCAGTTGCCTGCCTGCCAGCTTCTGTGTCAGGTTGGATGCCTTGCCCATTTGCACAGTCAGTGCCACCACTCATATCTGTTTTAACAATAGCTTAAGCTTTAGATTTTAAAGAAATCATTTTTTTTCACTGTAATAGAAGATCAGTTAGTTGTCTGCAAGCATCTGGGTGTCAGGCCTACTTCAGCGTGTGCTCTGCAGACCTGTGCCAGCGTGCTTTGACAGTTGCCAATCATATCTGGTGTCTCTTTAGCGTGCTTTTACAAAGAAAAAAGGTTTCCAGTGTAAGCTAATAGCAGACAGTCAGTGTCCTTCAAGCGGCTCTGTCAGGCCTTCCTTCAGCGTGTGCCCTGCACAACCCTGCCAGCGTACTTTGACAGTTGCCACTCATATCTGGTGTCTCTATAGCGTGCTTTTACAACCAAAATTTTGTTTCCACTGTAATAGAAGAGCAGTTGCCTGCCTGCCAGCTTCTGTGTGAGGTTCACATTGGATACTGTGCCTGCTTGCCCAGTGCCACCACTCATATCTGTTTTAACAATTGGTTAAGCTTTACATTTAAAATAAATAATTTGTTTTCACTGTAATAGAAGAGCAGTTGCCTGCCTGCCAGCTTCTGTGTCAGGTTGGATGTCTTGCCCATTTGCACAGTCAGTGCCACCACTCATATCTGTTTTAACAATAGCTTAAGCTTTAGATTTTAAAGAAATCATTTTTTTTCACTGTAATAGAAGAGCAGTTAGTTGTCTGCAAGCGTCTGGGTGTCAGGCCTACTTCAGCGTGTGCTCTGCAGACCTGTACCAGCGTGCTTTGACAGTTGCCACTCATATCTTGTGTCTCTATAGCGTGCTTTTACAACCAAAATTTTGTTTCCACTGTAATAGAAGAGCAGTTGCCTGCCTGCCAGCTTCTGTGTGAGGTTCACATTGGATACTGTGCCTACTTGCCCAGTGCCACCACTCATATCTGTTTTAACAATTGGTTAAGCTTTACATTTAAAATAAATATTTTTTTTTCACTGTAATAGAAGAGCAGTTAGTTGTCTGCAAGCGTCTGGGTGTCAGGCCTACTTCAGCGTGTGCTCTGCAGACCTGTGCCAGCGTGCTTTGACAGTTGCCACTCATATCTTGTGTCTCTATAGCGTGCTTTTACAACCAAAATTTTGTTTCCACTGTAATAGAAGAGCAGTTGCCTGCCTGCCAGCTTCTGTGTGAGGTTCACATTGGATACTGTGCCTACTTGCCCAGTGCCACCACTCATATCTGTTTTAACAATTGGTTAAGCTTTACATTTAAAATAAATATTTTTTTTTCACTGTAATAGAAGAGCAGTTAGTTGTCTGCAAGCGTCTGGGTGTCAGGCCTACTTCAGCGTGTGCTCTGCAGACCTGTGCCAGCGTGCTTTGACAGTTGCCACTCATATCTGGTGTCTCTTTAGCGTGCTTTTACAAAGAAAAAAGGTTTCCAGTGTAAGCTAATAGCAGCCAGTCAGTGTCCTTCAAGCGGCTCTGTCAGGCCTTCCTTCAGCGTGTGCCCTGCACAACCCTGCCAGCGTACTTTGACAGTTGCCACTCATATCTGGTGTCTCTATAGCGTGCTTTTACAACCAAAATTTTGTTTCCACTGTAATAGAAGAGCAGTTGCCTGCCTGCCAGCTTCTGTGTGAGGTTCACATTGGATACTGTGCCTACTTGCCCAGTGCCACCACTCATATCTGTTTTAACAATTGGTTAAGCTTTACATTTAAAATAAATAATTTGTTTTCACTGTAATAGAAGAGCAGTTGCCTGCCTGCCAGCTTCTGTGTCAGGTTGGATGCCTTGCCCATTTGCACAGTCAGTGCCACCACTCATATCTGTTTTAACAATAGCTTATGCTTTAGATTTTAAAGAAATCATTTTTTTTCACTGTAATAGAAGATCAGTTAGTTGTCTGCAAGCGTCTGGGTGTCAGGCCTACTTCAGCGTGTGCTCTGTAGACCTGTTCCAGCGTGCTTTGACAGTTGCCAATCATATTTGGTGTCTCTATAGCGTGCTTTTAAAACCAAAATTTGTTTTTCACTGTTATAGATTGAATAGCAGTTACTTGTCTTCAAGCGGGTGTCTCAGGCCTACAGTGTGTGCTCTGCAGAACTGTTCCAGTGCACATTGCCAATCATATCTGGTGTCTCTATAGCGTGCTTTTAAAACCAAAATTTGTTTTTCACTGTTATAGATTGAATAGCAGTTACTTGTCTTCAAGCGGCTCTGTCAGTCCTTCCTTCAGCGTGTGCTCTGCAGAACTGTTCCAGTGCACATTGCCAATTTACGTTGCACTCATTAGAACCAAACACTGTGGGGTGATTTCACCAAGGACCACACGACGGAACAGGATCTGATTTTTAGGGTCCTTCAAATTGAAAAGGAGGATCCGGTATTTATTCTTATATCTGCTGTCAGTACACAGGAAAAGTTTAAATATTTCTTGTTCTACGTTCTCTGCAACTCCACGCACCGACTCATCCAATACGTGAAGATCTGGGGTTTCTCTGACTCTCCTCAGTAGTGTATCAAACAGAGTCTGCACTGTGGTAACACGGACATCTTCAGGACATAACTCAACTATTTGCAGATAGGCAGTCTGCAGCTTCTCTTTTTCACCTGTTCTCTTCTTTCTCTTATGCATATTCTTGTCTATATGCAGGTGGTCTCTTGCCTTTCTTTTAACCAATTCGTTCCTTCCATATGGTTTCAAAAGATCTCTGGCATCATTACTTTCAACGCAAATAACGTCATCATAGTTAGTCTCCTCATTATTCACCGGGAAGAGAGTGTTTGCACTGACTACCCACAGCATGCTCTTGCCATTGCCTACTCCACCTTCAACGACAGGGTGCAAGTCCCAAGGAGAAGGATCATTCACTTTATTATCTGTCTTTATTTCACAAGTAGTGCCTGGAACATCCTCATGGGTCACAAGATGTAAATCTGGACTAATGTCAACCCCAGGGTCTGGAAAATCATCAATTTGAAATTTTTCGAATAATCCCAGTGGGCTGCCACATTCTTCCTCCTCTGATGGTATTAAAGTTTGCAGAGATTCACTATGGGGTGGTGTCAAGCATTTTGGAGAACAATTAAGCATCTCCATCCCAATGTCCTATCAGCTCTTCCACCCTATGCGATACTATGGGCAGGCTACCCGTGACGTCATTACTCACGGCCCTATTTCACGCGGACACTCTGTGTCAGTGTGTATCATGGTCTCTGTGGACAGGGAACAGTCTCTATTCTGCTCTGTGTCAGTGTGTATCAGGGGTTTTGAGGACAGGTGTCAATCCATATCTGCCAAGTGACCCTATGTAGGGGGAACAGTCCCTATTCTGCTCTGTGTCAGTGTGTATCAGGGGTTTTGAGGACAGGTGTCAATCCATATCTGCCAAGTGACCCTATGTAGGGGGAACAGTCCCTATTCTGCTCTGTGTCAGTGTGTATCATGGTCTCTGTGGACAGGGAACAGTCTTTATTCTGCTCTGTGTCAGTGTGTATCAGGGGCTTTGAGGACAGGTGTCAATCCATACCTGCCAAGTGACCCTATGTAGGGGGGACAGTCTCTATTCTGCTCTGTGTCAGTGTGTATCATGGTCTCTGTGGATGGGGAACAGTCTCTATTCTGCTCTGTGTCAGTGTGTATCAGGGGTTTTGAGGACAGGTGTCAATCCATATCTGCCAAGTGACCCTATGTAGGGGGAACAGTCCCTATTCTGCTCTGTGTCAGTGTGTATCAGGGGCTTTGAGGACAGGTGTCAATCCATATCTGCCAAGTGACCCTATGTAGGGGGAACCGTCCCTATTCTGCTCTGTGTCAGTGTGTATCATGGTCTCTGTGGACAGGGAACAGTCTCTATTCTGCTCTGTGTCAGTGTGTATCAGGGGTTTTGAGGACAGGTGTCAATCCATATCTGCCAAGTGACCCTATGTAGGGGGAACAGTCCCTATTCTGCTCTGTGTCAGTGTGTATCATGGTCTCTGTGGACAGGGAACAGTCTCTATTCTGCTCTGTGTCAGTGTGTATCAGGGGTTTTGAGGACAGGTGTCAATCCATATCTGCCAAGTGACCCTATGTAGGGGGAACAGTCCCTATTCTGCTCTGTGTCAGTGTGTATCATGGTCTCTGTGGACAGGGAACAGTCTCTATTCTGCTCTGTGTCAGTGTGTATCAGGGGTTTTGAGGACAGGTGTCAATCCATATCTGCCAAGTGACCCTATGTAGGGGGAACAGTCCCTATTCTGCTCTGTGTCAGTGTGTATCATGGTCTCTGTGGACAGGGAACAGTCTCTATTCTGCTCTGTGTCAGTGTGTATCAGGGGTTTTGAGGACAGGTGTCAATCCATATCTGCCAAGTGAACCTATGTAGGGGGAACAGTCCCTATTCTGCTCTGTGTCAGTGTGTATCATGGTCTCTGTGGACAGGGAACAGTCTCTATTCTGCTCTGTGTCAGTGTGTATCAGGGGTTTTGAGGACAGGTGTCAATCCATATCTGCCAAGTGACCCTATGTAGGGGGAACAGTCCCTATTCTGCTCTGTGTCAGTGTGTATCAGGGGTTTTGAGGACAGGTGTCAATCCATATCTGCCAAGTGACCCTATGTAGGGGGAACAGTCTCTATTCTGCTCTGTGTCAGTGTGTATCAGGGCTGGGCTTTGAGGACAGGTGTCAATGTTAGGTGATTTCTGCCCTTTATGGATTAAAAGCAGACTCTGCATCAACTGTGCAATTTTCCATGGGAGTTTTGCCATGGATCCCCCTCTGGCATGCCACAGTCCAGGTGTTAGTCCCCTTGAAACAACTTTTTCCATCACTATTGTGGCCAGAAAGAGTCCCTGTTGTTTTTAAAATTCGCCTGCCCATTGAAGTCAAAGGCGGTTCGCGCGGTTCGCCGGTTCGCGAACATTTGCGGAAGTTCGCGTTCGCCATTCGCGAACCGAAAATTCCGGGTTCGCGACAACACTATGATTCACACATCATACAATCAAAACAATGGTTAGTACATACATTGTCAAACACAGATCTGCACACACCAGTCAAGTCATGAGACTTGCCTTTCCTGCAGAAATCTCACATATGTAAATTAGTCCAGCAAAGAACCACATTGTTGTCTCATTTATTGCACTTTATACATGGATTCCATGGCGTTTGTTTTCAGCTCATTGAAGTGTTCTGGGTGCAATGTCCCATGTCCCTTAACAATGCAATTATTGTGAAACTGCAATAATTATTAAATATCCACGGTTAACTCCACCTCTACTGGCTGTCTACCAGACAGCCGCCAGAGGGCTTTCTGGTTAGAAACGGACCTTTGTTACTACTGCAAGGGATTCTGGGTGGGCATATGCAAATGAGTGTAACAAAGAATGGTTACATTTCCAATCAGATGTTACAGCACACTGTGTTTATGTTAGACATTTTTGTCTCCTACTCTGTTAATTGAGCTTAAATCACACACAGGAGGTTTCTGTAGGCACTAGCAGTCTATTAACACAGCAGGAGATAAGACATTTGATCACTGCCCGCTGTTTGGGTTCTGTGATTTCAGGACCAAAATGAGTCTTTGCAATAATAATCATTCATGGCAATATTACTGTATCAGTGGTTCAGTGAGAAAACAGTTTATGAGACTTTTTAAACAGAACCACATAGCAGTTTATCATACCTTCCAACTCCAGTGTCTTGGGAGGGAAGTGAAGGGGGCAGGATACCAATGCAATCATGTCCCTAGCTGTGCCCCAAAGGGCGGACCTGCACAGAAAGGGGGTGGGTCTGCCCGAGTTAATGGCAGGTCAGGCTGGTGTGAATAGACGTCAGGCTTCATGTCCATCATTTAAGCCAGCCCAATGAAGGCAGACCCTGCTCCCATTGCTCCCTGCAGGGTCCAAGTACCCTGAACATAGTGCAAGCACGTTTTATGATGCGTTTGTGCCATGATTGTTGGGGACAGCAGGGAAGTAAAGCTGGACGGCTGGACAGGTCCTGAAAATTGTGACTGTTTTGCTGAAATCAGGACAGTTGGGAAGCATGGTTTGTTAGCAAAGTTCCAGGCCAGGCTGTCTATATATATATTATTGGAATATAGTATTTAGGGGTTTTATACACGTGATAAAATAAAACTATGACATGTTTTTATTTTATATGTTTCGGATGTGAAATGGTTTAGAAAGGAACCCCTCTTAACGATAACTAAAGGTATTGTGGAAAAGATAAGTTAGGGAGAGTAGTTGTTTAAACATATTTGCTCTTTTATGGCTTTAAATTTAGATGAATTATGGAAGTATTCGGATGTGATCTAATAGATGCACACGGAGAGACGTTCGGAACATTCAGCACATTTGTTGGCAAAGAGTAACATACAGGGGTGAGAATATGATACTTTGTTTTGATTATTTTTATTCGAAGTAATTTTCAGATTATTTTTTATCATACTTATCATACTTAATAAAGGTTGGTTAATTTAGCACATAGCACGTCATGAAAGAAATCTAGGCAAAATGCGGTTTTGTCAATACTTTTTAAAACACAGAAAAACAAACCCCTCAGTAATGTCACTTGGCTACAGGCAAGATTTAATAAGGCCTGACAAAAATATAAATGGATCAGCGCTTGCCATCAATATACAATTACTTCTGTGCAGGGTTTTAACTTGGAAATAGCACAGATTATATTCCTAAATGCAACACATAGTTCTCTCTGAAGGGGGGACATCATTTATCCCATGTTTAAATCTGTACTCGTTTCAAAAAGCCAAAAACATCATTATGTTAAATTAAAAATAGTGGTTCAAATAATTCAAACAAATAATTCAAACAAATAATTAAAAACGTGTTTTTTCATGATGACTTCCAATTTGCTTGATTCGTTTTAGCAAATTACATTGACAATTACCGTCCGTAAGCTACAAGTCGACGTTCACATTTTATGTGATATTAACCCTTTCACAGATGTCTGCATTTCTTAAATAGAAATAAAAATAGATGTGTGTGCAGGTGACAAAGGGGATTAGGTTAAAACTGTCTTTTAGCATTAACTATGGTTCAGGGATACTTAAAAAGTAAATATAATCTGTAGTTACAATATTTGTGTTAAAAGAACACTATAGGTTCAGGAACACAAACATGTATTCCTGACCCTATAGGGTTAAAACCACCATCTAGCCACCCTGGGCCCCTCATGCCTCCCTAAATATAGTAAAATCTTACATGTATTCAAGTCTGCAGCTGCATACTTTGTCCCTGTTTCCTTTAGACCTGCCCACACTGCCTGCTGACATCAGACGTGGTAGCCTGATCCAGTCACAATGCTTCCCCATAGGATTGGCAGAGACTGACAAGGAGGCAGATCAGGGGCAGAGCCAGCAAAAATCAAACACAGCCCTGGCCAATCAGCATCTCCTCATAGAGATGAATTCAATCAATGAATCTCTATGAGGAAAGTTCAGTGTCTGCCTGCAGAGGGAGGAGATACTGAATGTTTGGATGCATTTTAGGCAGCCATGACCCAGGAAGGATCTCTAACAGCCATCTGAGGAGTGGCCAGTGAAGTTATCCCTAGGCTGTAATGAAAACACTGCATTTTCTCTGAAAAGACAGTGTTTAAAGCAAAAAGCCTGAAGGTAATGATTCTACTCACCAGAACAAATTAATTAAGCTGTCGTTGTTCTGGTGACTATAGTGTCCCTTGAATATATTAATTCTAGTATTGGGGACACTGTTTTATAGTTTTAGTTTACACACTAGCAAAGGATTTAAAGTATCGATAATTCAAGTATCATTTTTAGAAAATATGGAGGTAGAAACTAAAATATAAATACAAATGGTGAAATACTTTGATCATTGCTGTTCCTGAATAACCTGCTGAGATTATTAGCAATACATATCTTGGACATGACAGCACAACGTAAAATGATGCACGTAGGCCTCGTTTCCACATATAATACATACAGTTTCCTGGTTAAAACACGGCATCTTTACTTCATACGGTATTGGGATCTGCTCCTCAAGCTGCTATTCTAAAGCACTGAACGTTTGAGCCATGCAGGCTTTGGGAAAGCATGAGATGGGGGGGAGTTACATGAAACAGAGCAACTGACAAGAGTAGAAATGTGTTGCTTCACTGGATGAGAAACAATATGATCACAGAGGGTATATTTAGGGGTGTATTGCAATATATTGTGTTATGCATTGTCTGTATATAAGGGGCTAAGTCTGGACATAAGGGGCTAAGTCTGGACATAAGGGGCTAAGAATGTTCACCTGCATTGCTTAATGTTTCTGGTTTACTGAGGGAAATAAAAGGTATAAGGCAAGCAAACGCACAGAGCATATAATACATGTATAATCATAAGACATTTTAGCTTTAAGGTTTGGAATCCACAGATTATTGAGCAGAGAGTGAGACGGCAAAGGTTTTAACTCGGCCTTGCATTATACATTGTATTTAGTAACAAAAGCTCAAATTCCGAATCTTCAGTATCATCAGACGAGTGTATAATATGAACTCCCGTCTGTATGACCCTGAGAATCTGCCCTTCACCCTGTGACTTACAGCGTTTCCTTGTGTGGACACATGCCAATTTGCATGTAATGCATTCATTGTTGTATCATTGAAATTATTTTCCCCATGTGACTGCATTTTGTAATTCTAATACAGTCCTTCTGAAATAAGCCTTTTCTGCAGGCCATCTTCATTGCCAATTACAGTAGGTGGCTCTTATAACAGAATCATGACAAGTAGAGAATAAAAATGATCAATGCATGGCTTCCGAATTGCAAGCCAATGGTTAGATTAAAAGGGAGAGACTCCATTATTTCGTGCATTAATATAAGTGTAATTAATTTCATGAAAATGCAGAAGTAAGGGATTATTTACTTAACAGAAGGGAAGAGAAACCAAACTGTGAAATTTGAGCCAAAATAACTGATATTAAAACATTTTCCAACCTTTCATGTTTTGCAATTCAGAGTTTCATTCCCTCGTATGTTGCTATATTCCTCTCCACGCTACCCCATATGTTTTAATTTATCCTATATGTTGTCATATTGTCCTTTACTACGTACATACACTGCCCTTACCCTCTTCGTCAGGGGAGGCCTGGCTAAATTGGGGAGGGGGGGGAAGAACTACAAAAAAATAGCCCAATTTGAGAGCAAAACAGCACAAAATCCCATCGCACTCCACTTCCATTCATAATATTCATTAAATATTCATACTAATAATGCAATAAAATAATAAGTGAATATATTAAATGATATATGAGCTATGAGGAAGCAGGCCAAAAACCTCTCTATACTAGTGGCCCATGGGGAGGGAGGCAATAGTCTTTCTGTCCCCTTTACCAACCCTCCCATACCCTTCATTATGGGTGTTAACTCTGATTCCAGTGCCTTTCTGCCTGGACTGTCTCATTTTTACTAATACCAATGCATTATTTTCCTTAGAGAGCTCCAGGATGATCTCTTGCCCAAACACGAACATTCTCAAGCGAACATAAAATACGTACTGCAATTTTTCGGCTAAAAAACCAATGCTGGAAAAATAGCTGAGTTAACACAGATATTTTAAGTTTAACTATTTTTGCCTAAATGTGCAATTCCCTTGTGAATTCTAACAGCTTACCGAACAGACCCCAAAAATGGATCATTCGTTGTGTTTGTGAAGCAGTATAAGAAATGTTAACTGTATGTGCCATTAAAAAATAGAGAAAGAAAAACATACGTAAAAAATAATAATAGCCCACTCAGAAATAAAGCATGTATTGTACATACAAAGGCATTTATTTTATATATTTGTTGTGTTAAAATGTCCCTTCATGAGGACATGATCTGGCCTCATAGTACCTTATAGTGCCTTATAGTGCCTTATGTGACTATTCTACACAATATGCAAATCAACTAGGAACTATGAATTGTAATTTTCAGCCTCAGGAAAAGTGCAGTCCTCAGCAACACTTAGCCAGAGCTGACACAAATAGCCACCATAGGTAAAGACAGAGGCTGGGTGATTGTACAAGGGGTCATTCTCTTTTTGGATCGGGTGCTTGTGATAAGTATAGCAGCAGCTGTGTAATTACTTTACTGAAGCTGATATAGAGATGGGATCACTTTCTATAAATATATAAAACAGATTACAATCTCTGGTTAAAATTTTGTGAGAGGTTTTGTTTTGTATAAAATAAATTACAATCTCAGGTTATACATTTTTTAAAAAGCATCTACCATATAACATAGGTTGCAAGATTAGGTTAAACTTGTTGTGAGATTGTTTTTGTATAAAATATATTACAAGCCAAGCTTAAAGTAACACTAGAGGCACCAAGACCATTTCATCTCGAGAAGTGGTCTGGGTGCAGTGGTCCTTTAATATTAATCAGGGCTAGATTTCAATTATGGCCACCGTGGCCTAGTGGTGGCATGCATGAGAGGGGCAGTGTAGTCGGTGGGCACTGTGGTAGTGTGTGCAGTGGTCAGCCCTCATGAGAAAGAGTCTAGATATGCTTGTTCTCCTTTCTGATGGGCTGCTGAACTACTGTACCAATTGGAGAAGACGTGGCAGGGCTATTACATCCCTGTCATAACTCCCACGGAACCTTCTCTTCCATCATACTTGTAAGGGAGGGAGAGGGGTCTAAAAGAGGAAGGGAGCATAGAAGGGAGTAGGCAATTCAGCCCTCCCCTACTTTACCCTGACCAGTTAGGGACCAGTGACAGTCACCAGTCTGCACAGCAAGGGACCTGCCAAGCCTGCAGAAGCCTGCTTGCCCAGCCCAGGGGCCAGCTACCTGTGCCCACCAAGAACAGTGTGTGTGTGACTGCATGGGTCAATGTGTGTTTGCATAGGTCAGTGTGTGTCTGCATGCCTCAGTGTTGGTATGTCTGCATGGGTCAGTGTCTGTCTGCATGGGTCAGTGTGTGTGTGTTTCTGCATTGGTCAGTGTGCGTGTCTGCATGGGTCAATGTTTGTCTGCATGGGTCACCGTGGGTGTGTCTGCATAGATCAGTGTAAGTGTGTCTCCATAAGTTATTGTGAGTGTGACTGCATGTGTCAATGTGTGTCTCTATGGATCAGTGTGAGTATGTTTGCATGGGTCATTGTGAGTGTGTCTGCATAAGTCAGTCTGAATGTGTCAGAATGGGGCAGTGTGTGTCTACATGGATCAATGAGTGTGTCTGCATGAGTCACTGTGAGTGTGTCTGCATGTGTCAGTGTGAGTGTATGTCTATAGGTCAGTGTGCATGGGTCAGTGTGTGTCTGCATGGGTCACTGTGTGTCTGCATGACTCTGTATCATTGTGTCTGCATGGGTCAGTGTGTGTGTGTCTACATGGGTCAATGTGTGTCGGGGGAGGACGACACTATAGCATAGGGATACAGGTTTGTATCCCTAACGCTATATTGTTCCTTAATCTCTGTAAAGGGCCTACTCTATATAAATTGTAATGTAAAATGTAAAAATGTAATGCATATAAAAAACGCTGTTTCATGGTTTTTTTTTCATCTTAGACCATGAGCACATTTGAGCAGGACCCTCTTGAACTCTTGTTGTCAACCACTATTTTGTTTGTTAAAACGTATAGTTTTATGTCCCCAATGTATAATTGTAATGGGTTGTGAAATGTATTGGCACTTTATAAATACTACTACTAATAATGTCTTTCTTTTACTAAGCTCAACCCTAGTAAAAAAAATAAAAAAAGGAACACTATAGGGTCAGGGATACAAACGAGCATGCCAATGGGAAAGTATTGGATTGGCTGATATAATCACTTCTGGTCTCTCGGGCATCTAAAAAAACTTTTGAACTGTATGTATCTGAAAAAGTCATGGGTGGTAAGTTGTGTTGTTGTTTGCCAGAGTAAGTCGTTGAAATAAGTGGAGTTGCGTGCCAGGCTAAGTCCTTGAAATTAGTGGTTTTGGGTGCTTTCCCTTTAAGAAATAGAACATAGTTACAACCTGTAGCATTTCTGTGGAATCGACACGTTTCCTTTGACATATTTAGACTCACAAAATCCTGATCATTCCAATAGAAGTGACATAATTCATTGAAGGTGAAAAGACGAGTTTCATTTACACATGGAGATAGTGTACATTTCACAGTCATCATTCTCAAACACGACAGAAAACCACTGAGAGTTTAGGAAAGCAAGCAATAAACCATTTACTAAATTTAACCAGATGTATCTCTACATTCATAACCACCCTAGGAAATACCCTTTCATTCTCTATGGGGCAGTAAACACAAAGGGCAGGAAATATGTAAAGGACAGTTATATTAATCAGACCCAGATTAAGAACCTACTGAGCTTAAAAGTGAAGTGTGATGATGTCCGTAGTCTATTTACCTTATTAAAGAGAATATATGCCCTTCAGAACCTTCATATCTTTAACCTTTAGATGATATATAAATTGGAATGAGATGACATGCTCAAGCAATAAACCATTTACTTTCCAAGTTTTATTCTAAAATATGCCCCCAAGTCATTGACGGTGACTCCTTAATGCTGTTCAAGTGTCATGACTGCCTCCATTGCTTAAGGGGCCATCCCCTAAGAGTATATATTAGTAGAGTACACTCATCGTTAAGAGAAAAAGGAAATTGAATGCAAGCTCTCTAGAGCCGTGAAAGCTAAACTTTTAAACTCAAACCGTTGAGAACTATGGTTCTCACGATGCACAGCCATATAGTATCATTGCAAAAAAGTTATCCAAAAAGTTATATATGTGAAGCAAATAACTCATTCAAATTCTGACATGTGACCAAGTGGTAAACAGAGTCAGGTGTCATCACTACAAATACCAGCAGTATTAAAGCCAGTGGAAATGTAAATAATATAGGAAAGATATGTGTATCCAAAAATGGTAATAACCCAGTGCAATGATCCATCTATTCCATATTCCCATGGGACGTAGGGTGAGTGTTAAAGGGACAATCCAGACCACTAAATAATCTTAACTTGCTAAAAAAAATTATGTGTGAAGAGTGTGTCCTTTTTTACATTTCATAAAATATGCAAATGTCAATAGAAATTTGCCCTTCTATGAATTAACCTTGTAACACCCCCTTGCTGTCAGTCATACAACCTGTTACTTCCTGGTTTGGTTAGCTCGGTGGAACTAAACTCAGGTGGCAGCAATTGCCCAGAGCACCTGCCTTGCAAAGACTTCTCATTGAGATGCATTGGGAAGTCTGTGATGGGACAGCCACAGAAAGTCTGGGCGGGGTTAGAAGGTGGGAGGATTTGCAAAGGCTGCAGACAAAAGATCTACAGCTTTTGCAAGGTGGTTTTTGATTTCTGAAAAGTGGCAAAACAAGAGAGAGGGAGGGAAAATTACGGAAATGATGACAGGAATCTTGACCAATAAGCTAATTCCTTTTGTGCAATGTAATGCTTGCTTGCCCAATCCGGTTTCACTATTCCCTATGAAATGAGCAAATTTTGTTAGAGGACAGCCAATTAATGGTGATTTTGTCACTGACACTTGACCAATGAAGGCACACAGAGTCATTGAGGTGGGATAGTATATAAATATGAGTAGGCCCTCGCCCATAACACAAACACTAAAAACATGGGCTACAGTGAGAAAACAATCTTATATATCCCCACAACCAAGCCCACTGATCCCACTGACACACAACACAGCTCTAGGAGGCGGCCTTCCGATAGGCGCATGGCCAGGGGCGAATGGAGAAGAATATCTCCCCCTGAAGGAGGCACTTCACAACACAGGGCTACAGAACCTCCAAGAATGGACCGGGACCGAAACCCCCTCTCTCATGCACAGATTCCGCTATGCACAGCTATGACATTTCTACTATAATATCCCGAACAGACATGCAGTAAATAGAGATACAACATGGTTCCAACGCATGTGCGTCGACACACCTGAAGCGGATGGAAGAGTCTCCATACTGTATCAGAGATTACTGATAGGAGACTGAGTCAGAAATATAGCGTATAAGAGACAATGGGAAGACCTCACGGGCAGGACATACAGTGACGCACAATGGGAACAGATCCTCCTACTACAACACACGAGCTCGATCAGCTCAAACTACCAGGAGGCCAATTTTAAACTGCTATCCCACTGGTACCGCACGCCCGCGCTACTACACAGGATATTCCCAGGGACCCCCGACACATGCTGGAGATGCGAAACCCACACGGGCGACAGTAAGACTGTCTGGTGGGACTGCGCCAAAATACGGCCATACTGGGACCAAATCCGACAAGAATTGAACGAGATCTTAGGCGACACACCAGAACTGAACATAGAAACCGCCCTACTCCACTTTACAGACCAATCCGTAGCACTATACAAGAGATCCATCATGAGACATCTACTCAATGCGGCAAAAGCCCTAATCCCAACGCTGTGGAAAAGCACACAACCTCCTACGATTGCGCAATGGCAACAGAAGGTGGAAGACATTCACACAGCGGAGGCAAAGAACGCAGATCTACAGGGGAGAAGCACCAAACACGCAGAACTATGGGGGCCATGGTACATGTACCTAGCACGCCCACAACCACAGGGAAGTGGGAGGGGAGATACAGGGGATACCGGAGAACACACGAACAGCACATAACCCACACAAGCAACCCCCCACGGATCTCCACACCTGCCCTCTACTGCTAACCCGACCCGCCTCAGAGCTCGCGCGGGAGTGGCTGGCGCCTCCACGGCCTGCCCCCTGGCCTCCCAGGGAGGTGAGACTTCGACATCACCGAATAAGACCCGAAAAACACAGAGGGACCGGAGGCACGGGAGGAAGGGAGAAACGGGGACTTACCCATGGGGACGTGTCCCGCGAACCCCTAATTAACCTTGCCCACAGCTATACCGCCTTATGACCACGGAAGGATATGACATATAAGTCGCCCAAATAAACGAAAACATGACATTTGGGACAACCCCCTACCACACACACAACATGACAATACCAGACCACACAATAGACCCCACACAGCGGCCTGAACCCGGACGTAGGCGAACAGGCCCAATTTGATGGAAATAAAGACCAACAAGAGACTGACACACCTTCCCCCCCTACCTCACGCGCACCTCATGACCCTTAACCCAAATTGTTTACAGACATACGATATGAGAGAATCGACCACACCAATATTTATCGAGACAGAGACGACAGCGAAACCTAGGAAAACAACCCTAGACCTATAGTAGAATGTACTACTACACACACCTGCACATAGTTCACCGTGAGATAAATGACTGAAGTTAATCAGCCTAACACCGTTATTTGTGACTTACAATCTCACTTCTGAAGAACGTAAACACGATATCCATCTTGCTAAGAGACCTGCGAGTCTCCTTATTACTGAAGCTTACGCAGAGATTTGCATATCTCAATGTATAATATATTCCTACAAACGTCAGAAACCTGCGAGTTTCACAATGTTTACCAATTAAATGCTCTTTACAAAATGTAAAAACCTTAATAAAAAGACTTTGATTTACAAAAAAAAAATAAAAACTTTCAAAAAAACAAATAGTAAAACAAAAACATAGAACAATTGTCTAAACTACCATTTATATTGCCCTGGTTCAGTAATCTATGCAAGCAAATCCGATCTGCCGCAGCTTGAGGCTGTGCTCAAAGACCAGTTCACAGAGGTAGAAAAGTGGATCGCTAAAAACAAACTCTTTCTAAACACTGACAAAACTGTCACAATGATCTTTGGAACAGTACCTAAATTACACAAATTGCACAATTCCCACCTATTCATCAAAACAAAATCAAATAGCACACTGAACGCAGTCCACTCTTTCAAATACTTGGGTATGTTGTAAGACCCCAATCTATCTTTTGACCTGCACATAGAAAAACTTGCATCTAAACTTTATCCAAAACTAGGTGCCCCGTACAGAAACAAATCCTGCCTAAGCCCTACAGTAAAGGAAAAGATTGTACAGTAAATGCTGATACCAATCATTGATTATGGGGATGTAGTATATGCACCTGCACCGCAATCCCACATTAATAAACTCAATACATTGTATAACTCATTCTGCCGATTTGTGCTACAATGTAATAACATGACCCAACATTGTGACATGCTAAAAGATCTAAACTGGCTGTCGCTGGAATCCAGACGCACCCTTCATCTTTCCAGCCTTGTGTTTAAGAGCATTTCTGGGAAGTTCCCACCCTACCTGAGCAGAATGCTCTCCCCAGTTGTTCCCACCTCCTATAGCCTCAGATCCAGTACTAGCACTTTGTTTAATCTACCTCAATACAAAAAGAAAGCAGCCCGATCCTCCTTTTCCTACAGAGCACCGCAATTATGGAACGACTTCCCGCACACTTTCAAATCTTCCCCAGGCCTATACTCCTTTAAGAGATCCCTCTCTACATACCTCAAAACAGAATGCACCTGTCCTGGTTGATTATGTATTTCCTACCTGTTCTATGTTACATATTGTATATATTTTGTATATATTGTGTGTTAATATTGTTTTTGTATTTTATTTTACCCTATTGTATCAATGCAATGTTTTGTGAACCCAGGACATACTTGAAAATGAGATAAATCTCAATGTATCCCTTCTGGAAATCTATTTAAAAAAGAAATAAATATATTTTTAGTTCCTTTAATATATTGGCCTTCGAGGCTCCTGTACAAGTTCTTACTTATGTGGATTCCATAAATTTACAACTTGACTGAGATTTTGAAAGAAGTCAAGTTTTATGAAATCAGTTTTGCAAAACACTTGGGTTACCACAATACACCTTTGCAAAAATAGATCCCATGCCTCGCCAAAGACAGAGATTCAGCTCCATAATCCCCCTCTTTAATCCAGTTTCCTGATCTCTGTATTTTTCAGACTATCAATGAATGCTAACGCTCAGAATATGCCCCTACTAGAGCCGACAGGTTAGAATCAAACGTGCAAAAGAAGCATTTGCTCATTGCCTTGAACTGAAAAAAGCCTCCACCTAAAAGTGATAGTTTAATTTCCGTGTACATTCCAGAAGAAACTCAGTTTATTTGTAAATGCTGTTATCTGGATCATTTAATATTTGCTTTCCTAAGCAGTAAAATAAGAACAAATTCCGCTGCAGGAAAACATTTAAACGGCTCAGGTGTATTCCAGTAATTCTCTTCAATAGCTTCATAATAACGTTTTATCTTTATTAAATGTCTTGGGATATAGTTCTCCAGATGTATTTCTTTATTAAAGGAACGCTATAGTGTCAGGAATACAAACATGTATAGGTGATCTGCCTCCCTCTGACTTTACTCAGCTTGTCACCCACTCCATGCCAGCCTTACTGCGGCTTGTTCCACCTCCATGGCTGAGATCATCGGGAGGCTATTGTGCATTAAGCGGCAAAACGCCGAGCTGCATCAATCAGTAACTCCGCATAGAGATGCATTAAATCAGTGCGTCTCCATGGGGAATGTTCAACGCCTCCTTGCAGAGCGTGGAGAGGCTGAACACCAGGCCTGCACACTGTGCAGCACTGGACTAGAAAGCACCTCTAGTGGCCTCTCTGAAAAGGCAGTGTTTGCAGAGCACAGCCTTCAAGGGCTATGGACACCAAAACTAACACATTAAGCTGTAGTGGTTGTGGTGACTATAGTGTCCCTTTAATCTGCCTATTCTGCAAACTAAACTGGCACTCAAGATCAAAAAATATGTTAGTAATAGGATTAACAGAGTGTAAATAAAAAAGGCTTTAAAAATGGAAGAATTGTGTAATTCCTATATTTTCACACCAAATCAACCTGATATCCAAGGAGGTATGAAGAAGGGAAAAAGCTGTAAAATAATTGTAAAAAACTAAGCAATGAGAGGTCAATTTCTAGTGATGAGATAACACCAGCTTTCCATCAAACTGGATTTAAGTAGAGAAAGAGAGCAACAAAGTATAAACAAGAAAGAAAGTGGCTAAGAGTATACACAATAGGATTAGTCCCACACAGGATATTTCAGCCAGGATATAAAAAAAAGCAATAAAGAGGCTTTGACAGAAATGCAAGGATTCTATAGAAAGAAATCACCCAACCCCAAAATAAGACTTGCACAGGAGATCTACACACACAACAGGAGCTGGGTGATAATGGAGAAAATACAATTAGTTTGTTTCAATGAAAAAAGGAGAATCCATCAGCTTAATGAGTTTGCGGCAAGTAGTCAGGCACACAGATTCAGCGGCATGCAACGCTTAAACTGCCTGTCATGTAAGAGATCTAAACGATAGAGACAGCGGCTGGAGCGTTTTTTTGTGTGTTTTGTTTTTTAGGTTCTTGCAGAGTGATTAGGTGCCATGCTCAAATTCTGTGCTTATAACGGAGAGTATGTTGACAGGAAACAACAAGGTATAAATAGAATGCTGCGCTTGGCATTATGGGAGTGCACATATATTATTATTATTTATAAAACGCCAACAAATTCCGCAGCGCTGTACAATGTGTAACATTTAACCGTTAATATTTTACAAGCACGACGCAACAATAAAATCGCCCTGCAGCAATGGCATTGACGTTGTTATCTCATGTGACATGTAGATAAGGTAGACAGGGACTGATGACATGCAAAAAAATAATTTACAAAAAAAATGAAAAGAGATGAAGTTCCGTTAGAGTTCCTGTGTTTGCTGCAAGTTATCAGGATTTGCAGCTGCTACAGTAAGCACAGAGCAGGTGGCGGCTGAAACGCTTTCTGATAACCGTGGCGCTCTACCATTCCGCTCAATGTGAGATCTGATCATTCTCCACACATTTTCAGCCAGTAACAGTTTCATCTATGACAAGCCATGAATGAAACAGCTGTCCAATTTAACAAAGGTGACTAGCTTACCAGTAGCCAAATTCATATGTTTGCTTATATAGAGCTAAATACCTGGCCTCTCATTTATGTTTATGTTGCTATGGTATAAGAAGCATCCCATTAAATTGCACTAATAATATTAGATAGTTACGTGGTCACATGCTTATGATGGGTGTATACCCACAGATACACACAGTGTTTGCTCTGACTGATTGTATGAATGAATAGTCTGAAGGTGATCAAAATATCACTAAATCACTAAATTGCACATCATTTATAGATGTGATTTCAAAATATCTGCTCTCATTTACAGATACCATAAATTGATCTGGTATTACATTAAAGGGGCACTCCAGGCACCCAGACCACTTCTGCCCATTGGAGTGGTCTGGGTGCCAACTCCCACTACTCCTAACCCTGCAAGTGTAATTATTGCAGTTTTTTATAAACTGCAATAATTACCTTGCAGGGTTAAGTCCACCTCTAGTAGCTGTCTACTAGACAGCCACTAGAGGTCACTTCCTCCTTCATAGCACAGGAAACCTTTGCTAGAGCGTCGCTGGACGTCCTCACGCTGTGTGAGGACCTCCAGCGTCGCTCATTTCCCCATAGGAAAGCATTGAAATAATTTTTCAATGCTTTCCTATGGGGAGCGCTAATGCGCATGCGCGGCATTGCCGTGCATGCACATTAGGTCTCCTCGGCTGGTGGGCGGGATCAGTCTCACCCACCGGCCGACGCAATGCAGAGGAGGAGCGGCGTGGAGGAGGAGACAGCGACGAGGGACATCGTCGCTGCCTCAGGTAAGTTACTGAAGGGGTTTTCACCCCTTCAGTAACCGGGGATTGGGGAGTGGGAGGGAGAGGGATTGTTTTCCTGGCACTGGAGATTCCCTTTAATATCAAGCCACAGTTCATTCATTTGTTTATGTGATGGCACTTTAGGTAAGGGATATACATTGCAGCCAAACATGTCTACAGGTATATTTACAGAGAGACCCGGATCTCTGAAGTTAATCTGGACCTTATGCTATCTGCTATAATGATGCCCGTCACCTCATATGTGTCATTTTAACCCACTCCCCGCAGATTGTAAGCTTGTTTGAACAGGGCCCTCAGAAAATTTGGTTCCTTTACGTCCATGTTGTCTTGTTGCAACTACTTGATTGTTAGCCCACCTATTGTACAGCGATGTAGAATTAGTTGGCATTTTATCAATATAATTATAATAATTATAATAATTGCGGGTTTAGAATAACTGTATTTATCAGATGGATATTGTACAGAGAGGAAGATAAAGACAGATTACAGAGCACAAAGTATTGTAGAACAAATTGATTTATTAATGGATATTAGTCATTTAAAAGAAAACAAAGACGAATAAACCAATCATAATGACCTCAGTGTTGGGACAAGTTTACAACACTATAGAAGGAGCCGTCAAAGGAACACTCACACCCGGCTAATGTCAATTCTGTGCATATTTCATGTCTTTTGGAGCTTAGCATGATCAGACAATTATTGTCAACACATGCTGCCCTATTCCTCCCCAGTCCTCCCCCTACATGCTGCCCTAGTCCTTCCCAGTCCTCCCCCTACATGCTGCCCTAGTCCTCCCCAGTGCTCCCCCTACATGCTGCCCTAGTCCTCCCCAGTGCTCCCCCCTACATGCTGCCCTAGTCCTTCCCAGTCCTCCCCCTACATGCTGCCCTAGTCCTTCCTAGTCCTCCCCCTACATGCTGCCCTAGTCCTTCCCAGTCCCCCCCTACATGCTTCCCTAGTCCTCCCCAGTGCTCCCCCCTACATGCTGCCCTAGTCCTCCCCAGTGCTCCCCCCTACATGCTGCCCTAGTCCTCCCCAATCCTCCCCCCTACATGCTGCCCGAGTCCTCCACAGTGCTCCCCCTACATGCTGCCCTAGTCCTTCCCAGTCCCCCCCTACATGCTGCCCTAGTCCTTCCCAGTCCTCCCCCTACATGCTGCCCTAGTCCTCCCCAGTCCTCCCCCTACATGCTGCCCTAGTCCTTCCCAGTCCTCCCCCTACATGCTGCCCTAGTCCTCCCCAGTGCCCCCCCTACATGCTGCCCTAGTCCTCCCCAGTGCTCCCCCCTACATGCTGCCCTAGTCCTCCCCAGTGCCCCCCCCTACATGCTGCCCTAGTCCTCCCCAGTGCTCCCCCCTACATGCTGCCCTAGTCCTCCCCAATCCTCCCCCGTACATGCTGCCCGAGTCCTCCCCAGTGCTCCCCCCTACATGCTGCCCTAGTCCTTCCTAGTCCTCCCCCTACATGCTGCCCTAGTCCTCCCCAGTGCTCCCCCCTACATGCTGCCCTAGTCCTCCCCAATCCTCCCCCCTACATGCTGCCCGAGTCCTCCCCAGGGCTCCCCCTACATGCTGCCCTAGTCCTTCCTAGTCCTCCCCCAGTCCCTCTACATGCTGCCCTAGTCCTCCCCAGTCCCCCCCCCCTACATGCTGCCCTAGTCCTTCCCAGTCTTCCCCCTATATGCTGCCCTAGTCCTCCCCAGCGCTCCCCCCTACATGCTGCCCTAGTCCTTCCCAGTGCCCCCCCTACATGCTGCCCTAGTCCTCCCCAGTGCTCCCCCTTACATGATTCCCTAGTCCTCCCCAGTCCTCCCCCATACATGCTGCCCTAGTCCTTCCCAGTCCTCCATGACACTCTTCATTTGCAGTTATGTGAAGTACGTTTTAGCTTTATTTCTGTGCTCTAACTAAAACAGTGATTTATTTAAAAACTTCTTTTTGGTTTAATTAACTCTTTAATTGTGGTTCACCAAGCCTCTGCGATACTGCCATATCTGCCTTGCTGATTATCTTCCCAGTGCCAAAAAAAGTGCTATGAGGATGTATATGGAAACCTACAAAAAGTTTTTTTACCCTTGCTAGTTAAGAGCTTGATATTCAAATGGTTTTTTTTTATTATTATTATTATTATTATTATTATTATTATTTTAACGTAAATGTGAATGCATTGAAATAATTTGGGACTCAAGGCAGCACTGCAAGCAAATATGTGATATTTCTGGTTGTATGAATTAACCCTGATTTTAAAAGGAATCATTGGTCCACAGATACTGTACATAGCAAGTATAGAGTCAGTAAATACAAACAGCCTGTAAGTGTATCTATTAAAATATATACTTACCTATAAATGGCTCTCTGCGTACTTACCACACAGCATGGCACCTTATATTGGAGGAAGAGGCTACAAGACAACTCACCCCACTAATTATTGACTTGGACCATGTTGGCACACGCAGGGTATTGTACGAGGTAGCCACATGTTTTGGGGGTGGGGAAGCAACTCACTTCACACATAGATATATATGTCTCTATTTCCCCGGCCCCTCACTCTACAGAGAAGTAAGAGATTAAAGGTCATAATGGCAACATCAGTGACACTCTGACATACCTCCCAACATTTGAAATGGACAAAGAGGGGGCACTTTAAGTTTAGGGGTGATAGTGGGAGGGTGTCTAGGGGTGGTTGCTCTGAGAAATTTTAGGTGACTCACTGATAACAATTTATGCAATTACATTGTAATTCAGAACAAGAACAATGTATCGTATTTACACAGATCAGGTTCTAAACAAATTTAATGTAGTTTAAAGACACATTACTGGGAGTATTATTGCTGTGGAACTCTGTTATACACTCAGACACATTACTGGGAGTATTATTGCTGTGGAGCTCTGTTATACACTCAGACACATTACTGGGAGTATTATTGCTGTAGAGCTCTGTTATACACTCAGACACATTACTGGGAGTATTATTGCTGTGGAGCTGTGTTATACACTCAGACACATTACTGGGAGTATTATTGCTGTGGAGCTCTGTCATACACTCAGACACATTACTGGGAGTATTATCGCTGTGGAGCTCTGTTATACACTCAGACACATTACTGGGAGTATTATTGCTGTAGAGCTCTTTTATACACACAGACACATTACTGGAAGTATTATTGCTGCGGAGCTCTGTTATACACTCAGACGCATTACTGGGAGTATTATTGTTGTGGAGCTCTGTTATACACTCAGACACATTACTGGGAGTATTATTGCTGTGGAGCTCTGTTATACACTGAGACACATTACTGGGAGTATTATTGCTGTGGAGCTCTGTTATACACTCAGACACATTACTGGGAGTATTATTACTGTGGAGCTCTGTTATACACTCAGACATTACTGGGATTATTATTGCTGTGGAGCTCTGTTATACACTCAGACACAACAACAATATGCAACTCTTAGAAAAAAGGAAAATTAGGAGAGAAAAGAGGGACTGAGGGATTTGGGGTAAAATAGGGACTGTCCCTCCTAAATAGGGACTGTTGAGAGGTATGAAACCATCATTCTCAGACAGCCTTGAGTTAACGTTGTGGATTTATTTACCAGATAAACAGAAATATTCAATTCAGTCAACTGTCAACTTCCGCTTTCACTTTGCGGTATATTTATTGCCTTATATAGCATGTTTGTTCATAATAAGTAATCACTGATTCAGCAATATAAAGGTTATACAGCAAGCACAACACGTAATGTAAGCAAGTCAAAGGATAAAGTGAATGAGGTTCAATGCACTGCCATCTCCTTTTCATTTCCCAAAATAAATAAAGTAAGAGCACTAGTATTCGGAGAATTTCTATTCAAGGCGTTTGTTCAGTGCTCTGCGATAGCTGACTGCATCACTTCAAATGGAAGATATTCCACTTGTAGTTGTTGAAACACATATGAATTCAAGGGTAATCTGTTAGTCACTTATGAGTGTCAACAAAGCCACAGTTGTGAATTGAGTTAGTCAACAAGTGACGAAGCAATTCATTTTCTTCATGAATTAAACTTTCCAAAACATGTCAGGGTCAGCAGTGTAGGAGTTTACTTTCATCCAGTAATTAGCAAACCACCGTTGATACACTGTAAACCATTCTCTTACAGCAGGAGAGCAGATATACCCACCAAGGGGTTTATAGGTTCTTACGGAACTGCCACTTTTCAGAGAACACTCAATTTATTTTATCAAAGTGCGTCCTATCAGCTACAATAATGTAACTGATCATGGCAAAGACAGTAGGTTTTGGAGAGATGTCTTTGTGCGTGAGATCAGTCTGATATTTTTATAAACTTGTATACACTCTCTGTAAAGGCACACGTAAACTAAAATACTCTTTCTTAATATTGTTTATGCTTTGGGTCTTTCTAAGTCTAAAGGGTAATCTAGATGCATTAGGAGACTATTGGCTGCAAATAGCTGATGACACCCGACTAGGTCAAACTCATCATTTGTATCTCTTGTTTGTGTGCACAGGTTTTCTGTGCTGGACCGTCGCTGGACGTCCTCACACTGTGTGAGGACCTCCAGCGTCGCTCAATTCCCCATAGGAAAGCATTGAAAGCATTTTCAATGCTTTCCTATGGAGAGCTCTAATGCACATTAGGTCTCCTCAGTCGGCGGACGGGATCAGTCTCGCCCACCGGCTGACGTAATGCAGAGGAGGAGCGGCGGCGTAATGCAGAGGAGGAGCGGGGTCTCAGGTAAGTGACTGAAGGGGTGTTCACCCCTTCAGCAACCAGTGATGGGGGGTGGGAAGGAGAGGGAACCTGCAGTGCCAGGAAAACTGATTGTTTTCCTGGCACTGGAGTGTCCCTTTAACGCTGAGATCAGGCATGTTTAAACAGTATAGGTTCCCTCTGTAATGGCACAGATGAGCTAAACCATATTTGAGACCTGAGTATGAGCTAATCAATTGGGCAAGCTATTAAGGCTTTGTCCAATCTTAGCATTTTATTACATAATGTTTAGACTTGTTTATATCTTTTTTTTTTTGGTGCTGCTTTGAAGTTGTCAACCAGTTTCCCTACTGAAAAAAGAACTCTACTGGAATATTTGTAACATTGTCTGACTGCATAGTTTTTATTTTTGTTACCCCTATAAATTTGAATACACATCTATACCCAAGTTAAAAAATTTTACTCAAATTTTATCTCCAAATCAGTCCTTTGTGAACAGAAACAGGTCAGCCCCAATCCCCTAGTAACGAATTAATCAGCTCCACTAACTAGGTACGTTTTGAACAATAGAAGCACAGAGAAAATGACATCTAAATATGAATATAAATGTATATGTATAAAAAAGAAAAAGAAAAGGTACAGTGAGATATTGAATATTAGCAGCCATTAGCTAGCATTAACCTACTTTGGCTTCCATTTTCCCATTGCTGTTTGAAAGCATTAAGTAAAGAGATTTTTGGTAATTCCAATGTCGTTGTTTTGTTGTTGTTATTTTTTTTTATTATTATTCTTTATTACATTGCTCTTTCTAAATCTCATTAGAGAATACGTACTAAAGTGCATATCCTAAGTTATTAGTTCACAAACACTTTCATAAATATGTCGGACGGAAGCGCAGAGCGCTAGAAAACTAGATTATTAAACTCATTTGTGAGAATTACAATTCGTTTGAAAGGCATTACAAAAATCTCTACCATTTAAAGGCAATTACATTCAACTCTCATGTTACCAGAAGTCAACACAAGATACAAATCTCAAGTGGTTAACACAAAACGAGAATTACAGGGTAAAGAAAATCTGTTACTTAAGAACACTGACTTTTCCCTTTTCTCGCAGTTCTATGTGAATGCCTTTTCAGAGGCTAGGGTGGAAGAATTTTTCTCTTAAAAAAAAAAACTTTGTAAAGGTGGCATGTATCCTGAAGGTTAGTCATCTGATTACACAGATTCCAGTCTTCCCGTGCATACCAAACTCCCCTTATTATTCTACCTAGAAGTTTTCTATGAAACCAAAAACCGTGTTTTATTTTACAATTTCCTACCAGGAATGCAAAATGGTTATTCGAATAGCTTATATACGATTACAGAGGTCTGCATTTTTTTTGTTTTTCAAATGTATGAAATGTTATCATATCAAAAATATTATATAGCATCTATGTTACACGTTATATAGGATTACTTGGCAAAACGTGTGTTTAGAATGTTTCAGTGGACACATTTGATAAAATGTGAATGTCATAGCAATATTTTCACATTTGCTTGTATGGTATGAATATCTAAGATTTGGGGTGTATCGTTGTTACACCCCATTGGGAATTGGTAAGAACTGACAAGGTGGTTGCAACTTTCAGGTCAAATTTGAAAACAAAAACTGAAAATCAGCTTTTTATTTGTAGATTGGGTACTTTGGCCTAAATATAGCAATTTTTAAAGTTCTTAAACCCATAGGACATGCTAATAGTTCACTTTATTAGGACAGCAGACACAAGAAGCTGTTAGTGGCTCCTGATTTGACTGGTTGGACATAATCTCCTCCTATTCAATAAACTAGATTCCATGGGGGAAAAAAAAGGGGAGTACTTTAAATAGGACTTGATTTAGCAATATACTCATGAAATATTACGGTTTCGGGGTGGTCTCTCGTGGAGAAATGGGAATGGCTATTGTTTTAACACGTTTAGTACTCTACCTCTTTGTATTTATATTTATAATCTATTAAAATGTAACATTTACTTTGTTTTAGGAATTGTGTGATGAGTAGCAATCTGCAGAAGTCTCAAAACACATAAAATATATAAACGGAAAGTGACAACACAAAGTTTAATACAAAAGCAATTTATGAAATTATTCTAGAAGTCGCTGGTGTACAAATGCCAAGGTCTGGGATAATGTCTGTGTGGTAAGATATCTGTCCAAATCAGTCAAAATGTCAAGATACATCTTGTTAAAAAATGAAACACAAATACATTCACATCTAGTTTAAATACATTCTCAGTTTCTAACAAATGTGCCGAGTTTATTGAAGGCAAAATAAAGTGAGTGTTCAATATTGCAAAGAAATTAAATAAAATACAAATAATAATAATGATAATAATAATTAAGACAAATAATTAAAGTGAATCAAAGAGAATATTACCCTGGGGACAAATGTATTCGGAAAGCAAAGTATAAAAAAAGACAATGTTATAAAATATCAGAGCTTATAAAGCGACCTTTTAGCTATTTTGTATTTTTTCGGATACACATTAGTGATGTCTGAACTTAACTCATTCATATGTTTCAATTGTGTGTTTGTTCATTTATTAAATGAATAATGAAATGAATAATGTTTACTGGTTCTGGAGGTGTTTAACCCCTTAAGGACACATGACATGTGTGACATGTCATGATTCCCTTTTATTCCAGAAGTTTGGTCCTTAAGGGGTTAAACAGATCTACTAGGTCTATTGTCTAGTTTAATCCATTAGAGGGTTACTCCAACCACCATGACCACTCCAGTATGTGAGATGTTTCAGAATTAAACACTGTACAATCATACAGAGATAATGTTAATTGCGTGCTGGGGGCTAGTTGCTTCCCAAACACACGTGATCAATTCTGTGCATAAGAATGTCTGCAGGCCGCCAACATATGATAAAATCTTCCCCTTGCATGCACTCTGCTAGCACTCCCCTCCCACCCTCCCTCCTTGTGGGTGCTGTTTCTCACTTCCCTCTATAGCAGTCTGTTTTTTGTTTGTTTTTTTAAAACCCTTCCTCCGCCTCCCTCCCCTTCTGGGCTCGGAGCGCGTGCATGCACTCTGGGCCAGCAATTGGTCCAATCACAGGCTTCTCCAGGGATGTGAGGATTGGACATGGCAGTCAGCATTGGGAGATCCACCCAACGCTGGATTTCAGGTAAGTATAAAAACATGTTTTAAGGTGCTAAATAGGGAAATAGGGAATTTAAGTCTATGTCTTTATATCGCTGGTCTAGGTAGAGACCTGTAGATACTATCAGATAGAAATGGTCACTTTAAAATAAATGTAAAAATGAAGTAATTCAAGTTCCAAATCATGCACCCCCCAGTTATAAAGCCTCATTAGAAACAAAGATAACATGCTATGAAGGTAGTTCTTTGTGATGTGGAAGCCTGGATCCAAGAGTCCAGTGGAAGCACTGGGATATGCCAAGCACGGTTCTCCTGTAACCTAGGGAAGTCGGAAAAGGTTTCAAAAAGATTTAGATAAGCAAAGTCACTCCATATTGGAACAAAAGAGCAACCGTGGTATGCCAAATACAGCAGAAATAATAACTCTGCATTCAGATAGGCTGAAAAAATAGCGCCACCTATACGAGAGGCAGAGGAAGAGAAGGAAAGAGGTAATCGGGGGAGATCTGACACTGACCTCCTTGAGGTCAGAAATAGCAGTTGAAACTCCTCCCAAAGCTCCATGCTATCGCCTTTACAATTACCTTCTCCCAGAAGGATCTGCAAATCCAGTGGTGGTCCTGTGTAGGCAGTTGGAAGAATACACTAAGCTCCAAAAACAGGGAGAACCAAGCTAAAGTGCATTAGGGGTCCGGAGTGTTCCTTTAACATATATAACATTAACAACACAATACAACTACAGCATTCCCAGCCTCTCCCTCCCAACTACAGCTTCGAAATATGAACCGTAGGAGCATTCCATATGGATAACTTGCAACTTTAGAGCCAGGTGTGGACGGTATGTGGAAAAATAGGCTCTAAAAAGTGGTCAGAAACTGCTTTATCTATCCAAACAAATTATGTGTTTAATGAATCAGATAAAACTCCTAAAGGGACACACAGCAGCTCTTGAGAGCAATGTCGATACTTGCTGAGAGGAAAATATTTGTAGGCGAAAAAGTTCACATTACTTCACTTGGAATTCAGTGACTGAAAACCTGAAAATTACATTTACTCTTCAAGTTGTGGTCTGCACAGCCTGGGTGGGCTTCCGTGCTATTTATCTGGCATTTACCTGGACCTAATCTACTCCAATCAGCCCCCATCTATCATTCCCTCTCTTACAATGCCATACATAACCCTTTCATTGCTAAATGCTAGAACACATTGAAAATGTAAAAAAAATATAATTTTAAACATTTTAGAGGCTGTATTTGAGTACTTTTTTTTTTTTAATTCTTTATTTTTGGTGTGCATAAGAGTAGTTACAAGCTTTGGTGCGCCACAACAGCGACATCAAGGTACAAAATTGAACATTGCATTACAGGTTGCGGCAAAAGATTGCCAGGCACAGTTTTAGTTAAAGTAATATGTTAGCAATCGTTTAGGTTCTCGAGTAGCTTGAGCTTTTAATCATGCAATGTAGCTAACATGTATAAACAAGTTTGACTCAGTAGCTTAAAGTAAGTATTAGTAGTATGAACACGCTGAAACTACGCTTGCCTGTGCTTAAGAGAGGAACATGCATTACATATATAGATATCTGGGCTAATTAATCTTACACCCCCTCTTTGTAAAATTATATGTCTAGCTAGGTACACAGATGAGTGAAATGAATGACATCAAGCTTATATGTTTGGTAGATGGTATACTATGCTGAGTAGTTTAAAGTTCAAACACATTGTTAACCGATGTGATCCTGCAAGTGGTGGAGCATCAGCAGTATTCCACCCCGGCTAGTCTGGACTTCTTGGGTTGGTGTATGCAGCATAGGGTTGTCCGGTGTGATTGCGGTGGACATGGGAGCCCAGAGCGAGCCATGCCAGTAACAGTCAGTACCGGATCTCTCCATGAGTGGTAAGATGGCAGTCTGTCACCTACACAAAAGGGTGTCGCAGTCCAGAGCTATTCAGGAGGAGTAGAAGTAAAAAAGATAAGGTGTAAGAAAAAAAAAACAAGAAAGTAAAAAGTATAACCACCGTTGTTGGACCTGTCCTTATGCCCGTTACAGTCCCCAGAGTGATGTGTTTTGTGCCATTGATGTCGTGAGATTGCATAGGGGGCTCTGAGTGGTCGGCAAGTCCGAGGCTGGGGTCAGCAATCTTCATTGGGTGAAGAGGTGTGGAGGTCCGTGCGTGAGGGTCTCATAATGTGGGCGAGTGATGCTCGGATTTACTGGAGGCGCCACGTGTGGGACGCTGCGGTCGGCCTTTTTTCAGGCCCAGTTACAGGGCTATCAGGTGAGTGGCGCTTCCGAGGGTGGCGTTCGCCACTTGTGTCCGTCACCTCTTACCCTATCCCTTTTCCCATGCAGGTAGATGGCACTAGTATATGCGGGCTTTTCTCTAGTGGGGGTGTAGCTCCGTGGGTTGTTGTCGCCTGCGTTCGCATAGGGTTGTGTATTGTGGTACAGGCCGCAATGCCGCCATTTTAGAGGCCCAGCCTGTGGTGAACGCCATCAGGCAGGCCCGATGTTGGGCTTTGTAGGGCGAGGGTTCACTCCGGTGGGGACCGAGATAACCCCCCCGGTCCATGTGGGGGGGAGGCGAGGCCTGTGAGGTGCATCACAAGGCTGTTGCGTGGCAGTCAGGTTCGCAAGCAGGACGGCGGCCGTCCGTCCCGCTCTCCACCCGCATAGGCCGCAGACCCCGAAGTCCCATTTCACCCACTGGGGGCTCTGGCACTCCCGATCTCGGGGCCCGCGGTGGCTCCAGCCGCAGCCCGGACACTAGATATGGCTTCCGGTCACACATTAAGCCGCAATAGCCTAAGCTTGTAGCCCAATTTGATCCGATTTATCAGGAGCCTCTCCAGCCTGTGACCGGTCAGCATGGCGGTCAGGCCCCGCCCTCCCTGTTGTGTATTTGAGTACTTTAACCACAAGGGACCAATAACTTTCAATGCCATCATCACGGTCTGTTTCCTAAGAACCTTATTCCGTCATGGACATTCCATTTTCGTATAAGGTTTTTGGGGATGAGATTATGATGGTGGCAAAGTGTAATATTTGGTCCATAAAGGGTTAAAATCCCATTTAGAGACAAATTTAATGCAAAAGTCCAAAAGATTAGATTTTTCATTGTTATGCAGAAAACTGAATATACAAAAGTTATAGTGAAAAAACAAACAAACAAAAAAAAAACAACAACCTAACAAAATAGTTAATAATGGGATTTAACAACTGTGTCTCAAGGACCTCCTTGTCATTTATGGTGCTAATAAGTCTGAATCTGAACGCAGTATCCAGCACCAACGCCGTTTGAAATTACTTATTTTACCATCTCATTGTAGCTGCAAAAAAAAAAAGTTTCTTTTTGAACAGTGCCATGTTTTAATTGCCTGAGTTGAATATAAAGTGCAGAAGCGATGCAATTTATTACTGTTACAAAACAGAATCGCTGACCTATAATTTGCAAAGGCCAAATACAAACAAAGAAAAACACCAGATTTTGCATAATACGGTACAGTGCTGAAGTTCATATTACAGTCTTAGTGTACTTTACAGAATCATTTTCTAAGACTTTAGCTCAGTGGTATCCTAGGTAACATGATAAAACAATTAGATATTTTCCAAAAACTCAGCTGGCACGGAAATGTCTTTATGCGGTCACCACATTCATGCACATTAAAAGGACACCCTGAGGACCATTCATAACGTTATTAAAGCATTTTAAATATATGTTTGAAAAGTGCATTAAAATTATAATATTCTACATATAGAAAATACAATTTATAAATTCCATGATCTTTTTATTTAGATGAGCAGATCGTGTTTTTGAATCCCATAATTACTGCCTGGTAACATTACCCAGATAATTAAAAAGAATAATGTAAAGGCAAAACAAGGCACACATGTCTGATAACCACAAACAACACAAAGCTTTGGGATACGGCTGGAAATGAGTCTAAAAGGAACATAAAAATATACAAAATAGTGAAGTACAATTAACAGATTTATATGCGCTGAATACAAATGCACTCACAGAATTAAGTAGAATATATCGCTCATATGGTGCCTCCCCTGATTGAAATGGGGGGCTTGTAGTCCCTTGGCTCCTTGTAAGATTCCTTAATGATGCTCAGGACTCCAAACGGGCAATATTAGAAAGAAGTGCTTTTATTGATAAAAAGTGAATAATCACCATCAATATAAAGTATAATTAAAAGAAAAAACGGTATGGTCCTACGCGTTTCGTTCTGCGAAGAACTTCATCAGGGACTGTATATGAAAATAAAATCAATATACAATCATAACATGTAAAAAACACATCCTATTCCCCCCATCCCCGAGTCCTCTTTAAATAGGGCTAGTCCCTATGTCCATTGGTGGTTCCGTGGGTGGTGTCCAGTGTCCGTTGCTTGATTGGTCCTGTGAGGGAGCTGTTCAGCTGTTTTCCATCTTCCTCGCATTGCTGTGATCAAATTTGGCGCGTTCGAATGACCGGAACCGGAAGTAGGGATTGTACCACACTTCCGCGTTCCACTTGCGTTCCATATGCGTTCCACCTGCGGCTCATATGCGTTCCACCTTCGTTATGTTTCAACATTAATATATGGTCGAAAAAAACAATAAAGAGCAATATATTCTATCTACTAAAGAGAAAATGGTGTTAGTAACCTTATTTTCTGCATATTTTTTGTAGTTAAAAAATATAACCAATCACCATTAATTGCTATGATCAAACAGTAACACAAAATATTTTTTAAAGTGAAAGGTATACAAAGATACACGTTTTTATGGTATATATAATCCTATCATCAGGAAAAATATATTTAAAGTGTAACATACACAACTAAACTATATGATATATATCAATATCCATTAATTATTAATATGTGATTAGTGCCACAAAGCTAATTTAAAAATAATATAATAATGAAACAAATAAATAAATAAATTTTGTGATGTTCACATGTCTGAGCCTGCCCAAAACGAGTAGGATTTACTCTACCTGGCAGCAGTTGCTTTTTGTAGCTCCTCTCCCAGCATACCACTGTGACGGCAGTCACCTTCACTGGGAACATAAGATGGACACTTCAATTAGATCCCTGGATGACTCCTATGTTTAAGTCACCCTGTGTCCATTGTGGGTGCAGGGTGTGTGTAATGTATGTGTATTATGTATTTATTGTTAATTGTTAATTGTTTGTGCGCTCTCCTGTCCTGCTGATGCTTGCTACCAACTAGGGGGATTTGGCTATGGAGCCCATAAAGCACCCTCTGTTGGTAGCAGCAATAGCTATATGCACTACCTGAATAGCAAGGCTTGCTAATTTGCATATTCGGGTTGATTTGCATATTGCTAGTTCTGCAGACAGGAGAGATATTTTGTGTTACTTATTGTCTTCCCCACCCCTTATAAATAGGTCATTCTGTTATTAGTTGCTGCATGTTATCTGCTATGATTTGGTCGTTTGTATTTTATTTAAGTTGTCACAGCAATCTTCATGTAATGAGTCTATGGGCTAATCCCAAGTAAAAATAAAGTTATGTATGTTAGTTCCTTTTGGAACTTGTGTCTTAGGTGGATATCTAAGGATCCCAGTGACAGAGTCTTTGGATCTGTTTGTTGTCCGAAGGATCCCTCTAGCCCTGGAATAAGTCAAGAGAGCTAGGACTGAGAGCCGCAAGTGCTTTTGTAAAGGCAATAGCAAGCAGAGCTCCAGAGGAATAGGCAGAGGGTACGATACCTGCCTGAAAGGAAAGCTGCAGAGGAATAGGCATAGGGGACGATACCTGCCTAGAAGAAGAGCTGCAGCCTGGTCAGGTGGAAAAGTTCCAGAAGGACCCCAGTCAAGCTGAGGGAACTGGGGCAGAAGCGCTTCAGGTATCCCAGATCCAGCTAGGGAGCAAGCTTGGCAGAGGTACCCAGCCGGGGACCAGGGAGCTCCGTCACAACCACTATATAAGAGTGACTCAATGAAAGACTATACCAGCACACACCAACTGCTACCGGGGAATATAACTCCCACAATCTTAGACAGCCACGGACATGCACACGTTTATCCCAGCGCACGTTTATCACACCTCCAAAAATGTCAAATAAAAAAAGAGGGCCACTTTCATTTTAGGGGTGTAAGTAAGTGTGTGACAAGGTCGGAGTTATTCAGATATTTCTAAACACATTTATATTTGTTTAAAGTCACATTACTGAGTGTATTATCGCTGTGGAGCTCTGTTATACACTCAGCCACACCAACAAAATGGAGCTCCTAGAAAAGATGGACATTAGAATAGAAAAGTGGGATAGAGGGATCTGTGCCCTAAATGGGGACATTTGGAAGGCATGGTATTAAAAGAATCCTTGCCGTAATCCAAACTCCAGCCCCAATATAACGCCATCAGACGTCTGAGAGCAGAATCCCATCGTTCTTCCGGATCATTGTTTATTATGATGTCTACAGATTCCCTCCACCCCATGATTTTTCCATAATTCACACTTTACTGTTATGTTTCCTCTATATGTTACATAATCCTTCTGTTATTTTAATGTGCAGGTCATATTTCTAAACCCTGTATTGTAAGGTTTGACACCACATTGTAAAATAATGTTTTTCATAAAATTTCAAACTGGGCACAAATATATCTGTGGGGCTATTTTTTATGTTTGTCTTCCAGTCCTTGCCCTATTTCTGACTACGTCCCTGTTTAGACTCCGTCCTGACTCTCCTTCCATCTTCCCACCATGTATACAATGTGTAGGGTATATCTCACATTCACTAACGTCACTCTCTATCTGACTGCAGTAAGTTATCATCGATAATTCTCTGCAGACCAAAAGGTGTCTAAAATATGTAAAAAGTGCAATTAACACTGAGACACAACATTCTGTCCTGCCTGGTTTATTAGTGTGGATGGACAGCATCATTTTAATGGAGGGAATGCCAAAAACATATAGAACATAGAATGTGACGGCAAATAAGAACCATTCGGCCCATGTAGTCTGCCCAGTTTTCTAAATACTGTCATTAGTCCCTGGCCTTATCTTATAGTTAGGATAGCCTTATGCCTATCCCACGCATGCTTAAACTCCCTCACTGTGTTAACCTCTACCACTTCAGCTGGAAGGCTATTCCATGCATCCACTACCCTCTCAGTAAAGTAATACTTCCTGATATTATTTTTAAACCTTTTCCCCTCTAATTTATGATTATGTTCTCTTGTTGTGGTAGTTTTTCTTCTTTTAAATATAGTCTCCTCCTTTACCGTGTTGATTCCCTTTATGTACAGCGCTACGGAATTTGATGGCACTATATAAATAATAAAATAATAATAATAATAATGTATTTAAATGTTTCTATCATATCCCCCTGTCTCGTCTTTCCTCCAAGCTATACATGATAAGATCATTTAACCTTTCCTGGTAAGTTTTATCCTGCAATCCATGAACCAGTTTAGTAACCTTTCTCAAAACTCTCTGCAAAGTATCAATATCCTTCTGGAGTTATGTCTCCAGTACTGCGTACAATACTCCAAGTGAGGTCTCACCAGTGTTCTGTACAATGGCATGAGCACTTCCCTCCTTCTACTTCTAATACCTAGAAAGAGGGAAGTGTTCATGACAGTCTTAGAGTGTAGACTGTAAGCTCGTTTGAGCAGGGTCCTCTTCAACCTATCGTTCCTGTAAGTTTTCTTGTAATTGTCCTATTTATAGTTACATCCCCCCCTCTCATAATATTGTAAAGTTCTACGGTATCTGTTGGCGCTATATAAATGGCAATAATAATAATAATAAAGAATAACATTACATAACAAACTGGTGTCATGCGCAGTAGGCAACTACACAAGCTGGGTGAGCCTTATGTCCTTCATCTAAGTGGTTCCCAGTTTTGATACTCAAAACATCAACCAATCCCAATCTTGATGGTTTCTAACTTAATTTTACTCGAGAAATGAAAAGAGATACATCTGCTAATTTAAACGGATGCTGTAACAATTTGCAAGAACTACTACAGCTAAAAGCTGTCACTGCTGCGTGATGCTATAGGGTTAAGCTATATTCTGGATCTCTCCCTACTAACTGTAAAAAAAAAAGTCTGCTGTTTCTTTAAGTTTGCAAAGAGATTCCATGATTATAACTGACAGTGAATCTCAGATACTTTCTGGCCCCTGCAGAAGCTGTAAATTTGCAGCAAATGAAAGAAAACCTTGCCTGTCTATTTGGATTCTGAAAGTCTGACTCTGACTGTGGGGTAAGCATGTAATATTCTTAAAGATAGGTTTTGCTGCAAACCCCCCATGGCACAACAGCTGCCGTAACAAAAACACTGATTGTTCATCGGAATCTTGTAATGATCTGCTTGTGTTTCCAATAAACATGTGAGCAAGGTCTGGTCAGGTAATGTCATCCCTTACAAGGTGTACAGAGTGTATCCGGCATCAGCAGCGCTATGCAATGGATAAATAGGAAACACAGGGAGATACTAGCCACTGATTGCAGACACTCAGGGACAAGAAGTGACGAGTATTCTGCCATATAAAGTAACAATGAGTGTGGCTGCTGTCAGGATGCGTTCTCATGTCATACACAGGGAGTCCCGGATATGAAAAATGAATCAAACAAGTTGTGTCCCATAAGACAGCCTGGCTCACATGGCTGTACATTTTATGTTACGTTCGATCGTGTAAACAAGGATTTGCAGGAATTGCCATCGACTGCAATGATTACTACCGACGGGGCATACATTTTAAAGGGAGATATGGATTTTAATATCTGTGGCTGAGTTATCTATGAACATCGAAGTTATATTTGTTACATATTAAGACGTACACATTTCTTCAAGGAATTCATTCAGTATAAGTTAAAACAAGTGAAAGATGCACTTTACGGAATTAGAAAACTTAAAAATGAACAGCTTTGCCTGGTTTTATGTCTGTTCAGCTCATCTTCACTTGAAGCACAACGCCACACTTGGTACAAAAAAAGAAGTTTGGACGTTTGGGCTGTTTTACATATGGGTAGCTAGACAGACAGACTGAGGGTGGCTATGTGGACAGACAGACAGGCAGACAGACAGACAGAGAGTGGCAAGGTGGACAGACAGACTGACATAGAGTGACTAGGTAAACAGACAGAAAGAATGAGAGTGGCTAGGTGAACAGACAGACAGACAGATAGAGAGTGCCTAGGTAGACAGACAGACAGAATGACAGAG
The DNA here is from genome assembly GCF_036172605.1 of Pelobates fuscus. Taxonomy (NCBI): domain Eukaryota; kingdom Metazoa; phylum Chordata; class Amphibia; order Anura; family Pelobatidae; genus Pelobates; species Pelobates fuscus. The sequence goes on along the minus strand of NC_086318.1, from coordinate 422,108,945 downwards.
AGTGGGGCTAGGTGGACAGGCAGACATACAGACATACAGAGAGTGGCTAGGTGGACAGACAGACATACAGACATACAGAGAGTAGCTAGGTGGACAGACAGACAGACAGATAGAGAGTGGCTAGGTAGACAGACAGACAGAATGACAGAGAGTGGGGCTAGGTGGACAGACAGACAGAGAGTGGCTAGGTGGACAGACAGACAGACAGATAGAGAGTGCCTAGGTAGACAGACAGACAGAATGACAGAGAGTGGCTAGGTGGACAGACATACAGAGAGTGGCTAGGTGGACAGACAGACATACAGACATACAGAGAGTGGCTAGGTGGACAGACAGACAGACAGAGAGTGGCTAGGTGGACAGACAAACAGAATGACAGAGAGTGGCTAGGTGGACAGACAGACATACAGACATACAGAGAGTGTCTAGGTGAACAGATAGACAGACAGAAAGTCGCGATGTGGACAGACAGACAGAGAGTGGCTAGGTGGACAGATAGACAGACAGATATAGAGTGGCAAGGCTAGACAGATAGATGATAGATAGATAGATAGATAGATAAATAGATAGATAGACAGACAGATAGATAGATAGATAATCTGAAATATTAGCTGCATTAGCACTGGTTAAAAAGAAAATCCTGACACGGATAAACTTATCTCGCTGTTAAATAAGAGCTCAGTTTCTTTAGATCATTCCAACCAAGAGCTGCTCGGTGCAGCCCCTGTTTGAATTCACTTGGCAAACACATCTGTCCCCGATAAAGAATGAAACAATTCTTACCGTGAAACTACTGGTAAGAAGAAAAGGCTCAGCGTATTTAGACCCAAAGTAAACAAAGGATTAGTTGGGAATAATCTTTAACTAAATCCGACACACACACAACACACACACAAACCCTGGAAAAAAAAACTCCAATGAGACAATATAATGGTCAGAATCATCGAATACCTTTCTTTCTTCAAGGCTACCTCTAAACGTCTGACTTGCTAAATGAGCACTAATGATATATGCTTAATATGTGAAACTGATACCATGCTCATTGTCAGACACACTGTGTACTGAAATGCTTAAATCTCTAGCCATCTTTGATACCAACTTGTCTAACTAGTTTTTTTGTTTTTTTTTAGAATGTTATTTTAGATTTACATTTCCAAGAGAATTTGTGCCAGTCCCTAAGTAGTACTACAATTTAAACAGCTTCAAGGGATGCTGCTCAGCTCAGGATTTTCACCATAGGAACAGCATTCCACCCAAAGCGTTTCCAGAGGAAGCCATTAAGTCCTTTTTACAATTGTTCTTAAGGGGGAAAAGCTCCTTGAGCAACATAAACCTGCAAAGCAGAACACACGATTTTATCTTAGGAGAAAAATCAGCTTACACATTAAGACAAATACATAAAATGAGTTATTAGGATAGAACGATTGATTGACAGGAGACACAAACATCAAATATCAGAAGTGATCGTGCAATACGGAAATGGGCTCTCCCGACCCCAGAGCAAAGCTAATAGTGTTCCGCTACCAAGTGCTCTGCTAAACACAGGGGATTCCCAAATTAAATCCAAGAAACAAGACAACAGCAGGCATCCGTGGATAATGCAATAAAGGCTGTCATTTATTGAGCCATAAATAGACAGGAGAGCCACGATCAATACAACGTTTCGGCCATAGCCTTAGTCATGCATATCAATATAATAACACACACACATGCACACACACATACACACACACACACACACACACACAGATACACACGAAATGAGCCAACCAAAAATGATGGCCACATAATAGTTCAAAACCAAGAGACCAACCCCATTTGCTCTGCACCATGTTACATCAATAAAGTACCAAAAGATACAATGTTGCAATCACTTAAGAAGAAAAAATAAAACAAAAATATAACAAAAGTATAATGTCAAATCCAAAGTTAGTGTTGCACACAGGAAATTTGCAAAAAGCTGCTGCCACTCCGGAACACCATAGAAGGGGTCCATGGTCCGTCAGAAATCTTCAAAGTCATTTACTCCAAAGGCATCACAGTGTGGTGCAATGCAGGAAAGGTTTATTAAGATCAGTAGACATGATCACATACAAGTTTTCAGTGCCTTAGTCATGTATACATGTATTTTCTCTTGGCCATTCCATTTCACAACTTAGATTCCAAATCACTGACGAGGTACCTCTATGGAGGAAAAGTGGTGATCAGAAAAAACATTTACAAAAAGGCAAAAAAATCTGGATTTTTACTCTGGATTTTATGTGGCCTAAGGGACACAATAGGGAATTCAATTTGCATTTATTTGCATTTATTTTCTATGTTTTTAATTGTTTATTTGTTTATTTCATCCTATAAGTGGCCTACACCAGCTCCTTTAACTTGGTGTCACCGGAGGTAGGGCACCAACTTTCTCTCTATTGTTCATTAATGGGATATTACTATGATTGTCCAGTTATCAGACGCTTTGCAAATTGATATTTATTTTTACTATAACTGTATGGGGAAATCTCTCTGACACGTTATATATAATTTAATTTACATTTGTATGTAAAAAAATAAATGAAACAATTGTTAGTCATCACAAATATTTTGTAATATACGCATGTTAAGCTACTTTGTGTTTAATTAATTTTTTTGTATTTACATTCTTTTGTATCTATGAATTTTTTCTTTCAAATTATTTCTTTCTTAAGTGATTGCAACATTGTATCTTTTGGTACTTTATTGATGTAACATGTTGTCTCATATTTGAGCGATCATGTGTCCATTTTTTATTGGCTCATTTTATATGGGTATATATATATATATATATCTGCCTTTTTCTATTAAGACTAAGGCTATGGCCGAAACATTGTATTATTTGTGGTTTTCATTATATATATATTTGGCTCAATAAATGATAGCCCTAATTGCATTATCCACGGATGCCTGCTGTTCTTTTGTTTCTAGGATACACAAACATGTCAATAAACAAACCATGCCAATTATCGGTAGAATATTCTAGATAGATGAATAGATAGCAGTGGTCTGTAGATGATTTAATAGATTTGATAGACTGTGTAATAGATGGATCAATAAAATAAACTGGCTTCTGCAGTGGGGAATCAATACTATAGACAGAACTGATTGATGGACTAGACAGATCAATAAAGTAACAGATTAGGTACAAGGTAACGGTTGGAAATATTAAGAACAAATGGATGGACAAGATAGATTAATTATTAGAATAAGTGAAATTGATTGCTACATTTTATTATCAAATTGATGAAACAAAATAATTTTATATTGCTTTAATTTATGCAATTATAAAACCTTAGGTAAAGTTAGCCCCTACGCATTTCACAATATATATTATCCAGAGATCATTATTATTATTATGATTAGTTATAGCAGTATATATAACTTTAATATTTTCTATGATGTTTGTGTTTTTTATATGACAATATATACATGTCAGTCTGTTATGATCATCCTTTTTTTGTGTACATCATGGGTTAGAGTGAGGGGACTCCGCTTTTGGGCTGGTAAAGGACAGTGGCCAGTGACTGCCTATTTAAAGAGTAAGGTTAGGGGTAAGACGTTCTCTTCTAAATCTATCATGTATCTCCTCTTAAATTTTAGTATTTTTCTGTTTAATTTTTGAGTCTTTAAAAAATAGCTTTTTTTATGTTGAACTATAAACTATTAAGTGAAACGCGTTTTAATCCTTGTCCACTGTATTTGCTCAGTTGACGCTCACTGTAGTCATCTTGGGTGTTTTCGTACAAAATCAGTCACTCTGAACTTTGATACTGCCAGACTTTCTTTTTATTTAAAATCCTCTGATCCTGTCTGTGTAACTAAACAGAAAAAAGCACCCCTGGAGATTGTTATGCTCCAGGGACTTGAGGCTGAATGCTAGCAACTGATTAAAAAAGAGGGGATGTTGCTGTCTTGTTACATGGAGAAGAAGTTATCAGATAAATGTTACGGGATCATGCATGCAGATCCATCTATATTACAGTGGTTCTGCCATAACACACGTTTCCTGCAGCATTCCATAAACTACCTGGACCTCACTGTGATTGTTCTTCAATGTGACTGCCCCGGTTACTTCCTCCTAGCAACCACCAGGAGCTGCACAGGAGGAAGGAGAGGAGGGAGTCAGAGTGGGAACTCTGACTCCCATCAGGCTAAGCCACTGGACCCCAGGGAAAGGTATGTGTGTCTCTATGAATCTCTGTATGTGTATGTATGCCTGTCTGTGTGTCTGTATGTATGTTTGTGTATGCCTGTCTGTGTGTCTGTATGTATATATGTATGTGTGTCTGTGTGTCTGTATGTATGTGTGTGTATGTCTGTCTGTGTGTCTGTATGTATGTGTCTATGTCTGTTGGTGTATGTATGTCTGTGTGTCTGTATGTATGTATGTATGTATGTGTCTGTCTGTCTGTCTGTGTGTCTGTATGTGTATATCTGGCTGTGTATATGTATATATGTATGTGTGTGTGTATGTTTGTGTCTGTATGTATGTGTTTCTCTGTGTGTATGTGTGTGTGCGTGTGTGTATGTATGTATGTGTATGTGTGTGTCTCTGTATATGTGTGTGTCCGTATGTGTATCTGTTTGCATGTGTGGAGGGAGGGTGGCGGGGGGGGGGGGTAGACTACAGGGGGGCCCCAGGACAATTTTCGCACTGGGGCCCCATGGTTTCTAGTTACGCCTCTGTTTGTCACTATCTAGTTGTTAGAGATATCTAGTTTGTTTTCTTTCTGCTCACGCTGTAAATAACGTACAAACACTGAACAGAAATATTTGATTGTAAAATGTTTTGATAGATTGACTGAACCTACTAGGAAAGGTCACAAAAATCCAAATAGCACTTAAACACCACAGGAATCGATATGCCCTAATCTAACAGTTCGCTGAAAATGTAATCTTTTTTTAGTTTGTGTCAGGTGGAAAAAAAACATACATTTTAGTTAAAACCTTTTAATGGAAACCGGAAAATAATTTTCTTGCAAAACCAGAAGACTTTTCTTCAAATGTTCTTTCTAATATTCTATAGGTGTATGTGTTACTGCAAGGGGCTATTATTATTATTATTATTTAATTATTTATTTAGCAACGGCAAATTCCGTAGCGCTGTACAATGGGTTAACTGTCAAAAAGAAGAAACCTTGTATCTATCTAATATATTTCCATCAATATCACAATATAGAACTGTAGCAGGCCTACTCAATATATGGCCTACATTTGGTTAGGGTCTCCTCTTTTAACCCTGCAGTTGCAAACATTGGTGATATGCAGGAATGGCAATGTTTATATTTCAGGGTTAACCTTCCTCTAGTGGCTGTAAAACTCTATTTTAGTCAGATGGTCTTAGAAGACCATATGAATGGTGCCATGCAGGATTTGTGCAGTATTTAAACCACTCTATCCATCCCCCTGTGACAGAGAAGAAGGCTGTAAGTTGAAGATGGTCAAACTTCCATTATTTTTATTAATATTATTATTGGTATTTATATATCGCCAACAAATTCCGCAGCACTTTACAATATTATGAAAGGGGGGACATTTACAATAAATGAGACAATTACACAGTGACACAGGAATAATAGGCAGATGAGGGCCCTGCTCTAACGAGCTTAAAGTATAGAGGAGGTGCGGTACAAATACACAACAGGGTAGCAAGGTTGACAGCCACCAAACAAGGTGGAAAAGTAGCAGAGCTGTAGGTGAGAGTGGAGTGTGTCTCTTTAGAAGAACGAGAGACAGATTTAGATAAGTATAGATAAGTTACTCTGGGAGTCCATAAGCATTTCTGAACAGATGTGTTTTGAGGGACTTCTTAAATAATTGAAGACTAGGGGGGAGTGACATACATAGCTACATATGAAATAAGACATGGGGCCATCATACATAAATTAATCCAAAAAGTCAATTCTAATATTCCTGTACTCACTTTTATTTAGAATTGGCTTTGTTCAAATTCTTCCCTTACATATCCTTTTTAGCTGCTACTATGGTCATCCCCAGATACTGGAAGTCACCAACAATCCCAACTATTAAAGAAGTTTGTAATTATATACTATAATATAAAGGGGTGCAACCTAGCACTCAGACAACCGTCTTTGCAGTTAGATAACCTTAGACACTACTGGGACAAATGTTATTTTACTTATTAACATTGGAATTTAATTGCATAGTTCATTCATAGCAATATGTTATCACAATGACAATTGACTAGCAAATGTATAAAGTTTTTCATTGTAAAAGTTATTGTTTTTATAAAAATATCTATTTAATAAAATATATTTGAAAAGACTTGCGTCCATCAAGTTCAGCCTTTCTCATATTTGTTTTTGCTGTCGATCCTAAAGAAGGCAAAAAACCCAGTCTGTAGTGCATCCAATTTAGCCACACACTAGGGGAAAAATCCTTCTTCATCCTAGAATGACAGTCAAATATCTCCTTGAATTAAGAAGCTATTATCCCACTAATTAAAAATCATATCCATGTATATTGTGTTTTTGCAAGTATTTATCCAGTTGCAGTTTAAACATCTGTATGGACTCTGATAAAACCATCTCTTCATGCAGAGAATTCCACATCCTTATTATTCTTACTGTAAAAAAAAACCTTTCCTTTGCCTTAGACTAAATTTCCATTCTTCCAGTCTAAATGTGTGACCTCTATAAGTAGAAAAGTAATCCAGGCACTCCAAAATGTTCCAAAGAATAGACAATTTTATTGGACCCAAGCACCAAAATGCAATGTTTCGACCCCTTAGGGCCTTTGTCAAACTTGACAACGGCTCTAAGGGGTCAAAACGTTGCATTTTGGTCCTTGGGTCCAAACAAATTGCCTATTCTTTGGAACATTTTGGAGTGCCTGGATTATTTTTCTACTTATATATGTTATATCTGGTCTCTTTGGTACCGGGACTGATCCATGAGCACCCTAGGATTCCAGGGCGAAGGGCTGAGTGCAGTTCCACAACTTGTCTATGGATAAATGCGTGACCTCGTCACCTGAACATGCATATATCATAATTATGCTTTTGGGAACAATTTACACAAAATGTATTAAACTCCACATGAACCTCCAGTTCTTCTCCCCATCTTTCCCTAATGGTTATTACTTTACAATGGAACACAGGATGCTTTTAGAATGGAAACGGTCTTATTAATATATATTTTAGTTAATAGAAGAATAAATTGGATTTTCCTGTGGTGCTAGTTAGCCTCAGCTGGCCTTGCAGTTATATTTTGTTATAAAAAGTTAATAAATATTCAATGCGGGGCATTTATGAATTCATAAATGGTGGTACCTCTCATCAATATAATGGCCCAATAAGTTCTGCATTCGGGAAAACTATTAAAACTTGCGCTGTCTTATTTAGAATTTCTGTAATTTTTGCACAAATAAACAAACAGCATGGCCACACAGCGCCAACTGTTTGTATACTAGGGTAGTTCTGATTTATTTTTCACACTCCTGATGAAAGCAGTAGGGTGGAATGAATATAACATCCATTGTATTACTTCAGTACAAAATACATAATTACTGTGAAAACCAGTGATTTAGGTAAAAGGAGGCCCCTGCACATTTATAACAGATTTTTGAAATAATAAGCGATTTGGATTTTCTTCCAAAAAAGTAAATCATGTAAGAAAGTAGCAAGGTGCTTTACCTTAATCATAGCATACCTTTACAGAATATCCATCTAGTTCCTATCTCCGAGCTCACAGGTTCTGATACATTTTATATAATCAGATATTATTATTACTGGAATTTATAAAGTGCCAACATATTCCGCAGCGCTGTACAATTGGGAAAAAGATAGTACAATACAAACAGAAATTATACAAAAGGTACAAGCAGCACTGTCAGTGAGCGTAGATCTAGTCCCTGAAGATATTTTATACAGAGTAATTTGCTAGAGAGCCTGTGAGCTTACAATCTAAAGGTTAACATGGGTAGATGAGACAAGAGGTAGCAGAAGAAATTTGGAGATGATGGGAGAGAGAATTAAAATTATAGACTTGCATGCTTTAATGGTATGTCCCAATGCATCTCGCCATTCATGTAATACTTTAAAGGGACACTATAGTCACCAAAACAATGTTAACTTAATAAAGCAGTTTTGGTGTATAGGTCATGCCCCTGCAGTCTCTCTGCTCAATTCTCTGCCATTTCGGAGTGAAATCCCTTTGTTTATGAACCCTAGTCACACCTCCCTGCATGTGACTTGAACAGCCTTCCGTAACACTTCCTGTAAAGAGTCATCTAATGTTTACCCTTACCTTCCTTTATTGCAAGTTCTGTTTAATTTATTTTTCTTTTCTCCTGCTAGACCCTGCAAAAGCCTCCTGTATCCGATTAAATTTCAATTTACAGAGCAAGAGATACAATTGTTTAAGGTAAATTACATCTATATGAAAGTGAAACCAGTTTTTTTCATGTAGGCTGTGTCAATCAGAGTCAGGGGAGATGTGGCAAGGGCTGCATAAACAGATACTAAATGTCAGTGAATTGAGCAGTGAAACTTGAGAGGCATGATATATACACTAAAACTTCTTCATTAAACTAAAGTTGTTTAGGTGACTATAATACGAGGCAGTTCACTCTGTCTACGAACTGCTTGCATGTTTATCTGTCTCTAGTAAATGAAGTCCATGCTTTTTTTGGCAGCTCTTGTTGGCTGTTACCACTGTAGCCATTCTCTGACTTCATAAACCCCATCCACGCCATCACCAAACTTCTCATCATTATCCGAACCATCACTAAATACGATAAAACACCTTCTGTATCCTGGTATAACTCGTACATAGTAAGGGTTCTCTACTGTTTAGGAACACACTAGGTTCTCTCTATTACCTATAATAACAATACGTTTTACAGAAATAGATGCCAGATAGACTTATGCAAAGCAGAAAAAATGGTTCATCTGAAGCACTACATCTGAATAGAATAAATAAATTTAGTGCAGGGAGTACAATAATCGTCCATAATCTGAATATCATCCATGCAAAAACATTCATGAAAATGAATCGGACAGACTAAAAAGGGAGCAAAAATGGGCAATCAGTGTAAAGCAAAATAGATACATAATAAAAATGTTATGTATTTATTTAGCAGTTTACTGATGAGCCATTTGGGTCAGAGAACAAGTAATAAAAAGCAACTAATAAATAGAAAAACATAAAGAACGGTAACAAGTCTGTGTCATTATTTTACTGATCACCCTTTTTTCACTCTTTTGGTCACTTCTTGTGAATAAAATTAATGTTTAGTGACTGTCGTCCCCTAGCCATCAATTATCTATATTTTTGGCACCAAGGATGCAACTCCCAATGTCGAAACAAGCAGACAGGCTCGCCCATTGCAAGAGTTGCTTGTTCAGTTATACGTCCATATGGAGATTCCTAGTTCCGGAATTCGAACAAATCAAAGTTCATCTGAAATCGAGTAAACAAGCTTAATGCCAAGTACTCTCTAAGTGTACGCATTCCATTGATCCTGCAATGATTTCCAATATGTGGTCTACACAATCTGTATTACATGCATTTTATCAGGTTATTGTTGCTAAGATGTTCTCCTGGTTACTACGGAGGAGTGGGATACAAAGAATTTAGCTAGACTTGCACAGAAGAAGAGTCAGATGGGTAAGTGGAGAGGCTGAACACCCATTTAGAATGGTTACAGATCAAGGGCTTCATTCTGTGATCACAGATACGTTTTGTAACTCTTGCATTTGAATAACAATTCTCTAATTGATGCCCCCTGGGGCAACTGCTATTCGTTTTCCAGTGAATTCCTTCACTAGTAGTTTGCAGGTGACAATTAATGTTGTGTGGCTGTAGGCAGTGACTCTCGTTCTACAAAATAAAAGGACAAAGGGGTAAATTAGCACTTGTTACAACAAAGTAGTTACTGGAAAAGATATGATACATTTTTTGAACACTTTTTTATATGTGTTTGCATAGTCTATATTTGTGTGAGGGGCAAATAAGGCCGTAAAGGATATAAAAAAGGGGGGGAATAAGTCGGTTGTGGTGTGCCGGAACCGACGTCGTGGTAGGGCCTGTAATAAAAGAGGGCCCACCCATGAGGTGTAATGAAAAGAATAAATAAAGGGAGTGGAGGGTGGGGACATGTGAATCACCCAAAAATGAAAGGGACTGAGGAAGATGAGGAGGGGGTTTAAGAAGGTAACATGCCCCTCCCACAACTGCAGGCCCAGCCTTCACATTTGTGTGAGGGGCAAATAAGGCCGTAAAGGATATAAAAAAAGGGGGGGGAATAAGTCGGTTGTGGTGTGCCGGAACCGACGTCGTGGTAGGGCCTGTAATAAAAGAGGGCAAAAAGGAAACCTGTATAAAAGCAATCAACAACCTAAAAAAAAACTATCTGTATGGAGGCAGCTGAGTTGTGAAAATTAGGTGCCCGGCGCTTATAATGGACCGTCTAACTAGTGCAAGGGGAAGTAAGGAATAAAACATGTATGGCCATCTATCGCAGACTAAGTGTGGGGGAGAGAAGGTAATCAATAGACCGCATGAATAGATGAGAACCTGTAAAGCGTCTTGACAACTAGACTACCTAGTTACCTGGCTGACGAGGACTAGGGTCCCCCAATTCCGGCCTACCTCACATCTGTGATTAAACGGTTGATCCAAAAGAAGGCGAAAAACCCAGTTTGATGCGCTTTCCAATTTGCAACAAGCTAGGGAAAAAAAATCCTTCTTGACCCCAGTATGGCGGTCGGATTATCCTTGGATCAAGCAGATATCACCCTACATAGAAAGGTTGATGCCCGGTTCGTGATGACAAGCATGATTAGGACTGATTGTGATCGAAATACTAGGATGTTGATGGGATATCTGTAAATTGAAAATTCCTGGAACCTGAAATGCCTTGAGTATGGGAAAATGCTAATATGAGGAGATGAAACTGCGTGTGAATGAAACTTGAAACAACATGTGAAGTTGTAGACTGGTTAAGTAGAGTGGAAGTAAGTAAGAGGTGGCAAAAGAAGCGAAAATCGAATACAGACAACATAATCGACAGAGACAGTAACAGTATGTGTGGGAAAGGAGCCTCAAGGGGAAGACCGGACCTAACACGAGCACCGTGAGTGCTAGAAAAAAGAGAGAGAGCCAGACGTGAAACGATGACGACCCCGAGCTACCGAGGCTAGCAGCCCGCGATCATGCCCCGAAAAACGCCTGCAAAGGTATCGGCTACAGGAGAGGCCGTAGGCAGGGCCACTTTGAAAGAGTAGGAAGAGGCACAGGACCGATCACACGAAAAAGATACTAATAACAGCCCACAAGCGCCCCAATGTGCGCAAGAGTGTGAAAAGTGTGTGAGTGAGTGAGTGAGTGAGCGTGCTGGCATACTAGCTAATGCCAAAAGGCGAAGCAATTAAAATCTAGGTTTGGTGACAGGTGAGGCCCTGCTAGATGCCAAGCGGCGTGAGAGGCTCTATCTATGCGTTGGCGCGAGGGGATAACGTGGCCACTGAACGTTGTGGCGGGGTGTTGGCCTCTCGGTGACAATTAATCATAAGATAGAATGGGAGTGACAGGTGAGGCCCTCTCTATGCCACATGCGAGGCGACTAACTATGATTTGGCCCGAGGGGCGTAGTACCTCCGAGTTTGAGGATGGGTGTTGGCCTCGCGGGACCACTAGCCTAAGGCGAAGAAGCCGGGGGGGGAAATTACCAACTAGTGGACGCCTAGGACCCTGACAGCCAGCCACAGATAACTAAGAGGGGAGGGAAAGTAGTGTGAGAGGATAGATTGTAGAATGTGCATAGGAGACGAGAGTGTGAGACAAGGAAATACCGCAGGGCCGACCGTAACTGAAAGCAGAGCAAGCACGACAGTGTCCAGGCGGATGGCTGAAAAGGAGCGAACCCGGCAGTAGGGAACAGAAACAGAGTTGAGGCAAGCCCCACGGGGGTCACGAGACCCGGTGCGAGTGGCAACTGCCAACTAAGAGGGGAGAGGGACGAGTGAGAGGGGACGTACAGTGTGAGTGAAAAAGGGGTACGAGGAAGAACCGTGGGTTGACTGTAACTAGAGGGCAGAGTGAACCCATCAGAGTCCAGGTGAAGCAGGCCGTATGGAGGCATTTTAATGGCGAATAATTGGTGCGCTTCGTGTCATAGAAAAAAAACAAAAAACACTATGAATATATATAAGAGGAAGCATTATAAAGTGGTCATAACCCTTACACAAGTTAACTTTAAATAGAAAAACCATATAAATGGCGTGGCACCCTATATGAATCACGAGAAAATCTATTAAAGAAAAGGAGCTCAACTCCCCCTGACTGGTATAATAATTAAGCAGGTGAGAATAGGTGAAAGGTGTCGAAATCTGAGCTTTGTAGGGGGGAGGGGGAGGCATATGTTAAGAAGGTAACAGACGTTCAATAAAATTAATATTTGACACAGGTGGAAGATTGTATCTGTTCAGCCACTACATAAAGAGTTATTAGAATACTGCTCACTGTGCGTGCCAAAACAAAATGGGGGTGAGGGGAGGAGGAGGGTGAGAAGGGAAAAGAGGTAGAGATAAGTAGGGAACAGAAAAATAGAGGGGAAGCAGAGTAGGTAAAAAGATGGCAGGAATGTCGCCAAATGCCCCTGAAGCGGTAAGAGAAAGATTAGATCCTCAAGAGCGTTCCATGTGATCTCACTCTTTCTAGGAACTCCATATTGTTGGTGTCTCTGCATACACAACAGAGCTCCACAGCAACAATACTCCCAGTAACGTGTCTGTGTATAACAGAGCTCCACAGCAATTATACTCCCGGCAATGTGTCTGTGTATAACAGAGCTCCACAGCGATAACACTCCCAGTAATGTGTCTGTGTATAACAGAGCCCCCAGCAATAATAATCCCAGTAATGTGTCTGTGTATAACAGAGATCCACAGCAATAATACTCCCAGCAATGTGTCTGTGTATAACAGAGCGCCACAGCGATAATACTCCCAGTAACGTGTCTGAGTGTAGAACCGAACTCCACAGCAATATATATGAAAGAGCAACAGGTAAATATAATTTGCCTGTACTGCGCAAAACAAACAGCGCCAGAGACACCTTGCCCACAAAACTGACCCAAGGGCTCTTCACCCCCACCCACCGCACCCAGAACTGCACCCGACACACACCCGCGTGGCCGCATGGACGCGCGACCGTCGTTGAGCGGGGATGCGAAAACCGTGACAGTGCCGCCGGCAGCGAGGGGGCCGACAGTCAAGAACGCCCAAAATAGAGGTGCGGCAAGCCAAGCCGCCAGCAGCGCCCTCCCCCCCCCCCCCCCCCCGGACCCACGAAAACCTGCAAACATGGAGACCCAGCAGAGCCCAGGAGGACCGTGCACCCACGAGCAGCAGGGGAGCCAGAACAACGGAGCCACGAGGAACCGGAAAGGAGAGGCGTGACGACCCGACATGTGAATCGCCGAAAAACGAACGGGACTGAGGAAGATGAGGAGGGGGTTTAAGAAGGTAACATGCCCCTCCCACAACTGCAGGCCCAGCCTTCACATTTATGCATACACATACATGTATTTTTTTAATACATATAAAGACTTTAAATGGACACTATAGTCACCAAAACAACTTTAGCTTAATGAAGCAGTTTTGGTGTATAGATCATGCCCCTGCAGTCCCACTGCTCAATTCTCTGCCATTTAGGAGTCAGATCACTTTGATTATGCAGCCTTAGTCACACCTCCCTGCATGTGACTTACACAGCCTTCCCAAACACTTCCTGTGAAGAGTCATCTAATGTTTACACTTCTTTTACTGTAAATTCTGTTTAATTTGGAATTTCTTATCTCCTGCACGGTTAATAGTTTGTTAGACCCTGCAGGAGCATTTCGTGTGTGATTATAGTTCAATTTAAAGAGCAGGAGATAAAAACTTTTAAAGTAAGTTAACATCTGATTGAAAATGAAACCATTTTGTTTTCATGCAGCCTGTGTGAAAAGGTGATTTTACTCACCTTTTCTACAACGCCCCCTTTTATTTCTACCTGGCCACAACTCCATGGCTGGAATTATAAGTCTTGATTATTTCAGCCAACCCAATGCTGTCCCATAGGAAAGCATCAGGAGGCCATTGCAAAGGTACAGTAAAACGCAGTGCAGAGCCAAACAGCATCTCCTCTTAGAGATGCATTGAATCAAGGCATCTCCATGGGGAAAATTCTGTGTCTCCCCACAGAAGGTGGAGACGCTGAATGCCAGTGACTGGCAGTGAGCTAAGATGGAGGTGCCCATTTGCAAGATAACAAAGTGTATATTTCTACTTAAAATTTTATTTCTCACACCTCATTATTATTATTATTATTGCCATTTATATAGCGCCAACAGATTCCGTAGCGCTTTACAATATTATGAGAGGGGATTTAACTATAAATAGGACAATTACAAGAAAACTTACAGGAACAATAGGTTGAGGAGGACCCTGCTCAATCGAGCTTACAGTCTATAGGAGGTGGGGTGTAAAACACATTAGGACAGGAATTTGCAATCAAATAAGGTGGGCTGCCCTTTAGGAGAGGGCAAGAGACAGGTATGTGAGGTAGGGGTTAGTCTTGGAGGCCTCATGAACATATATTTGTTAAATATGGGGGATAAGTAAACATAAGATATAAAACTAATTCTGAGAAAATACAATTTCCCTTTAAATTGCCATAAGCAAAATATCTCAACTGTATAACTCATTTGGCTATTAGTATAGAAAGAAATTAGAAGTGGATGGTAATTGCTCCCAGCTTTGCTATTCCTTCTCGCTGGGAGATCTGAAATGTGTCAGAAAGGGATTTTGTTTACAGTGGAATTTTAGAAAAAAGAAATGGTTCTGGAGCATTGTGCCTTGTTGTCTTGGCTAAACTGCAGTATTAAAGGATTTGCATGATAGTCCTATTTATTTTTGCAAATTTAAAACAATACACTTATTGAAAACCATTAAAAGATTGAATCACGGTCTCTACGAATTAGAGTTAAATCCCAGGCGTGTTTCATCACTACAGACAAAAGGAACGTGAAGGAAACAGCTGTTTAAGGGATCATTTTTAATCTCAGAACATGTCCTGGCATCTCCACCGGCCAGTAAAGGGTTAAGGGAACAGTTAGAATGGATTTCCTTTTAGTCAACGTAATAAGTCATCGAGTAGCGCACCAGTTCAAGAAACTCTTGTCCTCTGGGCACCTCTGATCATGTCAGCAATTTCTTGTATTGCTGACTGTTAACTTTTCGAGATTTGTCTACAAAGAAGTGATTTTCAAAGAGTAGAATGGCTACGGAAGACAATACTTCCATTCAAATGAAAACGAAGGTGTCATTTGCACTCACAAGGAACGTCTTCGCTAGTAGAGCTGATTCATCGAAGCTCCTGCCTTTTTCTGCTGGTGGGTGGCATGCCTATTAATTGTAATTACTGCAGTACATTCATTGGAAGCAAGAATCCCGCAGCCCCAAACAACACGAATAAGCAAAATGCAGTTAAGAAAGAAAAAAAAAAAAGCCAGCCTCATTACTTTTCCAGAGTTATTGGATATCGTTAAATCGACCTGAGCTTTTATTTTTACAACTATGTAAATACCTGAGCAATTACGACACGTTCTCGTGTTGTTTGAAATAGCAACACGTGCATTCTCTCCGTTACGTGTAGAACCCTAGAAATCACTGTGTTAGAAATCAAACATGAAGATAAATGAAGGATTATTTATAACCATCAACAACAGTAAATGACTACCTATAAAATAAACAGACTCATAAATGAGAGCAATTCATCCTCTATTTATCCAGAAATTACTTAATTGTTACCTGCTTTAAAAATAGAAAGTGTTAAAAAGTACAAGTTGATGCAGCAAAAAGTGGCAGCTTTGTTGCCGAACGAAAATTCTATATTTGTGTTTCAATGTTCGAAAGTCTGACTGTGGGAATAATGAGGCTGGAGGAAAAATAGATTCTATTACCAATTGGACAACCACAGTCCTTCTATTGTGACATAAATTTCAAGCAGTGCATGTTATGTGATATATATATATATACATATAAAACCAAAGAGCTGCACTCACCTGAACATGCATACATTATAAAGGTGCTGCTGGGGCCAATATAGACAACATACAAAATCCAGCTCACTCGCTAAACAGTGATTTAAAGAATATAATGCATAGAAATTGTTTGTAGATATTTTTAGATATCCTACATTGTGAAACCCATCCACAAACCCTTCATTTCAACACTAATAGGTTACCAATGATGTAATCTGTATTTATTAATTACATTATTAAATAAATGTATCTGTTAGAGAGCATCAATAATCTACAGTATATGATCATACATTGCATAAACCTGCCACAACGCCAATGTTCCCCATTCTTGGCAGGTCCTTCTCTAGCAGCCTAATGCCTGCTCTTATGATATTAATCCAGTTACTTGTAAAATCCTTCCTCTTGGGACTCTCTGTAGGTCAAAGTGACATAGGGCCCTTGAGTGAAACACCTGTGACAGGTAGGGGTGCAAAACCGGGGGGGTGAGGGGGAGTTGGTCTGTATTCCCAAATATATACCGTATATATAAAATCAGAAATGAACTTGGTCCCGATTTAAAGACATCTACACAGTCTCTCCTCTTCTGTCATGGAGTGTGCAAGGGATGACAGTTAAGTACACTATGCATTAGATACATAAATTGTCGGTCCATGGAGAGATGAGATAGGTCAGTAATATTAATGATTAGACGGTGTCCCCAAGCCACTTGCACACATACTAACCGCAATAGCATAATAAAGGAAGGTGTGATGCCCAATATCATGATTTAGCTCCTGTTTTGTCAAGGAGTCAGAATAACCCAACACACAGTGCTCGAAGTTAAATGCTATTTTACCAGATAGATAAGGTGCAGTTTAAAAAACACACGTCGGCCTGACCTCGGAGCAGAGCGGACGCTCACTAAAGCAGCTCCTGCTGAGAACAGCGAACAAAGCCTATTTCCATTGCCAAAAGGCACAAAATCAAGATAGTAAAGACACCCAGTGAGCAAGGACATCGGGGTACGCAAGCATATACTAAACAAGCGACATATCGAACCCCGATCACCCGACACGATGGGGAGGCCTACAAAAATGGTGGGCGAGGGAGGGACGGACGCTCTCCTGCTGCCGTGACCGGCCAAGCACCAGGAACTGGGCCCTCGTCCCCCCCCTTCTCTGGGCCGGTGGGGGTCATCCCGGTCCACCTCCACAAGCCCTCCCTGCAGACTGGAGACAAAGAGACGGACACACAGAGCCCCAATCCTACCGCCATGAAAGAACCCAAGATGGCGGATACCGTCCGCACAGACTACCCACAAAGTTTATGGCGGGACACTGAGCACCGGCTTAACGTGATCTTCGCCTCCTTCTGGAAACAACGAAGGCAGAACAACCATGCAACTCATCACGAGGCACCAAACGGAGTTCAGCAGAAGCTGCCCCCATCATTGCACCCGCAAACACCCTGCTCTGACAAGGGGCTCTCTCGGGACAGTGCCTGAACTCACAGGCAAGCAACAAGACAACCAGGCCTGGGAGGGGGGGCTCAACACCCTCGCAGGCGATCCAACCCAAGAACTAAGCCCCAGAAGGGCAAACCAAACCTGACCCAACGGATGGCACAAAGAGGCGCAAGACCCTGGATGGCAGCCGTGTCGGTCCGGCAATCATGGAGCTGCCCCAGTTCAAGGCCGGTGACCCCAGCACGGCTCACAACCCGGAGGCTAACCAACACACCGACAACTAAACCTACACGCGACCCTGGGGATCCGCATCCCCCCACATCTGGGAGCCTACACAAGCAGAACGGCATACCACTACCATGGGAGAAGACTGCACAAGGTATAGGCTGAACCGCAGACACTGCAGGACTCTAGGGGACTTGTAACCGCAGTCTGCTGCCTCGAGTACCCCCATGCCACAGAGAACATCACCGCTAACTGTCACAGCTGCTCACAAGATGGCCAAGTTAACTTTTTATTTGGTTAAGGTTTCCTTATTATTTTAGTTTGCCAAAGCAGTCCAAGTACGAGAGACTCAATAAATCAAGCTGAGTTCGAATTAGCAGAGATAGTTTCCTATTAAGCTCAATATGAGACCTACATATCCCAGTATAAGTAAAAGTGAGCTTATATATGTTAATCAGTTATACTGTTAATGCGTTCACACTGCTATTGCCTCAAGCTTCAGTTTATAACGAGCATAAAAAGCTTGACTACTTTATTATTTTTTCTTCTCATACTTAACATGAGACCAGCATATGTCAATGTAAGCGAAGGTGTGCTCATTTAGGATATTCGAAGTTCTATGCATGCTCAACTTAGCAGGTCATATTATTCTACGATACTCGGTTATATGCATACTTGTACTGCTAATGTGTTCACACGGCTATTGTTTTAAGCTTCAACCTATAACAAGCGTAAAAAGCTCGACTATTTTGCTATTTTTCTTTTTATTCATATTTTTTCCTCTTATGTATAACAAGAGACCTGCATATTTCAATATAAGCTACAGTGTGCTCATCTATGATTTTCGAAGTTATATGCAATCTTACTCTAGCATGTCATATTACAAAAATGTGCAAGTTATCTACAAGCCATGTTTCTGTTCAACCCAATGAAAAACCACACTTGTGAAAGCTAGTGTGGCTATACAAGCACTGCTGTAACTCCTTTTGCACAATAAAAATAAAGAATTAAAAAAAAAAAAAAAAAAACACACGTCATCTGAATTGTTGTCCTAAGGATGCAGCAAAAACAGCAAACCAGTGACGGCAGTAAACACTGCGCTTAGCTGCATATAAAATCTGCACTCCCTCAATTTATATACAATAAACTTTAAATACAGTGACTCCCCAAACTTCCAAATTCTAATATGAGCCATTCTCAACTAGGATAAAAGAACTAAGTGCTCTGATCCGAGGTGTCTAACACCACCCAACAGCTATCTGTTTGGTCATGGATCCTCAACCCACTGGCTATGTTCCATAAAATAATCTCCACTCTATATTCCAACCCCCATATTTAAAATAGAATGCAGGCTAATCTGGCACAGATGTATGGTTTACATAAACTCTTTATGCTAACTTAATTTAGTTCTATGCCTGCAGGTGATGGGTCAGGGTGTGTAGACCCTGAGCCCGTCGCCCTAGTTGAACAAACAGGTCACAGCTGTGCATCATTCATGCCACATGCTTGTACATGTAGGAAGATTGGCCCTGTTTAAAACTTACAAGACACAGTTGCTGCTGCTCAGAAGATTTGTAAAATCCCTCCATCATTCCATTTTTATCATCTCTCCATAATGGACCATCTGTGTTCTTTATCTCCTAGGTTACACGGTAACTTATCACATCATCAATTATTGATGCTCTGTAACAGATACATTTATTTAATAACAAGATAAATAAAAAACAGATGACATCATTAGCAATCATTTATTATTGAAATTAATGGTTGGTGGATGTGTTTGATAGTGTGGGCTATCTAAAAATATCTACAAACGATTTCTACCCATGGAATTGTTTACAAGAAAATCTAACCTAATCAAACAAGCCTTACTTGAAAAGTGAGACTGCATTCACAAAGCTCTCTTATCTAATCTTACAGCTGTTTCGCAAAATGCGTTTCTAGAATTTCAAAGCAGAGTAAGTCTGATTAATGCTAATGATTGAAGACGTGGAGAATTTTATTAATTGAAAAAAGCAGCAAACGGGACTTCAAAATATTGCACACAATATTAACATCAATGGCAACAATAGTAACATGCATAAGTAATTGAATATATATGTGGTATAACTTGTGCTAAAATAAGAGACAACTTCGGTACCCTTATTTGGGGCACAACAACAGACAGGAGAGTTCAATAAACAACTGTTGATATCCCATTGTACTGCGCTACAGAATCTGATGGCGATATATAAATAATAAAATAATAATAATAATATCAGAAAAAAAAATAGCGAAAGAACTTCCAATAACCTCTGTGGGCAAAGTCCACTTGTCAAATTTTACCCATCAATGTATGTTCAGAAATCAGTCTTGTTCATTTGTGTTTTGTAAATAAATAAAATGCATTTTTCCGAATATTCCAGTGTGCAGAATCTAATTAGGATCTATGCCGTCATTAGGTGGCCTTTTATTTGATTAATAGATGTTAATGCCTTTCGTAGAAAAATCCAGATGAGGGTAAAGAAAATCCGATAATTCCAAAGATCGGTTCTCCTGCATTTGACATGATATGGCAAATATTATCCAATGGTTTCATTTTCTTTCACTCCAAATTAATATATTTCCCAACACTCTATCAGAACACATGCTGTACATTGTTACAGGAATCACGATTACTTTAAAGATTATTTGTAAAAATAGAGAAAAATATTATGAGTAAAAAAAAAAAATGACAGTGCTTTATAGAGGTGGTTCTAAGTAATTTTTTCCCTTAATCTGAGAATTAATTTCCTTTATAACTTCCTCGGCAAGCTGTTGAGTCTAACGACAGCCAATTATTTCAGCCTTTTTTTCCTCTTGCATTCTTGAACATCATCATGATAAATGAGTCTGGTATGCCAGCAAGTTCCTTGTTTGATAATCATATCTTTATTATTTGCATGTGATAGCAAATGTCATGTTTGGAATGTCGGGGGAATGTCTGAATGGGAAAGGATACATGTTTCAGGCCAGTTAAGACCAGCGGAACACAGGCAGAAGACAAAGGAAGAGGTCATATAAGGATCAGTGTGTGAACAGATCGGAGCTGCAGAACAGCAATCTCCACTTCATATCTGGGCCTACTTGGTACGAGCAGTTTATCATCATAAACCAGGAATCGACTGGCACAGCACGCTATTTTATGTATGTTCTTGTAAATTCACTATAAAAAAGAACACTTTTCGATGGCAATTGCTTACTAAGCAAAGGTATAACTGCAGTAAACTTTGATTTATTACAAAGATAAATAATCAAGGAAAATGCAACCAAGACCTGAAGTCTGTGATGAAATATGAGAACCAACAAGAGTAGTGTACTGTAAGGGTATAAAACCATATCCAGTTCGGGATGTTTCACTGTACGAATCCTTTGTGATAGCCTTGTGTTTATTAGCTAATGTTGTAAAGTAAAGGAATCGAAAGGAATATTTTGGAGCAATAATAAGTATGTAAAACCCTTAGAATTATATATATATAATACAAAAAATATGTGTATAACTTTGTGCAGTTTTGGATACACCAGACAAATGAAGAAGAACTATTGAAGACAAAAGAAAATTTGCAAGAAAAATATTTATTATATACAAATTTAATATGTGATTCAATATGTGGCAGTGGGTAGACCATTGGAATTAGGCCCTGCCCCCTATTTAATCACATGTACCCAACGTCTGATACCATGAGTCCTCCTGCTTTGTTTAATACCAAAATGTTATAGATCAACATATTTGGGATACAAAACTACTTTAAAGGGACTCTCCAGTGCCCTTCTCTGTCCCACCCCCCATCCCATGTTGCTGAAGGAGTTAAAACCCCTACAGTGACTTACCTGAGTCCAGCGCCGATGTCCCTCAGCGTTGGGTCAGTCTTTGCCTACTCTCCTCCCCTGCCAACATCAGCCAGCGCATTAGACCACCCCATAGGTAAGCATTTCTCAATGCTTTCCTATGGGCATTTCGGCAACGCTGGAGGTCCTCACATAGCGTGAGGACGTCCAGCGTCGTTTAAAACATTTTCATGTTCTAAGAACACAGAAGTCCCTCTAGTGGCTGTCTGATAGACAGCTACTAGAGGAGGACCTAACCATGCAAGGGACCTAACCCTATCATTAAAGGGACCTATAGTCCCCGAAAACAACATTAGCTTAATGTAGCAGTTTTGGTGTATAGATTATGCATCAGAAGTTTCACTGCTAAATTCTCTGCCATTTAGGAGCAAATCACTTTTGTTTCTGTCTCTGTCCTCTCCTGGCTGTGACTGACACAGCCTGCATGAAAACAAAACAGTTTCATTTTCAATCAGGTATAACAAACTTAAAAAGTTTTTTTCATCACCTGCTCCATAAATTGAACTCTAATAATATGCAGGAGGCTTCTGCATATTAACAGAGCAGGAGATAAGAAATTAAACAGAATTTACAATAAAATAAGTGTAAACATTAGATGACTCGTAACAGGAAGTGTTTAGGAAGGCTGTGCAAGTCATAGTGCTAAAAAGTGCTACCAGGTGAAGGAAGTGGAAGTAAAAAATAGCTTGAGGCGCTTTTCGGCATGTCAGCACGCCGTCGTCAGAAGAAAATTAATTTGTATGTCTAGCACTTGATTTAGTTTTGACCTAGGTAGGGATAGAATGGTTTAGGTAGGTACTAGTGGGTTATTCGCAGTGCTGAGGTATATTTAGGGGGAGATTATCTGGAATACAGGCGGCCCTATGGATACTTATTAGGATCCGCATACCTCTATCTCCCCTGTTACCTCTTTAGTACTTTCTGCCTTCACTCTGTGGGTGTCTGTAGGTGTTTTGAGGGATGTGAGACACCGGAGTGCTAACTGGAGGCTTCTTTTAGTTTCGACAATGTGCCCCTATGTAGCCCCCTGGCACCCAGTGTCGATGACATATACCCGTAGCACAACCCCAGCCTTTTTCCCTCATTTTTGGTCATTGTTGTTACCCTATTCCCTAGAACCAATAAAGGTAGGGCTCCTTTCCTATTCTGTACTGGCTGAGCTCCCTAAATTCAAGAGGTTCTTTTTCCAAATTTGCATTTACTTTGAGGGTTAATCCCTTTTCTGAAGCTCGGCTTGTAGGCTTTTAAAGTCAATTTGTGAGTCCTTAATGTTTATCCAGACTCCTGACTTGTACTCTTTTCTACTTTTTTACTTTCTACAGTTTTGTCTTTGGCTTTGTCCCTAGTAAGGTAATAAAGTCCCGTCAGAGCTGAATGTACTAATGTAGACATCTCCTGTGATGCAGCTCAGTTGGAGGTGTAGATTGTTAAAAATAGAAGTTGTGGTGCATAAGGATACTCGACTGTATCCTTATACCGAGCTCCAACTTAGGACCCCCTAATTTCAAGGGGTTCTTTTTACACAAAGACAAAATTACTTTACAGGTAGACAAACAAAGTGATAGACAGCAAGACAGAGATAGAGAGAGATTGAGTGGGAGACAGAGAGAGTCAAATACAGATATAAAGAAAATATAAGATGCAGAAACATAGACACAGAGAGAGAAATAGAGAGAGAATAAAATAAATACACAGAAACTTAAATTGTAATCAAATTACACAACTTTGCTGTCAATTTAGCCTCAATCAAGTAAATCAGAACATTTGCAATATTAATCTTGGCTTCACTCATTAACAACACAAAATGGACAAAGCTGGTGTTTAGTTATTTATATAATATTCTTTATTTATAAAGAGCACACATTGTGCTACCTGGCGCTTAAGGGAATAATGTACACACCTCACGCTAATGACCCTACAAATTCCATCGTACAGATGTGATTACTGTTTACAGCCCCGGTAAAGGGGCAGCAGGGAATACAACTTTATTGTGAGCTGGCTTGATATAAAAATAAACAGCTGAGCTATGCCTTTTTCATGTTACCTATTAAAGATGTAACATGGTAACACACGCGTAACACTAAATATCCATAGCTTAAAGAAAACAAGATTCTAACCAGAGCAAAGAACGAAAGATATAAATTGTTATTTCTCTTAATTTAACTATGATGCTGTCTGTTTCTCCATAGGGGTTGATAGTTGTGGAGTAAAAAGAGGTGCGTGGTAGAGCTATAGGGTGTAAAGGGGAGTGGGTGAAACAGACAGCTCTAGTCTTGAGATGAGATGGGTCGGACTAATTAGAAATTGCCAAAAAAGATGTAAAATTTTCCTAAAGAGAAACTTTCTTTTTAAAACAAGAGGAAGTCTGATAGGGCTAGGTTGGCATTGCATCGGAATGGTGCTGCCTTTGAGAAGTACTGTAGATGAGAATAAATAAAAATAAAGAATAAATACAGGTACAAACAGTTGACAACCAATGGTCATTTGTAGAGCAAAGTGATCGAGATGGGGTATACCTGTGAGTTTTTAATCCTATCAGTAACTCTACATCTACAATCTATAACATGATGCCACCTTACCAGCCACACACTGTTCATGCCGTAATTCAACCCATGGGTTGGGGTGGGACAGTAGGAATGTAAAAGGACAAATATCTCCATTAACCGGTCACCGTAAACACCATCACAACTTTCAAACAGTATGGCTGCTATCGATTTACAGAGATAAGTTTCACTCATCCTATGTGATGAGTTTAGCTGAGGACATAAACTACTTATACCACAAACCTTGCTGAATATAGGTTTATATAGGTTTATAGCATAAGAGTATTTTCCTAATTAGGGAGGGCCTTGCAACTAAAGACAAGTACACTAAATTGCTAAACAATGAAACTTTAAAAGTAATTTTTTCTCTTCCATTTTTTAATTCCGTCTTCTCACATGGCAAGACACCTACAGAATGTGTCTATTTTAACATTGTTTCTTTTATACCCAACAAAGGATAGCCTTATTATTCTGCAAACTAAGGCAAAGGTTGAGAAGAGCGTATCATTAGGAGGAATTAGTATGCCTGTGATATCGAGGGCTAGTTACAGTGTGTTCTGTCTGTCCAAGCTATCTAAATATTGACAAAACCTGAAAATAAAGGAAAGATCCGACCCTCCATTGTATGCACTCATCGGTCTACCAGTCTGTCTTTTAGTCCAATCACCCATTTATCCATTAATAGGTGTATATCATACACAGTTTATTAAACTGGGCATGAATGTGATTTCAATGTTATGTTTATTTTCATCTGATAAGTTTCACACTCATAACACTGAATTTTGGTCAATGTTAGCAAAACACAATGTAACTGAATGATGGTTCGTTCGTCATTGGAGAAATTATACCCATGCCTACTGTGTCCAGGACCCTTTAAATATTAAATTACTAAAATTACTAAAAGGAGGGCAAAGTCACACTGATCAACCCTTGGTTTGAATTGTTTTAGCTATGTTTTTATTACACTCACTTTTTCCGATAACTTAACACTTCTCTAAAATTGACACCATTGAATGGTTAACCTATTTTCATCAGTTCCTCCATTTTCCTGTCTCAGGTCAAAGTGGGAACCAAAGAAAATTAGTGTATTTAAAGAATCTACATAGCAGACTGGGAGGGGGGAGAGGGTAAAGATTATATATAAGCTATTCTGTTATATATAGTGATCTGCAGAATATGTTACTTTAGACTATTTAAAATACATCAATCCTCAACATATTTGCAAGATCAGAATGGGCAAAAAAAGTAGCAGACTGGGTACTGACCACTAAATTTCTTGTCATGAAGACCAGCAAAATGTTCTGAGAGTAAAAATCCTTAAACATCACTAACTGATGCAGTTCTTCAATGGAGGGCCAGCAATATAAAAAAAGCCCAATTAAACAACTGACCACCGTATCAAAGTAATCAATTACTTGAGAATACTGCTGCTCAATTGTGTGCCTCAGGTATACAATGTATATGTTTGCATTCTTTGAAAACTATGTTGATTAATGATCACTACAACCTAACTTTACTTATGCATAATTGAATCCCCTATCATACCTTTGTATATCTCTCATATCAGCTCTCTAAATTCGACAGTTCTCCTATATTCCAAATCACACCTCTATTCTCAACTCTCCTATCTTGGTAATAATGGCTCTGATTAGAGCAGTGATAACATCACCACCTTTGACCAGGCGTTCTTGGGCAAAACACCTAACGATATATACCCACCTACCTCAAATTCTCATAGATTGAAATCTTGTTTTAGCAAAGTCTTCTTCAACTCCAGATATCCCCTTTATATAATTGTAGAGTATTATTGGTGCTATATAAGAGCTAAAAAAAAAAAATGTATACCATTCTCCTGTCTTTGCTTAAGAATTGCTATTAGACCTCTGCACATTTTATATTACCTGCTCCATTTCACATTAGGTGGTATTTTTTTCAAGCAGTGTCTTCAAAACATACTGTATCAGTGCAGCCAAAATAAGTCTTACACAACCCTAATTTACCTCGAGCTACAGAACTCGTGCGGGTTCTATAAAAGCAGATAATAATAAATGCTAAATGTATGCATTGTAATTGGCAGTCAAGGGTCACACAGATGGTTACTTTACGAAGAGAACATAATAACATAGTCATTTAAGCTGAAAACAAGACTCAAGTCCATCAAGTTCAGCCGTCCAACATTCCAGCTCATGCTCTTGATCCAGAAGAAGGCAAACATTCCTGTGTAATAGAAATGAAATCTACTGTGATGGACTAAAAGTTGAATTTTTATTGCATCAAACACAGTCAGCAGTTACCACATGGCAAGGTCTTCTGAAACCACTTGAAATGTGTCTGCCACCATTAATCTATCTGACCTGTGATCTAAAGATTTAAAATGTAGCTGTGGTGACCAGGGTTTGACCTCACATGCTAGGAGCTTTTAAGGCTTGCTTCTGCAGTATTTAAGTTCACATTGTTCAGACATACAATGAACTCCGAAGAAATGTGACAGTTTTCTGGGATTAAGGTCAAGAGATCAATTGCCCCAAACCGTCCACTAAGTGGTGCGAGTTAAAATGATTTCTCTCACTCCTTCTCTCATTACCCACACAGCCGTGTTTAGACATGTGCAGTCAATGCGAAGAGCATTAATCATCCTCAATCTGGCATTTAGTACATATGTAAATACTTAAAGATGGCTGAAAAATTACATTTCGTAATAAAACAATTTTAGAAACAATTTTGCCGTAAAGAAAATAAAACAGGGAAAAATATTATTTGTCCAAATCCGAGATGTACGGTAAGACATATTTTCAAATAGCACATGTACCGATCAAAACTGACAGATAAATACATTCGTCCATCAGCAGACTCACACTTACATATACATGCATTAACACGCTTGCCTTTACATGTGAATACATGCCCCCTATCACACAATCAACATTAAACAGCATGCATATACACATTAAGCCACTTGCAACTGTGTACATGTGTGCTCACCATATACAGCTTATCCTGCATACATGTATTTAAACAATGTATGCAGGCATACGCCCATACACACACACTCACCTTCATACTTATATACACACATACATATATACATACATGCACTATTCACTCTAACATAATCTATGTAAACTTTCATCCAATACAAAGAAAAGAGTATTTTATTGATTTATTTATTGATAAAACATTTGATCAGGAAGGATACTTTGAGATTTCTCTTGTTTGTCCAAGGCCCACACACATTCCATTGTTACAAGTGGGTACAAGATAATATTACAATTACAAAATAATATTAATACACAACATATATAAATTAAACACAGAACAGGTAAGAAATGTAATCAACAATTATCACAGGTGCATTTTGTATTGAGAATAGAGTATTTTACCACATTTAATAGAGCATCACGAGATTCCACCATATTTTAATTTGACTCATTTTAAAAAAAAATTATTTAGAAAACCAATGACCGCAAAATATTTTGTTGTAAATAAGGATAAATATAATTATTTGATAGTGTCAAAGGAGCACTCCAAAAAATCATATCCATTACGACGTGCTGTGCCAGGAACATCAACAACAACCCCCACCATTATAGAATGGTTTGACTTCATACCTGGAGTCACCCATGCTTTCTGGACAGGTAAGGTGATTCCATTTTACAAACAGCAAACTTCCCAGAATCATGGCTACATTTGCTGAGTAGAGACATGTGTCCATCACATTCAGCCTTTCTCAATCAGTAAAAGAAAACACATTTTCAAAGTACTTCTGGAAAAATCATCACTGGACACTGGCTGTTTGGTGAAATGCAGGGTGGTCCATTGGAGTTAGACTTCAGAAGGAAGCCATAGAACAGTAACAGCCCTGACATGTGCTGATTATCCTCTGGTATCTAAATACACTGTAGCAGGGACTGACTCCTGGACAAAGCTAGGCCCTGCTCCCCCGAAACCCAATATACATGCTAGTATTTGAATAGATGTTTGTATTATTGTGTATTTTGTCCTGGATATCTTATGTAGGCAGTCAGTATGTACAGTATGTATAAGGGGTATATTTGCACAATGTGGCAGTGTGTATGTATAAGGGGTATATGTGTGAATTGCGGCAGTGTGTATCTATAAGGGGGTATATTTGTGAATTGTAGCAGTGTATATGTACAAGGGGGTATATTTGTAAATTGTGGCACTGTGTATGTATAAAGGGTATATTTGTGAATTGTAGCAGTGTATATGTACAAGGGGGTATATTTGTGAATTGTGGCACTGTGTATGTATAAGGGGTATATTTGTGAATTGTAGCAGTGTATATGTACAAGGGGGTATATTTGTAAATTGTGGCACTGTGTATGTATAAAGGGTATATTTGTGAATTGTAGCAGTGTATATGTACAAGGGGGTATATTTGTGAATTGTGGCACTGTGTATGTATAAAGGGTATATTTGTGAATTGTAGCAGTGTATATGTACAAGGGGGTATATTTGTAAATTGTGGCACTGTGTATGTATAAAGGGTATATTTGTGAATTGTAGCAGTGTATATGTACAAGGGGGTATATTTGTAAATTGTGGCACTGTGTATGTATAAAGGGTATATTTGTGAATTGTAGCAGTGTGTATGTATAAGAGGGTATATTTGTGCATTGTAGCAGTATATATGTACAAGGGAGTATATTTGTGAATTGTGGCACTGTGTATGTATAAGGGGTATATTTGTGAATTGTAGTAGTGTGTATGTATAAGGGGGTATATTTGTGAATTGTAGTAGTGTGTATGTATAAGGGGGTATATTTGTGAATTGTAGTAGTGTGTATATATAAGGGGGTATATTTGTGAATTGTAGCAGTGTGTATGTATTAAGAGGGTATATTTGTGTATTGTAGCAGTATATATGTATAAGGGAGTATATTTGTAAATTGTGGCAGTGTGTATGTATAAGGAGCATATTTGTGAATTGTAGTAGTGTGTATGTATAAGGGGGTATATTTGTGAATTGTAGTAGTGTGTATGTATAAGGGGGTATATTTGTGAATTGTAGTAGTGTGTATGTATAAGGGGGTATATTTGTGAATTGTAGCAGTGTGTATGTATTAAGAGGGTATATTTGTGTATTGTAGCAGTATATATGTATAAGGGAGTATATTTGTAAATTGTGGCAGTGTGTATGTATAAGGGGCATATTTGTGAATTGTAGTAGTGTGTATGTATAAGGGGGTATATTTGTGAATTGTAGTAGTGTGTATGTATAAGGGGGTATATTTGTGAATTGTAGTAGTGTGTATGTATAAGGGGGTATATTTGTGAATTGTAGTAGTGTGTATGTATAAGGGGCATATTTGTGAATTGTGGCACTGTGTATGTATAAGGGGTATATTTGTGAATTGTAGTAGTGTGTATGTATAAGGGGGTATATTTGTGAATTGTAGTAGTGTGTATGTATAAGGGGGTATATTTGTGAATTGTAGTAGTGTGTATGTATAAGGGGCATATTTGTGAATTGTAGTAGTGTGTATGTATAAGGGGGTATATTTGTGCATTGTAGTAGTGTGTATGTATAAGGGGGTATATTTGTGCATTGTAGCGGTGTGTATGTATAAGGGGCATATTTGTGAATTGTAGTAGTGTGTATGTATAAGGGGCATATTTGTGAATTGTAGCATTGTGTATGTGTAAGGGGGTATATTTGTGAATTGTAGCGGTGTATATGTGAATTGTGAATCGGGTAGATTTGTGAATTGCAGCACTGTGTTGGATTCCGATTATTGGTCATTTCCCTGGCAGACTGAAAGGGCAGTTAGAATGGCAGCAAAAGGAGGTAAGGAGCTTTAACAATAGGGGCCCATGGAAAGCTGCGAGGCTTCTATACTGTTATCAGGCAGGCTGGGAGCTATTTGAACTCTCTAGTTGAGCCAGTGATTTAATGTCCACCATGCAAAGAAAACAGGCAGGACTCCAAGAGCCATGACAAGCTTGCGAGTGCTTAGTGCACCCCTGTTCTGTAGTAAATCTTGATCTCTATGCAGAGGATGTTACTATGTGTAAATAACTGTAAATTAGTAAAAGGACAATATTCAACAAATATATGCAAGAATAGTCGTGGATTAAGAAAATCTACCATCTGGAATTACCCAATGAAATTCTAGGTCAAATGTTGTAATAGAAGCCAAAATGGGTTGTTCTTACAAAGCAATCCACATATTTCGCCAACTGGAGAGTTTGTATAAGGAAAGGCCAGCAATACTCAAACTATAACACAAAAGATTTACTGATCATCAAACCAGGTCTTAGTATAGTTTTCACTGGGTTTTATGATATTAACAGAACTAAGCATACATTTTGATACAATTATCCATGTGAATAATACCATGGAAGCCCTTTGAAAGTTACAAATACAACATTGAATAAAATATTAAAACCAACTCTATAAGTTTGGATCTAACCTGAACATGATCATTTTGTGCCAAAGTTGCAATAATGTAACCAGGTGGGAAATTAGCTTTGAGTGTCCTATCGTTTCAGTTGGGAAAACATTTTATTTTTTTACACTATATATCAATTCAGATCATTACAGGGCAAACCGTTTACAGTGACAAGACTTTCTGTGTTAAAAACAATGCGTAACATAATTTAAGCGTTTAAATCATTTCCTTTCCAGATGGTTATCTGTCTGTTCAACAATTCAGGAAGATTTTTTTTTTTTTTTTGTGTCGAAATTCCCTTTCCAACTATAAACGTTCTCATTCTTCGTTTGACATTGTAAGGAGTTACTATGATTACCATTCATATAGCTTTGGGAAATTAGAACAAATTAGCTCAGATGACTGACGAAGCCATAGGAACTAGCAATTATAAAACATTACATATATTGTCAGAAAACTGCAGAAAATGAAAACTGCCTGATCAGTTACAAATGTGTGTGTCGACGGTCCCACACACCCACAAATACTATGCAAATCATATAACAAGACCCACCATCTATTCTGTACAGGGTTAATGCACATCTAAACACATCCATTGTGGAGGCCATCTTGGAGGAGGCAAAGTCTCTTTACCAGTAAATCTGTGTCAATCGATGTACTTACTACCGGTTTCAGCAGCACAATTTATAGATTTACCAGAAATACCTTACTTATTATAACCTTGTGAGTACTATTGTTCAGCACACACCATTTGAGCAATGTAATAGGAATTATATATAATTAATTGCAACTGTAATTGTAAATAAAAGAAAATAATTAATATCTCATATCATTCTGCATTAGTATAAACCGGCATTATATTCTATGTTACATACAGCTATTTACACTGCTAACTTCAATCACCATATAGTGGTTGGACAACATTCTCTGCGAATTATGAACAATTTGCAGAGAAATTGATAAGGTAATGAGCTGAATATTCCTCCCTCGAACGTGTGACTTTATATCAACTCCACAGCATCCTATGATTAATAACTCCACAACAGCCTATGATTAATAACTCCACCGCTTGCAAAATGTAAGGAAATTATTTTTGGGTCCTATGTACCATAACCATGATTATTTGTTCATATTTCTTGAATGAAATGTTGACACTTGCATAGACACTGATGTTATGTCATCTACTGGAGTGGATTGAGTTATGTTTACTGTAAAGGAACACAAGCATGAATTTCTGACCCTATAGTGTTAAAACCACCATCTAGCCCACCTGGTTCCCCTTGCCTCTCTACATTTAGTAAAATCTTACTTGTATTCAAGTCTGAAGCTTCTGGCTCTGCCCCTGTCTGCCTATAACCTGCCTGCTGACATCATCAGAAGTCGTGGTCTGAGCCAATCACAATGTTTCCCCAGTAGATTGGCTGAGAATGTCAAGGAGGCAGAGCCAGCACAAACCAAACTAAGTCCTCGGCTAATCAGCATCTCCTCATGATGAATTGAATAAATGCATTTCTATGAGTAATGTTCAGTGTCTGCTTGCAGAGGGTGGAGAGACTGCATGGCAGTGCTGCTCAGTGTGCAGCACTGCCCCAGGAAGCACCTTTAACAGCCATCTGAGGAGTGTCCAGTGAAGTTATCACCAGGCCGTAATGTAAACACTGCATTTTCTCTGAAAAGACTGTGTTTACTACAAAAAACCTGAAGGGAATGATTCTACTCACCGGAACAAATTCAATAAGCTGTAGTTGTTCTGGTGACTACAGTGTCCCTTTAATCAATCATCCTTGAGATTCCTGCTTTTTAGAACATAATGCTTATAACTCTCCAGTGATTAGCATTTCTTTTTTGTTGATTCAATAGTTTAATTATACCGTATGCTTTCATATTGAGACTCAACAGGTTCCTTTATCAACGTGTGCATACAGAATTACAAAAAGCTATCATGTAAAACAGGAACATTCCGAGCACAGGACTGCACACGAAACAGTAACATCAGTCTTCATTTAAAGAGTTTCTACCAAAAGGTGACTAGATGTGTTCAGAAACTTTCCACCAGTGAACAGAACCAAGGCTAATTAATTGTTTTATTTACAGCCGTGAACTTTGTTTTATTTAGAAGCAGGCATGCAATATATTTATATGAATGTATTTTTCCAGTTTGAAGGTTTCTGTGCTACTTACTGAGCAACTAATTAAATTGATTAATATCTTTGTCTGCAGTGGGGGTCACGGCCCCCTATTTCACTCTGTGCCTGTGTCACCCTGCTCTCAATGTAATTGGCAAGGAATGGATGTATAGATCTGTTTCACTCTTCAATTCATCATTAAAGCCCAAGGAATATAGGAAAGTGTTGATCACCTCTTTGAAAGTATGGGTCATTCTCTTTTTTTTTTTTTGTTTATTTAAGTCAGTTTTATTTATTTATAGCCTTTTTTTTTCCAATTTGTATCCTTTTGATGATGACATATTTTTATTTTAATAATATTGCAAATAAATCTAAATGATCAATTTTGAATTATTTGTAATATAAAACCAACTCTATAAGTTTGGCTCTAGAAGCTCTGCAAGTCAATGTCTAATTTACAATTTACAACAAAAAAGTCCTATGGTGCTTCATGAAAATGAAAACCTAGGGAATAAAAATACTTCTTTAAATAGTTTAAAATACAAGGATCCCAAAAACAAAATTAATAATGTGATATCAAGTTTATATCACAACAAATAAATAGTCCACATCACCCAGTTAAATAACAGTATATAGCCTGTAACTGCACATAAATCTTCTGTGAAGTTTATATTTGCTGTAAAAAAATAATAATTATTGTATAAATAAATAAAAAAAAAAATATATATATATAAAATAAATATTATATAAAATATATAATATATTTATAGTGTTTAAAATAATTAGAGTTCAATCAGTCGAAATCTCTATCTCGTGGATGATTGGGAGTGATTGAACACCAGTTATGGAGGTATTTAAGAAGGAACTGGCACCAGAATAGTCCCAGCACCTTAGGAGAGATACTATATACTGTGAAACGCGTTGTACGTGTTTTATCTGGAGTCTGGATAAGGGAAGGCCAGCAGTGAGAGTTGTAATTAGCTTTCTAGTTTGTTGTTATCCTTTGTACATAAATACCATTTATTTTAGTCATGAATGTCTAAACATAATATTGGGAAGATTTTGTCTATCTGCATGATAGATTGTGTCCTAAATGATAAAATATCTACAAAAAAAAAAAAAATATTAATGTCTTCTGATCTTCAACAGCTGCGGAATCTGTAAGGGCTTGTGTTGCTCACACTGATGGTGCATCCCACGGAACTTCAGTCTCCTGAATATGATAGGGATATTGGGCCATCATTATCAGTATCAAGGCAAAAAGCAGGTGCTAAACTGAGGCAAAATGCTAAAAAAAGGAGCTATCACCATGGAAACCATTAAAATGTTTCTCAACATTCCGCACTGTAACCCAGCATAGCACCTGTTTTGCCTTGATACATATGGCTTCAGGTTGCAACATATGCTTGCAACCTTCACAGTATCATCATAGAAACAAGTTAAAAAGGTTACTATATTGCATAAGCCATCTAAAAAGAGGAAATTTGCGGAGTGATTAACGTTTGTTTTTTTACCACAATGCAGACGTGAAGTGTACGTCCAGTGATATGTCACAGAATTGACTGGAATAAAAGATAAAATCCTACTGATCAATGTCATATTTATTATTCCCAACACACTAGATAAAAAATTGGAATATTTCACCTAAGTAAAAATACAGGATTGTTAAGATTTGCAGACTTGTGTTGGACCATAAAAGTAACCTTGCAAGCTAAATTAAACTTTATATTTATGTTTCCCTAAGCGCCTGTTTAAATAAAAACAGGATGTACGCGTAATTGAAGGCAAGAGTCCCCTTTTTTCAGAAATAGATGTTTTATCTGCAGTCAGACTTAATTGGATAATAACTACATTTTAATTCAGCTTGGGTTTCTTTCTTCTCCCTTGAGCATCTGTTTCATTTACATAATGAAGTTCCCAGTCTGACCAGATTCTGACTAAGTATATGCAGTTCTTCTACCTTCGGGCCATGATATTCCGTCTGGGTCTGTACACACACATATGCACACGTACTGGCTGTATACTGGTAAAATGACCAGTTGTTTGTATACTTTGATTACAGTATACAGAGCATACTGGACTGGTAGCAATCACAACAGCTATCTCAGCTGGTAAAACATATTTTTTTTGCAAAATCATAAACAATGTACACCCTCTGGATAATCTGACACTCTCTGCTAATTGTCTAAACCCTGCACTGCACGGAGCTACTGGATTTTCCAGATTAGGAGTTGTAGCTCTCCAGCATTAGTTTGACTTCTTACAAAGGGGCACAAGTGCACTTCTTTTTTTTTTTGTTTTTTTTTTTTCTTCAATTCTTTATTTTGACTGACAGGGTGGTAAAGAAATATAATTTCCACATAGTTTCAGTAATACAGTGGTGTTACAATGTAGTCGAAATAATACAGCATATTAAACAGTGTTAATTGGAATTAAATAGATGTCGAAAAAGGTAATTTTATTTTGAGCCACATGAGGCTCCCCCCGCAGTACCCAATCAGGTAGTTTATATTAATTAGGAAGATTTGCGAAAAAGAAAGATAAAGATAACCGTAAGGATAAGGATAAGGTACCCTGCAACTTTGTCCATAGACGTTATTGTAGGAGGAGAAGGATTCAATGTGGTCTGTTCGCAGAACAGTTGTATGTATATCTTATTGTCAAAACATTGATAATAGGTGCTATACATACATGCGTCTATGGTTACGGCAATGGTCTGAGGGCTTCAGGTGGGTGCCAGAAAAGAAAGGACAGACATAGATAGAAAAAGATCCGCACACCCCTGTTCGTCTACCGAGCCAGCTCTGTGTGGTCTACCTGTTAACACTTCATAATCACCGACCACCGCTGGCTGTTAACCACAAATGAGCAATAGTTCAAGTGCTTTCCCTGTGTGGCCACCATTCATATAACCGAACACACGTGCTCCAAGAATTGGCAGCCATTTTGTCTCCCAAACGCAGGTAGCGGTACATGGTCGTCGAGTGTGTGGAACTGTATGATGTCTACGCGACCCCGCGAACACCCAGAAAACTTGTACCGCTGCCCATCCAACTTCCCAAACAGTTAAGAGAATGGCGTTTGGGAGACAGGAACTATCTAACAAGGGGCGCATTCACTCCCTAACAGTCAGGGGGAGCATTCATCGGTGTTCATATGGGTACCCCCGAAAGATCACAGGCCATTGTCTTGTTTTCTGTGGAACTATTTTAGGACAACGCATCATGGCTGACCGGTCAAAACTTCATTCAAATGACGATTCCAAACCACCAAAGGGATCTGAGGGCTATTTCGACAAAGTGGGTGCTCTTACTCAAGCTATTCGGGATATGACTTTTGTGGGGTCCCTACACTATTATAATGTATTTTTGGTGTATTTTGTATTATTTGGTATTGTTTCCTGTAACTAATAGATAATTGAGTTATCCGATTTTGGACTCAATTATTACAGCGCTTCTTTCATATTCAAGGAGGAATAGTGGAGAAACCTAGTCATGGTATCGGAGTTCTGCTACAGAGTATAGCAGAGAAAATACGGCTGCTGTTAAGGCATAGAGTCCTAAGTGGTCACCTCCATAAAGGGGAGAGAGGCGGGGAGGGGGAGGGAGAGAAAGAGGGAGTGTTTGGGGGCATTCCCACTACATATGAAGCCACAGCCTCTCCAGCACAAGTCGGTTGGGGTCTGTTTCATTCGATACAGTTTCACCGGTGTAGTGTACCAGCGAAACATGGTCTTAAAGCATTGTTCCTGTAACCTGACACAGATGGAAGATGTGTCACTCGACAAGTGCACTTCATAACCACAACCACTACTGCAACCTGTAGAGGTTATAATACTCGGAGTTCTACTTTAAATTAGGAATTCCAAAGGGTGTGACAGTTCTGGTAAAATATGAAAATTGGCTTTAGCGATAATATAGATATATAGTTGTTATATGTTGTGATGTTGTGGATACCAGCATAGGTCCCATAGGTCCCAAGCATCCACTGCACGCAAATTAAGAGGTTGCTATTTTATAGATATACCACAATGAAAACATGCATACATTTAATTAGTTAAGTTTTTCTTTGAGTCCAGATCTCTTGTCTGCAGCCTTTGCAAGCCCTCCACTTCTAACCTGCCCACAAGTTGTGGCTGTCCAGTCACAGACTTCCCAATGCAGCTCAATGAGCAGTCTTTGCAAGGCAGGTGCGCTTGGAAATGACTGCATTAACTTAACTTAGCTCCACTGAGATAAACTACCAGGAAGTAACAGGACCTGTTTTCTGATTGACAGTCTGGAGGGTGTAACACGGTTAGTTTATAAATGTGTAAATTTCAATGGAAATCTGCACTTTTTGTAAAATAAAAAAGGGCGACATACTCTTCACATATAAAGCGCTTCAGCAGCTAAAGTGTTTTATGTGTGTGGAGTGATCTTTGAATCCTTATCTGCTCTGATACTAGGTACAGTCAAATCTATGTAATTAAAAAAATTAAAATTGTGATTTTAAAATAGTTTACACTACGGATTGTCGGTGTGGCCTAACTCATTTTTATAGCTTTTGGATTATTTTAACGCTGACTATAGTCTATTGTTTGCAGAGTTGGGACAGCAAATACCCAAGGTGAATACATATAATTTTGGGATGGAATGTCTTAAAATTAGTAATATATCATTTTATATACTCTATATTTCGTTTTTTTTTTTCTATTTTTTTTTTTCTCGTTTGCGTTGATTTTTCATATTGTTTAGCTGACGTATTGCTACAAAGATGAAAAATCACCCAACCCGAAAGGAAAAAGGGGCAGTGGCTACATTGTAAGAGAACACGATAAGTTTGCG
This sequence comes from Pelobates fuscus, assembly GCF_036172605.1. Classification (NCBI taxonomy): domain Eukaryota; kingdom Metazoa; phylum Chordata; class Amphibia; order Anura; family Pelobatidae; genus Pelobates; species Pelobates fuscus. Next base: position 422,071,430 of record NC_086318.1, on the reverse strand, counting down.
GACCCCCCAGAGAGACAGCAACAGCCTAAACAGCATATGGAAAGTTGCAATGATGAACAATTAGAAATGCAAGTCAATTTCTGTCAAAAGCTATGATTTTCAAGATGTGGTTCACACGATTACATTGGAAGGTAATGTTTTCCAATCTGAGCAGTGTAAATCCCAGATTTATGTATTCAAGTCACCGTGAGCAGAATATTTATACCAAACATCTTTTATCTGTGTAAACATTTACTGAAAGCCTACAAACTACTGGCCTCTCCAAAACTAATTTGTAACCAAATATTCGAAAGTTACAGAAAGAATTACTAACAGATGCAAACACTTTCACTTGTTCAAATATTGTTTCAGCAGATTGTAGCTATGCGCGTTTAAACAAATGGAAAAAAAAAATGTTTACTGGAGGTATATTCTAAAATGGAACATAAAGTAATATAATATTTTATTATAACACGGTGAGAAAGATACAACGCATTCAAATGCAATAAAACATTTAAATATATCAAATGGAAATAACACTCATCTGGTTCCTATTTGCAGGAAATGTCCAATATTGCTGTCAAATTCACCAAAATCACTGCTTTTCAACCATGATAAAAATCAAACAAAACAAAAAAAAAGGAACACAAACTCCTCATTGTTTTATTTCATGCCTAAAAGGGGCTCGAGGGTTTATTAATGCACGTACACTTTGTGATCGCCTCTCCTATAAAAAGACTGCTGGACTGTCTGCACAACTGTGATATCCTTTCACTCATCTCCCAACGTCCAACTGCAAATGCGTGAAATGTAACAAAAATCCATACATCCGTCATACAGAGGTTTTTTTTTTTTTTTTTGCACAATTCTGTATTCTGTGCATTCTAATGCCTTTAACACAGAGACACCTATATGCCGGAAGAGAGAGATATTTAAGGGGACACTATAGTCACCAGAACAACTGCAGCTTAATGTATTTGTTCTGGTGAGTATAGCCCGTCCCTGCAGACTTTTTTCATGTAAACACTGCCTTTTCAAAGAAACGGCAGTGTTTACATTACAGCCTATGGACACCTCAAATTGCCACTTTCCTGACAGCCACTAGAGGTGCTGCCTGTGTTCAAACAGTGTGCAATGATGATGTCAGCCAATGAGGCCGATCGGGGGCACAGCCAGCATTAGCGGACCTGTCTGACACTGGAAATAAGGTGAGCTTTTACTAGCTTTAAGGGCGCAAAGGGAGGGCCAGAGAGGTAAAAAATGTATTTAATACTGTAAGGTCAGCAATACACATTTGTGTTCCTGACCCTATAGTGTTCCCTTAAAGATGGGGATCAAGTAAACAACAGGAACAGAGAAACCAGTATAGGGACTGAGAGACCTGCTGTCACAAAACAGAAGTGGGCAGTTGGCTGGCCCACTGATTGTAGAAGGTGTCTTGTCCACTCAATGTTATTTGTAGACTTCTTCACACAAAGTTATATATATCCCTCACACGTTGGGAAGGAAGTGATCACTAGGACCTTTCATGCACTGTGACAGATTAACAGAGCAAGTTATGCAACAGAATAACCACGGTCAGAAAGACCAAGGTCAGGTTAGATTACGGGCACAGGTTGAGCTAGTGTAATCAGGTAATCAGGGAGATGGTCAGGTTAGATGGCACAGATACAGCAAATGTAATTAGGTTGGAAGCCATGCTGGATGGCACAGATTGAACAGGTGTAATCAGGTAAGGGTCAGGTTAGATGGCACAGATACAGCAACTGTAATTAGGTTGGAAGCCATGTTGGATGGCACCGATTGAACAGGTGTAATCAGGTAAGGGTCAGGTTAGATGGCACAGGTACAGCAACTGTAATTAGGTTGGAAGCCATGTTGGATGGCACCGATTGAACAGGTGTAATCAGGTAAGGGTCAGGTTAGATGGCACAGGTACAGCAACTGTAATTAGGTTGGAAGCCATGTTGGATGGCACAGATTTAACAGGCGTAATCAGGTAAGGGTCAGGTTAGATGGCACAGGTACAGCAACTGTAATGAGGAAGAAGGTCAGAATTGTAATCATGTCAGGGTATGGTTGGTGCACAGATTCAGTAGAAGGGGATTCTTTGTATCAGCTAGTGTCAGCACCATGTCAGAATCGTGCAACAAGCACGCTCGCACACAGGAAACTGACAGAAGATGTTGGAAAAGTCACAAAGAGTTTTTTGAGGGGGGAGGGGGGGTATGTGTTTTTGTCTTTTAGAAATGTTTCTACAATTTCTTTGAGTACAGCTACGAAATATGATCAGTCGCAAAATGTTAGTAAACGGTGCCCTGAAAATTCTAGAAGAAGAGAAAGGATATAGGGAAAATTTATTTTTTATGATAAATACTGGTTCACATTTTATAATCCTCTGCACAAACTGTGTCCGTGTCGTAGAATATTTTAGATGTCTGATAACAAAGCAGGGATCTAATTTCTCTGTGAAAGCTCACAGGTGTTTGGCTTTTCCTGCCCTCAGGGGGCAAGACACTGCTAGTAACATCTCTCACTTCAATGAGGAATCTTGTTTCTTTGGCCTGCTTGGCCCAGCGATTCAAGCAATGGCGTTCTAAAACAATAGTATTGGAAACAATAACAATAAAGAGACATTGCTCTTCCTCTGGACAATGATTGATGTAGGAGATCTGATATCTTCTCATTGCTTCCAAACACTGAACATTTACAAACTATGCCCCCACGAAAAATTCACCACTGTTACAAATAGAATATCGCTGTCACTTTATTAATAACAAAGGTATAATTCCTAAAAGTTCTTGGTGCAAATTATCATCCAGAGGCATCAATTGGATTTTGGCAAGGAGTATGTTTACAGCTAATCCTGCACGTCTGTCATGGAGTCTTCTAGACTTGTGCACAGATAGAAACCTTGGTTGAACCATTTTGTCCAAAAAGTTGAAAATTGGTCAATTTCGGCAGAATTTCGGAACCGAGATTCCAATTTGGCAACAGAATCAAAAGAACGAAACAGGCACAAAAATGGGTCAATCATTCTGCTGCAATATATATATAATAAAATAGCATGCATGTATTTTGTAGTACACTCAGGAGCATTTTCCCGACAATTTGTTTCACAGATCAAGTGAGAGAAAGTAACCGATAAAAGGAAAAAAAATGAGAAGCGGTAAAAAAAACCTTTTATATTTATATTATATATTTATTAGATAATTAACAATATAAATACAGATTTGTATTTACTGTTCCTCCTTTTTTTCCTCTGTTGCTCACGTCACTAGATCTAAATCAACATTTAGTGACTTCAGGTACATTTCGGGTCAAAGTCCAGGAATTCGTCCAAACATCAGATCAGCCCAAATTCGCCTTGAAATGAATCTCCAAGTTTAGTGTCTTCCATTGTTACCGTTATAGGACACCCCCAAGCAAGCACTGTATAAAAGCTAACACTAAATATAAGACACTGGGTAAACATTGTATTTTATTCACAGTATCATAGAGTCTTAACGGTTTATCTAGGAAAACCCGACAAATCCACAAACTGCCAGTGATATTCACTACACCCAGGGACAGTGCAAGGATTTGTGCCACCCAATTCTATTTTTTTTAATTTTATTTATCTTTTTAAACTATTTTTATGAATCATTGTACGGACAGAAACACTATAGTATTTGGAATACAGGTTTATATTCATGACACTAGTGTTTCTTAAAAAGTATTAATTTTGTTTTTATTATTAAAATTGTCCTTAGTGCACAAATGCAATCCCTGACACATACATACAGACTCACAAATCAGTGACCCATGCACACACAAATTCACTGACCCATGCACATCGACACACACACACTAACCCATGCAGACACACACTGCCACTTACACAAACACACACACTGAACCATGCAGGCACACACACTGACCCATGCAAACACAAACACTGACCCATGCAGACACACACATACTGACCCAAGCAGGAAAACACACTGACCCATGCAGACACACAAACATTGACCCATGCAGACACACACACGTACTGACCCATGTAGACACACACACACACTGACCCATGCATACACACATACTGACCCATGCAGACACACACACACTGACCCATGCGGACACACACACACACACACACACACACTGACCCATGCAGACACACACACACACACACACACTAACCCATGCAGACACACACATACTGACCCACGCAAACACATACACACAGTGACACTGACACAAACACACACACTGAACCATGCAGACACACACACTGACCCATGAAAACACAAACACTGACACAAACACACTGACCCATGCAGACACACACATACTGACCCAAGCAGGAAAACACAATGACCCATGCAGACACACACATATTGACCCATGCAGACACACACACACACACTGACCCATGCAGACACACACACACACACACTAACCCATGCCGACACACACATACTGACCCATGCAGACACACACACACTGACCCATGCGGACACACACCCACACACTGACCCATGCAGACACACACACACACACACACTAACCCATGCAGACACACACATACTGACCCACGCAAACGCACACACACACAGTGACACTGACACAAACACACACACTGAACCATGCAGACACACACACACTGACCCATGCGGACACACACACACACACTGACCCATGCAGACACACAAACACACACACACTAACCCATGCAGATACACACATACTGACCCATGCAGACACACACACACTGACCCATGCGGACACACACACACACACACACACACTGACCCATGAAAACACAAACACTGACACAAACACACTGACCCATGCAGACACACACATACTGACCCAAGCAGGAAAACACACTGACCCATGCAGACACACACACATTGACCCATGCAGACACACACACATACTGACCCATGTAGACACACACACATACTGACCCATCCTCTGGATGTGTATTTTTTTTACAATCTGCAATATTGCTGGTGATTTCTTTTACTGTGCGGTCCCTGATGAAGTTCCTGTGTTGAACGAAACGCGTTGGACCTATTGCTGCACTTTTATATTTTATCTTTATGGTGTTGTTCCACCTTTTAAAGAGAATAAAATTACGAATATTTTCTACTACTACTCACCTGGAGTCCTGTGTCCCATTGGCTGCTCGACATTTGCAAAGGATACCAGTATCCCCCCATATCTTCTGGGGTGGCATCTTGAATGCTCTTTTATCTCCACTATCTCGTGAGTGCATCCATTTAAGCGCACTATTCACTGTATATACTGTATCACACTATTGTTTTTTCTTTGTATGTTCCCTCCATAGACTGTACAGCCGTATCCCATTTCTGCTTGTGGTTCTATACACACACACTAACCCATGCAGACACACACATACTGACCCACGCAAACACACACACACACAGTGACACTGACACAAACACACACACTGACCAATGCAGATACACACACACATTGACCCATGCAGACACACACACATACTGACCCATGTAGAGGACCTGACATGACACTTGAGTATATTATTAAACATAGCCTCTGGCTTGTACTGTAATTTAGCCATAATTCTTGCACCCCTGTGTTTTACAGTCAATTCCTGATCACTGAATGCAAGCACCTGCTATGTCCATGTTGAGCCATCCCACAATGCCCTGCTCTGTGATTTGGTAGAATGTGCATGCGGCAATAATTTGATGCAACACTGTACAGGATGACATAACAATTCATTTACTGATTTATATCATTCTCTTCTGTGTAACCCCAAGCATCTTCACAACTTTGCATGATTGCACTCACTCTCAGCTCTGATATTAATTGACAACTCCAGTGATTTGTTATAATGATCATTTCCAGTTGCATGATATCAATTTTGTCCAACTTGTATGAGTAGAGGGCACCTGCCATATGCACAACTTGTACTGAACTGTCTCCTGCCTGGCGAGAGGGCCAAGACACGGCCACGCATGCACACACTTTTGTTGACCGGTGCAAATAGCTCAGCTCAGTAAACAGTGAATCTATACCTATAGGCTGATGACACCAACAGTATTGCTGCTATCAGTGTACAGAACAGCTCCATAATTATATGTGATGAGTTCATCTGCTTCTGGGACATAAATGAATTATGCCAGACACCTGGTATGGGACTAATCTGATACAAATAGACACAAAAGCACAATATACTTCTAATTGGCTACAAAGGAGTATGTCTGCAATTTTAGGTAGACCCTCTAAACAGTGTATCTGCAAGGAACACGATAGACAACAAAACAACTTTAGCTTAATGAAGCAGTTTTGGTGTATAGATCGTGCCCCTGTTGTATCACTGCTCAATTCTCTGCCATTTAGGAGTTACATAACTTTGTTTATACAGCCCTAGCCACACCTTGCTGCATGTGACTTGCACAGCCTTCCTAAACACTTCCTTTATTGCATATTCTGTTTAATTTACAATTTCTTATCTCCTATTCTGTTAATAGCTTGCAAACCCTGCAGGGGCCTCCTATATGTAATTAAAGTTCAATTTACAGTAGATAACAACTTTTAAAGTATGTTACATCCTATTGAAAGTGAAACATTTTTGTTTTCAGACAGGCCGTGTCAGTCACAGGCAGGAGGCGTGTGGCTAGGGCTGCACAAACAGAAACAAAAGTGATTTCATTCCTAAATTGCACATAATTAAGCAGTGAGACTGCAGGGGCACGATCTATACACCAAAACGGCTTTATTAAGCTAAAGTTGTTTTGGTGACTATAGTAAGTATCTTGTTTTTTTTTTATCTTTTTGCATTATTTTTTTGAATGTAATATCTATATATTGCATTAAAACAGGAGGTCAATTGACCCCTATAATTTCCCTTTTAGTCTCAGAATAATTAAAGGGACTTATTTCCCTCAAAACTATTTCATCTCAATAGAGTCCCTGGATGAAGTCTTACTTTAAGGTGTTATAATGTTTTCAAATGGTTTAACACCCAAGAGGCTACCTGGATACCCATCCACTCTCTTCTTTCCCTTCTCTGCTCAGCCACCATACAAGTCATCTCATTCTCTCAGTCTACCAGTGGCCACCCATTGCGTGTGCAGTACATACTGGTACTTGCAATGGGTGGCCAGTTAAACCATGCAACGTTTGCTTTTTGCCAGTCACCTGTACTATTTTTGCTATAATAAAACTGCCTTTCAGTGCTTTATGCTTTCATTGGCACGTATGCACTGCTTTACCAAATTCAAGTTAATTCTCCAAAGACTTCTTTATGGACACAAGCACTGGTTTTGGTTTGACACTTGGTTGAAGTTCCACCAACTCATCCATACTCTATTCATTTAAAAGAAGTCATGGATCTACCATTTTCTGGATTTTCGTGATAATATTATTAATTCTGTGCAGAGGTGGGGTTTGTGAGCAATATTTGTGTCCTGGCTTGTTTGAAAATTCCAATAAGAGTGGTGCATTTACTATGAATATATAGATTTGGCCAGCAATAGAGAAAAAAACGCAAAAGAAAAAAATGCAATTCTACCTAAATGAAGTATATATATAGACTTGGCCAAGCCTAGTGCAATATGGACCCTAAATACATTAGAGACTGAAAAAGTTAAACTGGGGCTATATCAAAGTAGAAATGGGCATATAAGGCTGGACTAGGGGATAAATTAAGGGGACTCTCCAAGCTGCACAACAACTCCACCTTATTGTAGTGGTCTTTTAGATTTGTTTCAAACTTTATCCACGGAAGCTTAACTTGAATGATTGTGATTATGTACGGGTAACTCCTGCCAACCCATACAGATATTATTGCCATTATGACATTGACAGTAGAGGGTGTAGGATTTGAGTGCCTGGGAGACCCTTGGATTTTGTCTAACTACTAGATAACAGTTTGCCAAAAAGCAAAATGAATTAATACAAAGTCTCCTTGTACCGTAGCCACTAGAATAAGCTGAAACAATACCATAAAAGGTTGTTATTGTAATACCTGGAGTGTTCCTTTAAGTTTTGCTGAATTTCAGCCCCCACTATTTTACGGTGGAATTGTGCTAAATATGTTTTTTGCAAATTTCTTTTTCTCCCAATAAATGTTGTACAAAACACACTCAACCCAACATAGGACTGGTATTAAATAATTTACAGAATGTATTTCCATTCCCAATTAAAAGCCCAAAATGCTGATCATATACAGCATTTTTCATTATACCTTCTCCTAGCACTCCTGAAAAGCATATAGACGCATGTGTAAGAGCCATGCCCACCCAGTGTTTAGTGTCAACACATGAAAACAAAAAACAAACAAATCGATTTAACAAAAGATGTACTACATGTAAATTTAATATTTATATAATGCCTTTATATACAAACTTACATCAGTATTTTAGTGTCTCATCTCTTTATAGATCACACGTGGCTTTCAAAGTAACAGGCTAAACGCTGTTCTAGATCACATTCTCTAGCGAACTGGACTGTCCTAGCCATCCAACGCTTTGTGTATTACAAACTATCTCGAGAAATCCAGGAAACTGCTCTGTACACAATTTTTACAAATGTCAGCACCTGGAATTCTTCCAGCAATCCATGTGATTGAGACAGAGGATACACATGACCAGGATACTCTCTGAGGTTAAAGAGGAAAGCATATGTGAAGATGAGCTATTGGAATGTCCTAAGAAAATAAACAGAGTAGCACTTCTTCTTTTAGTAAGCTGTAAATTGGTGACATATCCTGTCCCCACTCATCACTCAAAGATTCCACCTCAGCTTTTACACATGCTAACCCAGCTCTCTGTTTTCTGTTCACACCTCCCTGGATGAGTTTGACACCACAACTGAGACATAGACACGGCTCCTGGGTGTTTGCACACACATTATTCCAAATTCACACTATTTAAATAAACCCTGGCTGGCACTGTCTCTGGGCAAGATCTAGCAACCATGATGCTTCAAAGTTAACATCCCTGACTCCCAAATTGTGCAATTGTGGAGTTCCATCTAATATATCAGAGTGGCTAATTGTTTCCATTGATGGGAATAAACATACAAAGAACTAATGAACTACATTTAGGTTAAAAAAACCTTTTGTTTTGCAGATGTCAGATGTGTCTTGCACAAAGATTACAATTACAAATTCAGGAAGGCTTTTTAACACAATTTGGAATGCAGTTAATTAAACCTTGACTGCTTCGAAAGTTAACAGTCCTTTCAACTCTTGTTTTTATGTAATGATGTTCATTATAGTTATTAACCATGTTTTAGTAAAGACATATTTTTAAGACAATTTGCAGTTTCAGAAAAAAATTTTATTTGGTTTATTTTAGTCTGAAAAAGATCATAGCTCTTCACTCAATAAAACGAAACAAAAAAAAATAGTAAATAGTAAATTAAAATCTAAACGGCATAATTAAATTGGAACCATCACTTGTTTAAACCGTCCGTTTTATGTGATTCTAGATTTTCTTTAAAAAGGTTATTAAAGTTATAGAAAATAACATGATAATCCAGTTCAGACAAGGCACAGCCAAGGCACACAATGCAAATGAAGAGGAGGCATAGAAACACTGTTTAATTTCTCCTTAACGCTGTATGCTGTTTGCTCTATGCTAACTACCAGGTGCAAAGGGCACAGCTTATAACGATGATTGGCAGGGAGTTAAAATGGGCAAACAGGTATTAATTTCCACATTTCATTTTAATTTTCACACATCACAAATACATATATCTTCAATATTGTGGACGAATAAACATAATATTAACCCCTTAAGGACGGAGTCAATTGTACACGTTCTGATCAAAACAAAACGTAAACAAAATCTGGAATTTGCGCTGTATGTTGGTTTAAGCATAATTTACCTCATTCATATTAAGTGAACCCATACTTATTAAATATATTTTCGTTCAGGTGAAACTAGGCTTCCATTTCATATCAAATATTTATATTTGAAACATAATTTAATATGAATAAAATTGAAAGAACTTTGAGAAATTAAGACATTTTGTTATTTTTCAAGTTCTGCGTGGCATTTTAACTGTGAATGTCATAATACTGTTAGTTTTTGCTGCAATAACGTACACATATTTGTGTTCAGCGATGTCTTACGAGTACAACAGTACCCCCACGTGTACAGGTGTTATGGAGTTTTTGATTGGTTACGGTGCTTTTGAGACTGTATGGCAGCCCAGGAATGAGATTTACCCCCATCATGGCATACCATTTGCAAACGTAGACAACCCAGGGTATTCAAAATTGGGTATGTCTAGTCCTTTTCAGCAGCGACTTAGTCACAAACCGTGGCCAAAGTTAGCGTTCATTTTTGTTTTTTTGAATTTTTTTACTTTTTTTTTATTTTGCAGGCACTAGGGGGGCTGCCTGAACACTCAGGCAGTGCCCCTTCAGGCAGTTTCATAAACTGCTTTGCGGTCATGTGATTGCGACGTCCGTCACATGGCCCTGGAGGGCCGAAATGGAAGCAGGGGGACTGCCTGTCTCGATTGCCGCGGATCGTAAGTCCAGGTAAGTTTGCAGAGACAGGGGAGTCGCCCTATCAAAATATGATAAGAAGTCTTATTTGACCTTTAAGGCTGAGTCTTCAGTTGACCTGGAGACATTTTCAAGTTCAACTATATCAGTCTAAGTTTCCATTTAAATTACAATGTGTTACAATTCAAATTGCAGTAAATAACCCTGTTGTCCAAAATCCATTTCCCCCTTCAGTGATCTAGGAAGATTCTTTTCAAATTCCCCAACATGGGATCAGTGTCACGGATTTGATGGAAGCTATATACACTTTTGTTTTCTAAAGTTTTCTAAAGTTTTCTAACCTATTGTTCCCGTAAGTTTATTTGTAATTGTCTTATTTATAGTTAAATCCCCCCTCCCATAATATTGGAAAGCGCTACGGAATCTGTTGGCGCTATATAAATGGCAATAATAATAATAATAATAAATTCATTAACTTTAACCCATTAAAGCATTAAATATATTGCAAAACAATTGACTGCTTTTTTAAAAAGCTAAAGAATCATCAATGATTTAGCAATGAACAAATATGTATGTTTTATATTTTTATATTAATTTGTATATATTTATCTTAGGGCTTCACTGTGATTCATCACTAAAAATGCTCATATGTTAAGAATTATAAATAATGTTTTTACATATTCATTTTTTAAGTTAACATTTAAAGCAGGCTTCCCCAAACTCCGTCCCTCCAGATGTTGCTGAACTACAACTCCCATGAATCTCAGCCTATCTATTTCATTCATAGAATCATGGGAGTTGTAGTTCAGCAACATCTGGAGGGACGGAGTTTGGGGAAGCCTGACTTAAAGGGACACTTCCCCATGCAAATAAAAAAATTAAAAAAATAAAAATCGCTATTTAAAAGATATAACCCTAATGGAAATATGCATGCATTTAATTATGCATTTTGCATTGGGGGATAGCTAAAAACAGCTTGCAAAAGTTGCAGATCTCTTATTTGCAGCCTTAGTAAGCCCTCCCCTTCTAGCCCTACCCAGACTTTCTGTAAATGTCCAATCACAGGCTTCCCAATGCAGCTTAATGAGAAGTCTTTGCAAGGCAGATGCTCTGGGCAATTGCTGCCTCTTGAGTTTAGCTTCACTGAGCTAACCAAACCAGTAAGTAACAGGACTGGTTGTCTGTTTGACAGTCAGGGTTTGTGACAATGTTAAATTATAAAAGTGACCATTTTTATAGAAAGCTGCACTTTTTTGTAAATAAAAAAAAGAACACACACTGCAGTGTGGGATTACTGTAAAGCAGATATTTCTGCATTATTCATTGATCCTTCTATAAATAATTTCAGTAAAGCTATCCGGCCTAGGGGTGTACAATTAATGATTGTAGGGAATCAGTCTCAATGGTACCAGAACCTCTCCACGTGTAATGGAAAGAGTGACCGATCTCTCTGTCTCTGTTTCATCCACAGTGCTTTCATGGAGACATACTATCACCATGCTTTTGTGTTATACATGAAAAGTGCCACTGGGTAGTATGTAGAGATCATATGTTGGAAATATTACATTATTTTAGCCTCATGATTGTAACAGTCAAAAATTGGACAACCCGGAGGAAATAACACCTTCATTCCTGTAACTGAAATTCTGTAAATATCCCTCAAACCCGTAGATTCCAGGTAAGATCCAGCAAGTTCCTGGGTATGGATTGAGAGGGCAATTATACGAATCTCGACCAAGATGGGCCATTGTAATTGGATATAGGTAAGGGTCACCGCATAGAAATTATAATGTAAAAATCTTTATAGTGAAATTGCAAATCTCCTGCACAGCTCTGTTTAATGATCACAAACCTATTAATGATTTTCTGCAGTTTAGTGTATATTGATTTCCTGTTACTCTAATTTAAGCTCAGGACAGAGCAGTAATTGTTAAATCATAGACCAGGGCTGAATCATTTGTGGATGACATATTTAAAAGCCTAGGCAATCATCTATGGAGCCACGGTCAGGGATATGTCTATAGGATGCTATTCAATGAGATGTGGACCCCAACTCTTAGAAATGATTTTATGTTATCATTAGGCAATTTAGTTTAAGTGTGGGATGCAGACACTGTTTTATGCTAATTTTGGCTTTACCCTCTTCCTGTTTTTTAAAGCACTTTGTGGGCAGGTTATATGTCTCTTAATTAATCTTTTCATCAGGATCAGGAATATTTCCAGGGGTGCGGTAATTAAGCTGCAGTCAAAAACCTCAGCAAAGTGTATTTCAGTTAACACAAGCACACACTCCTCTGTCAATCCAATCATACCTCTTCCTAATTATCCAAGCAAATGTAAATGTCCCAGGATGTCCTTAATTTGCACTTAAATCATTGTTGATACTTCCTGTAATCATCGTTGTCTAATGGTCCATTTTTTGTGCTGTTTTTGTTTAAAGGCTACATTTGGTGGTTCTATTTGATAATGACAGATAAACTGATTCACACCTCTTTAAAATCAGCAATGCAAATTTGTAAATAAGCAAACAAACAAACAAACAGACACACAAAAACACATTTGCATGCTGCAGCAGGTGAAGATGCCAAACCTCTATCAGATTCTAATAAAGTTATATCCTTAAATTGAAAAATAGGTTTGAATTCAGATGTTGCCTCTGTAGTCTTGTTTTTGCGCATGTCCGTTGTATTGTGCTAACAAGTTTGTTTTTGCATTTTAATGAATATTAATAGTTTCTTAGGCAAACAATGGTTAATTGTACAGAGATGAACTATAGTGTTTTTTTTTCACTGCCTTTTCAAAAAAACAAAAAACTTCATGGTCAATTATCAGAATTAAATTGAAAAATAATCTTTACACATCCTCTCGGTTTGCAAGTGATTGTATTCACGACAAATGGAATGCAAGCTCGGCGGGACTTTGATGTGGAAGTGATAGTTAGACGTTGTCTCGAGCATGCTTGTGGTTAAGAGTGCTCGTGTGTCAAAGCTTATAAAAGTACTAAATAGGAAGATGTTCTAAGTGCTGGGAAACTGGAGATAATCTCTCAGGGCATGTCATGAACTTTAAACTGGCAGCGATAATCTCCCCCAGAAAAGCCAGTGTTATTGAGAATCGCAGGCTACAGCTTGCAAATATATGTTTATATACATGTGCATGTATATCCTAATGGTATAGATTATCATCTATCTATCCACCCACCCACCCACCCATCCATCCATCCATAGTCTTGATTGAATATATTTGGCTGAACTGTTCAAATGAATTAATATTTTTGGATAAACTTTTGAAAATATATATTTTTTAAATATTACAATATCAAAAAAAATATATATTGTATATATAAAAATATATATATATATCAAAATATTAACATGGTTTTCAAAACATGAAATCATTTTAAACATTTACCCAAAAATTTGAAATCGCTTGAAAAGCCTATTCAAAAGTATTAAATTAGGGCCTATGTGTCAGTAAATCTGTCCGTCTCTGTATCTAAGTACAAAAAAAAAGACACACTTTACATGTTAAGGATTAGAATAGTAAACAGACAAACAGTGAGAAAAATGCCATGGACAAAAATAAATAAAAAAGGAAGAAGTAACAATATGTGGGAAAGGCTTTATCTCGAGTCAATAGCATTTCTTTTATTGACTTTGGAAGGATGAAAGGCCAATTACACAATTGTGGGAATAAAACATGTGATACTGAGATTTGGAAAGATAGAGTAGGTGCATTAACCAAGTGTGATTACTCACCTTCCATCCTTTGTTTTTTTTTTTCAAATCTCTAGCTATTTATATCTTAATGCCCATTAAGTGAAGAATGCACATTAACATGCGGAAGATGTAAAAACAAAAAAACAAAACGATAAATATTTTCTAATTTTGAAATGCATTAAGTTTGAGCAGCAGAATGATGAGTAACGCATTGCTTTCAAAGGGGTAATTATATAATGGTGTCTATTTACAACACATTACATAACAATATCAGAACAGAATAATGGTACTACAAATGGCACTACAAACCATAAAATGTGCAGTTTTAGCTAACAGCTAATTTCATTTTTTTTGTTTTTTTTTTGCTCTTTGCTGTGTTATGTTCCATCATCATTTCAATGTGTTTAGTAACAGAAGGAACTGCAGTGACATTAAAAATGTTATACCATGCTGATATCATTGTGGCATAAATAGTCAGATCTGCTAGGAAAGTACATGCAATGGGGTCGATTTACTAAACAGCTAGCTGTGGTGGATTTATAATCAGTTGAGAATAAAAACACTGAGCTGGAACAATCTTTATCACACTGTATCAGGAGGAGCTGTTAGATATATCACATGGAACACTAAATGTGTGATATTTCAAACATAGGAGGAGCTCTCAGATATATCACATGGAACACTAAATGTGCGATATTTCAAACATAGGAGGAGCTCTCAGATATATCACATGGAACACTAAATGTGTGATATTTCAAACATAGGACGAGCTCCAAGATATATCACATGGAACACTAAATGTGTGATATTTCAAATATAGGAGGAGCTCTCAGATATATCACATGGAACACTAAATGTGTGATATTTCAAACATAGGAGGAGCTCTCAGATATATCACATGGAACACTAAATGTGTGATATTTCAAATATAGGAGGAGCTCTCAGATATATCACATGGAACACTAAATGTGTGATATTTCAAACATAGGAGGAGCTCTCAGATATATCACATGGAACACTAAATGTGTGATATTTCAAACATAGGAGGAGCTCTCAGATATATCACATGGAACACTAAATGTGCGATATTTCAAACATAGGACGAGCTCTCAGATATATCACATGGAACACTAAATGTGTGATATTTCAAACATAGGAGGAGCTCCAAGATATATCACATGGAACACTAAATGTGTGATATTTCAAACATAGGACGAGCTCTCAGATATATCACATGGAACACTAAATGTGTGATATTTCAAATATAGGAGGAGCTCTCAGATATATCACATGGAACACTAAATGTGTGATATTTCAAACATAGGACGAGCTCTCAGATATATCACATGGAACACTAAATGTGCGATATTTCAAACATAGGAGGAGCTCTCAGATATATCACATGGAACACTAAATGTGTGATATTTCAAACATAGGACGAGCTCTCAGATATATCACATGGAACACTAAATGTGCGATATTTCAAACATAGGAGGAGCTCTCAGATATATTACATGGAACACTAAATGTGCGATATTTCAAACATAGGAGGAGCTCTCAGATATATCACATGGAACACTAAATGTGTGATATTTCAAACATAGGAGGAGCTCTCAGATATATCACATGGAACACTAAATGTGTGATATTTCAAACATAGGAGGAGCTCTCAGATATATCACATGGAACACTAAATGTGTGATATTTCAAACATAGGACGAGCTCTCAGATATATTACATGGAACACTAAATGTGTGATATTTCAAATATAGGACGAGCTCCAAGATATATCACATGGAACACTAAATGCGTGATATTTCAAATATAGGAGGAGCTCTCAGATATATCACATGGAACACTAAATGTGTGATATTTCAAACATAGGAGGAGCTCTCAGATATATCACATGGAACACTAAATGTGTGATATTTCAAACATAGGACGAGCTCTCAGATATATCACATGGAACACTAAATGCGTGATATTTCAAACATAGGAGGAGCTCTCAGATATATCACATGGAACACTAAATGTGTGATATTTCAAATATAGGACGAGCTCCAAGATATATCACATGGAACACTAAATGCGTGATATTTCAAATATAGGAGGAGCTCTCAGATATATCACATGGGACACTAAATGTGTGATATTTCAAACATAGGAGGAGCTCTCAGATATATCACATGGAACACTAAATGTGTGATATTTCAAACATAGGAGGAGCTCTCAGATATATCACATGGAACACTAAATGTGTGATATTTCAAACATAGGACGAGCTCCAAGATATATCACATGGAACACTAAATGCGTGATATTTCAAATATAGGAGGAGCTCTCAGATATATCACATGGAACACTAAATGTGTGATATTTCAAACATAGGAGGAGCTCTCAGATATATCACATGGAACACTAAATGTGCGATATTTCAAACATAGGACGAGCTCTCAGATATATCACATGGAACACTAAATGTGCGATATTTCAAACATAGGACGAGCTCCAAGATAAATCACATGGAACACTAAATGTGTGATATTTCAAACATAGGACGAGCTCTCAGATATATCACATGGAACACTAAATGTGTGATATTTCAAACATAGGACGAGCTCCAAGATATATCACATGGAACACTAAATGTGTGATATTTCAAACATAGGAGGAGCTCTCAGATATATCACATGGAACACTAAATGTGTGATATTTCAAACATAGGACGAGCTCTCAGATATATCACATGGAACACTAAATGTGTGATATTTCAAACATAGGACGAGCTCCAAGATATATCACATGGAACACTAAATGTGTGATATTTCAAACATAGGAGGAGCTCTCAGATATATCACATGGAACACTAAATGTGCGATATTTCAAACATAGGAGGAGCTCTCAGATATATCACATGGAACACTAAATGTGCGATATTTCAAACATAGGAGGAGCTCTCAGATATATCACATGGAACACTAAATGTGTGATATTTCAAACATAGGAGGAGCTCTCAGATATATCACATGGAACACTAAATGTGTGATATTTCAAATATAGGACGAGCTCTCAGATATATCACATGGAACACTAAATGTGTGATATTTCAAATATAGGAGGAGCTCTCAGATATATCACATGGAACACTAAATGTGTGATATTTCAAACATAGGAGGAGCTCTCAGATATATCACATGGAACACTAAATGTGTGATATTTCAAACATAGGAGGAGCTATTAGATATATCACATGGAACACTAAATGTGTGATATTTCAAATATAGGAGGAGCTCTCAGATATATCACATGGAACACTAAATGTGTGATATTTCAAATATAGGAGGAGCTCTCAGATATATCACATGGAACACTAAATGTGTGATATTTCAAACATAGGAGGAGCTCTCAGATATATCACATGGAACACTAAATGTGTGATATTTCAAATATAGGAGGAGCTCTCAGATATATCACATGGAACACTAAATGTGTGATATTTCAAATATAGGAGGAGCTCTCAGATATATCACATGGAACACTAAATGTGTGATATTTCAAACATAGGAGGAGCTCTCAGATATATCACATGGAACACTAAATGTGTGATATTTCAAATATAGGAGGAGCTCTCAGATATATCACATGGAACACTAAATGTGTGATATTTCAAATATAGGAGGAGCTCTCAGATATATCACATGGAACACTAAATGTGCGATATTTCAAACATAGGACGAGCTCCAAGATAAATCACATGGAACACTAAATGTGCGATATTTCAAACATAGGAGGAGCTCTCAGATATATCACATGGAACACTAAATGTGCGATATTTCAAACATAGGAGGAGCTCTCAGATATATCACATGGAACACTAAATGTGTGATATTTCAAACATAGGAGGAGCTCTCAGATATATCACATGGAACACTAAATGTGCGATATTTCAAACATAGGAGGAGCTCTCAGATATATCACATGGAACACTAAATGTGCGATATTTCAAACATAGGAGGAGCTCTCAGATATATCACATGGAACACTAAATGTGCGATATTTCAAACATAGGACGAGCTCCAAGATAAATCACATGGAACACTAAATGTGCGATATTTCAAACATAGGAGGAGCTCTCAGATATATCACATGGAACACTAAATGTGTGATATTTCAAACATAGGAGGAGCTCTCAGATATATCACATGGAACACTAAATGTGTGATATTTCAAATATAGGACGAGCTCTCAGATATATCACATGGAACACTAAATGTGTGATATTTCAAATATAGGAGGAGCTCTCAGATATATCACATGGAACACTAAATGTGCGATATTTCAAACATAGGAGGAGCTCTCAGATATATCACATGGAACACTAAATGTGCGATATTTCAAACATAGGACGAGCTCCAAGATAAATCACATGGAACACTAAATGTGCGATATTTCAAACATAGGAGGAGCTCTCAGATATATCACATGGAACACTAAATGTGTGATATTTCAAACATAGGAGGAGCTCTCAGATATATCACATGGAACACTAAATGTGTGATATTTCAAATATAGGACGAGCTCTCAGATATATCACATGGAACACTAAATGTGTGATATTTCAAATATAGGAGGAGCTCTCAGATATATCACATGGAACACTAAATGTGTGATATTTCAAACATAGGAGGAGCTCTCAGATATATCACATGGAACACTAAATGTGTGATATTTCAAATATAGGAGGAGCTCTCAGATATATCACATGGAACACTAAATGTGTGATATTTCAAATATAGGAGGAGCTCTCAGATATATCACATGGAACACTAAATGTGTGATATTTCAAACATAGGAGGAGCTCTCAGATATATCACATGGAACACTAAATGTGTGATATTTCAAATATAGGAGGAGCTCTCAGATATATCACATGGAACACTAAATGTGTGATATTTCAAATATAGGAGGAGCTCTCAGATATATCACATGGAACACTAAATGTGTGATATTTCAAACATAGGAGGAGCTCTCAGATATATCACATGGAACACTAAATGTGTGATATTTCAAATATAGGAGGAGCTCTCAGATATATCACATGGAACACTAAATGTGTGATATTTCAAATATAGGAGGAGCTCTCAGATATATCACATGGAACACTAAATGTGCGATATTTCAAACATAGGACGAGCTCCAAGATAAATCACATGGAACACTAAATGTGCGATATTTCAAACATAGGAGGAGCTCTCAGATATATCACATGGAACACTAAATGTGCGATATTTCAAACATAGGAGGAGCTCTCAGATATATCACATGGAACACTAAATGTGTGATATTTCAAACATAGGAGGAGCTCTCAGATATATCACATGGAACACTAAATGTGTGATATTTCAAACATAGGAGGAGCTCTCAGATATATCACATGGAACACTAAATGTGCGATATTTCAAACATAGGAGGAGCTCTCAGATATATCACATGGAACACTAAATGCGTGATATTTCAAATATAGGAGGAGCTCTCAGATATATCACATGGAACACTAAATGTGTGATATTTCAAATATAGGAGGAGCTCTCAGATATATCACATGGAACACTAAATGTGTGATATTTCAAACATAGGACGAGCTCCAAGATAAATCACATGGAACACTAAATGTGCGATATTTCAAACATAGGAGGAGCTCTCAGATATATCACATGGAACACTAAATGTGTGATATTTCAAACATAGGAGGAGCTCTCAGATATATCACATGGAACACTAAATGCGTGATATTTCAAACATAGGAGGAGCTCTCAGATATATCACATGGAACACTAAATGCGTGATATTTCAAACATAGGACGAGCTCTCAGATATATCACATGGAACACTAAATGTGCGATATTTCAAACATAGGAGGAGCTCCAAGATATATCACATGGAACACTAAATGTGTGATATTTCAAACATAGGAGGAGCTCCAAGATAAATCACATGGAACACTAAATGTGCGATATTTCAAACATAGGAGGAGCTCTCAGATATATCACATGGAACACTAAATGTGCGATATTTCAAACATAGGAGGAGCTCTCAGATATATCACATGGAACACTAAATGTGCGATATTTCAAACATAGGACGAGCTCCAAGATAAATCACATGGAACACTAAATGTGTGATATTTCAAACATAGGAGGAGCTCTCAGATATATCACATGGAACACTAAATGTGCGATATTTCAAACATAGGAGGAGCTCTCAGATATATCACATGGAACACTAAATGTGCGATATTTCAAACATAGGACGAGCTCTCAGATATATCACATGGAACACTAAATGTGCGATATTTCAAACATAGGACGAGCTCTCAGATATATTACATGGAACACTAAATGTGTGATATTTCAAACATAGGAGGAGCTACAAGATATATCACATGGAACACTAAATGTGTGATATTTCAAATATAGGAGGAGCTCTCAGATATATCACATGGAACACTAAATGTGCGATATTTCAAACATAGGAGGAGCTCCAAGATATATCACATGGGACACTAAATGCGTGATATTTCAAACATAGGAGGAGCTCTCAGATATATCACATGGAACACTAAATGTGCGATATTTCAAACATAGGAGGAGCTCCAAGATATATCACATGGAACACTAAATGTGTGATATTTCAAACATAGGACGAGCTCCAAGATAAATCACATGGAACACTAAATGTGCGATATTTCAAACATAGGAGGAGCTCTCAGATATATCACATGGAACACTAAATGTGCGATATTTCAAACATAGGACGAGCTCTCAGATATATCACATGGAACACTAAATGTGTGATATTTCAAATATAGGAGGAGCACTCAGATATATCACATGGAACACTAAATGTGTGATATTTCAAACATAGGACGAGCTCCAAGATAAATCACATGGAACACTAAATGTGCGATATTTCAAACATAGGAGGAGCTCTCAGATATATCACATGGAACACTAAATGTGCGATATTTCAAACATAGGAGGAGCTCTCAGATATATCACATGGAACACTAAATGTGCGATATTTCAAACATAGGAGGAGCTCTCAGATATATCACATGGAACACTAAATGCGTGATATTTCAAACATAGGAGGAGCTCTCAGATATATCACATGGAACACTAAATGTGCGATATTTCAAACATAGGAGGAGCTCCAAGATATATCACATGGAACACTAAATGTGTGATATTTCAAACATAGGACGAGCTCCAAGATAAATCACATGGAACACTAAATGTGCGATATTTCAAACATAGGAGGAGCTCTCAGATATATCACATGGAACACTAAATGTGCGATATTTCAAACATAGGAGGAGCTCTCAGATATATCACATGGAACACTAAATGTGCGATATTTCAAACATAGGAGGAGCTCTCAGATATATCACATGGAACACTAAATGTGCGATATTTCAAACATAGGACGAGCTCCAAGATAAATCACATGGAACACTAAATGTGTGATATTTCAAACATAGGAGGAGCTCTCAGATATATCACATGGAACACTAAATGTGCGATATTTCAAACATAGGAGGAGCTCTCAGATATATCACATGGAACACTAAATGTGCGATATTTCAAACATAGGACGAGCTCTCAGATATATTACATGGAACACTAAATGTGTGATATTTCAAACATAGGAGGAGCTCCAAGATATATCACATGGAACACTAAATGTGTGATATTTCAAATATAGGAGGAGCTCTCAGATATATCACATGGAACACTAAATGTGCGATATTTCAAACATAGGAGGAGCTCTCAGATATATCACATGGAACACTAAATGCGTAATATTTCAAACATAGGAGGAGCTCTCAGATATATCACATGGAACACTAAATGTGCGATATTTCAAACATAGGAGGAGCTCCAAGATATATCACATGGAACACTAAATGTGTGATATTTCAAACATAGGACGAGCTCCAAGATAAATCACATGGAACACTAAATGTGCGATATTTCAAACATAGGAGGAGCTCTCAGATATATCACATGGAACACTAAATGTGCGATATTTCAAACATAGGACGAGCTCTCAGATATATCACATGGAACACTAAATGTGTGATATTTCAAACATAGGACGAGCTCCAAGATAAATCACATGGAACACTAAATGTGCGATATTTCAAACATAGGAGGAGCTCTCAGATATATCACATGGAACACTAAATGTGCGATATTTCAAACATAGGAGGAGCTCTCAGATATATCACATGGAACACTAAATGTGTGATATTTCAAACATAGGAGGAGCTCTCAGATATATCACATGGAACACTAAATGTGCGATATTTCAAACATAGGACGAGCTCCAAGATAAATCACATGGAACACTAAATGTGCGATATTTCAAACATAGGAGGAGCTCTCAGATATATCACATGGAACACTAAATGTGCGATATTTCAAACATAGGAGGAGCTCTCAGATATATCACATGGAACACTAAATGTGTGATATTTCAAACATAGGAGGAGCTCTCAGATATATCACATGGAACACTAAATGTGCGATATTTCAAACATAGGACGAGCTCTCAGATATATTACATGGAACACTAAATGTGTGATATTTCAAACATAGGACGAGCTCTCAGATATATCACATGGAACACTAAATGTGCGATATTTCAAACATAGGAGGAGCTCTCAGATATATCACATGGAACACTAAATGTGCGATATTTCAAACATAGGACGAGCTCTCAGATATATTACATGGAACACTAAATGTGTGATATTTCAAACATAGGAGGAGCTCCAAGATATATCACATGGAACACTAAATGTGTGATATTTCAAATATAGGAGGAGCTCTCAGATATATCACATGGAACACTAAATGTGCGATATTTCAAACATAGGAGGAGCTCTCAGATATATCACATGGAACACTCAATGTGCGATATTTCAAACATAGGACGAGCTCTCAGATATATCACATGGAACACTAAATGTGTGATATTTCAAACATAGGAGGAGCTCTCAGATATATCACATGGAACACTAAATGTGTGATATTTCAAACATAGGAGGAGCTCTCAGATATATCACATGGAACACTAAATGTGTGATATTTCAAACATAGGAGGAGCTCTCAGATATATCACATGGAACACTAAATGTGTGATATTTCAAACATAGGAGGAGCTCTCAGATATATAACGTGGAACACTAAATGTGTGATATTTCAAACATAGGAGGAGCTCCAAGATATATCACATGGAACACTAAATGTGTGATATTTCAAACATAGGACGAGCTCTCAGATATATCACATGGAACACTAAATGTGCGATATTTCAAACATAGGAGGAGCTCTCAGATATATCACATGGAACACTAAATGTGTGATATTTCAAACATAGGAGGAGCTCTCAGATATATCACATGGAACACTAAATGCGTGATATTTAAAACATAGGAGGAGCTCTCAGATATATCACATGGAACACTAAATGTGCGATATTTCAAACATAGGACGAGCTCTCAGATATATCACATGGAACACTAAATGTGTGATATTTCAAACATAGGAGGAGCTCCAAGATATATCACATGGAACACTAAATGTGTGATATTTCAAATATAGGAGGAGCTCTCAGATATATCACATGGAACACTAAATGTGTGATATTTCAAACATAGGAGGAGCTCTCAGATATATCACATGGAACACTAAATGTGTGATATTTCAAACATAGGAGGAGCTCTCAGATATATCACATGGAACACTAAATGTGTGATATTTCAAACATAGGAGGAGCTCTCAGATATATCACATGGAACACTAAATGTGTGATATTTCAAACATAGGAGGAGCTCTCAGATATATCACATGGAACACTAAATGTGCGATATTTCAAACATAGGACGAGCTCTCAGATATATCACATGGAACACTAAATGTGTGATATTTCAAACATAGGAGGAGCTCTCAGATATATCACATGGAACACTAAATGTGTGATATTTCAAACATAGGAGGAGCTCTCAGATATATCACATGGAACACTAAATGTGTGATATTTCAAACATAGGAGGAGCTCCAAGATATATCACATGGAACACTAAATGTGTGATATTTCAAACATAGGACGAGCTCTCAGATATATCACATGGAACACTAAATGTGTGATATTTCAAACATAGGAGGAGCTCTCAGATATATCACATGGAACACTAAATGCGTGATATTTAAAACATAGGAGGAGCTCTCAGATATATCACATGGAACACTAAATGTGCGATATTTCAAACATAGGACGAGCTCTCAGATATATCACATGGAACACTAAATGTGTGATATTTCAAACATAGGAGGAGCTCTCAGATATATCACATGGAACACTAAATGCGTGATATTTAAAACATAGGAGGAGCTCTCAGATATATCACATGGAACACTAAATGCGTGATATTTAAAACATAGGAGGAGCTCTCAGATATATCACATGGAACACTAAATGCGTGATATTTAAAACATAGGAGGAGCTCTCAGATATATCACATGGAACACTAAATGTGTGATATTTCAAATATAGGAGGAGCTCTCAGATATATCACATGGAACACTAAATGTGTGATATTTCAAACATAGGACGAGCTCTCAGATATATCACATGGAACACTAAATGTGTGATATTTCAAACATAGGAGGAGCTCTCAGATATATCACATGGAACACTAAATGCGTGATATTTAAAACATAGGAGGAGCTCTCAGATATATCACATGGAACACTAAATGCGTGATATTTAAAACATAGGAGGAGCTCTCAGATATATCACATGGAACACTAAATGCGTGATATTTAAAACATAGGAGGAGCTCTCAGATATATCACATGGAACACTAAATGCGTGATATTTAAAACATAGGAGGAGCTCTCAGATATATCACATGGAACACTAAATGTGTGATATTTAAAACATAGGAGGAGCTCTCAGATATATCACATGGAACACTAAATGCGTGATATTTCAAACATAGGAGGAGCTCTCAGATATATCACATGGAACACTAAATGCGTGATATTTCAAACATAGGAGGAGATAAATCACATGGAACACTAAATATGTGATATTTCAAACATAGGAGGAGATCTTTAGATGTAAATGCGCGCTATAATTGAATATTTCGATTTGAGGCACAAGATTCATGAAGCTGCTTAAATGCAATGCATGCTTTTTTATTTTTTTTTAAACATACCTTCTGCCAAAAGGATGTAATTCTTTAAACTGTGTTTATATACCTCCCAACAGTCCCAGATCTGGCAATGCGGCCCAGTTTCAGGCTTCTGCCCCACCATCCCAGATTAGTTCCTTGGTGTCCCAAGATGTGGACATAGTGTGGCAGAAGCCTGGAATCGGGACAGTCCCCCGGATCTGGTACTGTTAGGAGGTATATAGCTCCACTCACCATAACTAATAAAAGACACACTTGCGCTACGCCAAGTACAGTCAGAGCAATTGCCAATGCTTTTTTTATGTTTATAGTCACATAACCTGCAGTTTATTCATTAAGTGCTACATTTTAAGCCAAAATAAAAACTCTCCAAATCAATATTTTTTAGCTCTGTTAATTTTGGACTAAAATCTGCAATTTCATCCTCAAATCGCCAGTTTTGTCCATAACCTTTCATGTTTTTTTTTTTTTATTCTGGTGAAATTATAAAATAATTGCTTTTGCTTTCAAGTGAAACCTTGTATAAATTTTACTGTTACTAAAACTAAACACCGGAAAAAAAGATGTGAAAGGACGCACGAACAGACATTAGTATTTAGACAGTAATGCTTCAATCAAATCATGATTTGCTTCACAGATCAGCAATAGCGATATTTAAACAGTGCACGTAGGCTGCTTTTAGGTCTGATATTGTTAGCTCACATAACTGAATGAACTGGACATCAAATAAATATTTGCACCAATGCGCATGCTCGCACGTTAGTGCACACTATTGCACATGCTTTGGGAGAGTGCATGGGTTAAAGATCTGCATTTCAGTTGCTTACACCTATAAAAAATACTTACAGCGAAATGTGATTACTTTGTTTTTGTAAATTAGTGTATAGTATCACTTTAAATCAACACAGCCTTAATGTATGCATTTGATCAAGC
Organism: Pelobates fuscus; assembly: GCF_036172605.1. NCBI lineage: Eukaryota > Metazoa > Chordata > Amphibia > Anura > Pelobatidae > Pelobates > Pelobates fuscus. The sequence goes on along the minus strand of NC_086318.1, from coordinate 422,045,038 downwards.
AAGCAAGTCCTGACAACCTTTATATGATGCTGCAATAACATTTATTGCACTAATCAGGTATTACATGTGATTGTAATAAAAAAAAAAATCAATATAGTATTTTAAAGCCCGCTGTGGTGGTTATGATGCCAGGAGTACCCTAGCCATAGACCCCTTTATTGGGGCACACTCTTTTGAAATAGGTTACCCTCTATCTTCGGTCCCCGCTGGGTGCCGAGGGTCCTCCAGTGGAATGTGACAACTTACGGCTTCTGCAGAGTTTCAGAAGCCGGATTTTAATCCTGATGGGCACTCATTGGCTGAGAGTGGCAGCTGACAGCTCTCAGCCAATAAATGCAATTCTGTGCATAGGCATATTCATAGAATTGACATTAGCCAGACCAAACTCTTCTTCCGGACTTGCTATTGACACTGCTAGAGGTGAAGTTACACCTCCGCCAGCAAAGTATTTAAACTCTGTATGTTCAGCATTTCAAAGTGAAACCCTGCACATACATCTTCAGGCCCATCACCACTTTGATCACTGAAGTGTCATGGTGCTTGGAGTAACCCATTAAAAAAAACACATCATAGCAATGAAGCCGTCTAGGTGCAGTGATCATGTCATTTTAGCCCTGCAATGTAAAACAATGCCGTTTTTAGGGTTAAGCCAACCTATAGTTGCTGTCTTCCAGACAGCCACTAGAGGCACTCTCCCCTCCTCTGATAGCAGCATTTGATTGGAGCCATTCTCTATGAGAAGCAATGGATTGGAGAAGTTCAACAAGTCATCAGCGAGCACGCTGACGTCTTCAAAGGTGGAGCACGGCTAGTGCAGAGGAGTCCGGGTGGTGGAAACGAGGGGAGTAGTCTCTATTTTACCTAATTATTTAGATGCAAAGGGTGTGAATAGAAGGTGATCAGAAGAGAACATACAGTCCATCGGTTGCTTTTAACTAAAACCATGGTTTGAATTTCCCAAGCATGGGGGAATAAAAAATATTACCATCTCTTTAGGTTCACCTTATATAAAACTGCTCCTTTAGAGACGATCTGACAATATATAAAAGTTGTAGAGTTCAACAATTTATAGCGGCCAATAACAATGTATCACTCTCCCTTGCATACTTTCTGATCACTGACAGTTGAGTTCACTCACTAAGTAAGGAATGAATTGTAGAGTGTTGACAATGAAATTGCACATTTTAACCAAAAAGGGCAGATATATTTTTATTTGAAATTTACATTTTGTCATTTGTCCCCAACTTCCAGTCTAGTGAATTCCACCTTAATTACAGTAAATAGATATTCTGATTTGCTTCCAAATAAAATAAATAAAACATTTGCCATTTTTTCTGCTTCCTTGAAACTATCATTACCTGCATCCGACAAAATACCGGCTTCTATCAACAATCAAAGACAGAGCAGGCAAACCCCACGTAATGTATATACATATTTAAATATCTGTCAACGTGTTGTTTTATCTAAGAGCTTGAAAGGATTTTACAGCTATCATAAACATCACATGGAAATTCCCTTTCGCTAAACAAACAGGGTGATTGTACCAGAACGCTTAACCAATGTGTTTTGAATTAAACATATAAATGTCTTATCAGATACAGTTTACTTTTGGGTTTCGACACCAAACACTAAAGGATTTTTCTACATCGCTAATTTCTAAATATTGATCTTTCATTTATTTTGAATGTTGCTCTTTGAATACCATTCAGCTAGCTCTGCAAAGCAGAAACACATACACTTCATCATGCCTTAATATTTTATTTTATTTTATTTCTTTTTTTGGGCAAGAAAAAAAAAATTATTAACATAAAAATGTCTTGCTTCCAAATTGATTGAGTCTATAAAATTGTTCTGCCCGTACTTCTGTTTATATTTGTAGAGATTACATCAAAATAGTCTACCAAAGAAAATGGCTTTGTTTCACGTGCAATTTATTTTACCCAGGAAGTTTGTGATATTTCATTAAAAGATAGGAAATGCTAATTTACATACAGCTATAACTAACACCTGTCTAACAAGGTTATCTCCGTTGCAAAGCTTTGAGGATGTCCAATTGTTGTAAACAGGGCACAAATCTGTAGAAACATTGGAAAACAGGATTTTATTGCATGTCATTTTGCAATTCCAGTTCTTTCTTTTCCTCTAAAGACCACTTACTAAAAGAGTGTCATCCTACAGAGATCAACTGATTTTTAATTAAGATACTTGACTTAAGTACTTGCGTGATTTGATTTGTACAGTGAACCACTTGGCGGTAACATGGTCTGTAAACGAAAAACACTCCATACCTCAAAATCCCAAATCATAGCTCCATTTAAACTATAATTGTCACGATATTCACCTAAACACGCAGAGTATGAACCCATCAGAACCAGACAGAGACATTCAGTAGCGTTTTACCGGTCCATAAAATAGTCGGGTTTAACATTGCAATAATGAGAGAATGGTCAAAGACAAGTTGGGGAATAATGGGAGACAGAAATTAAGTAGGACAGAGACAAAGACGGGTCAAGAATGACAGAAATCGGAATAGTCAGGCATAACCAAGTCAAAAACCAGAGTAATCAAGATACAGTGCTATCAGGACCAAACTGGAACCAAAAGAGAACAATGAACTACAGATGGACTGGGGTATAAAGGTGCATGTAAAATTAGCAGGAATGATGCAGGGCACTCAGTGTCATTAGAATGATGCGTGACTGGGCCACCATAAAATGACGTGGTTATAGCAGCAGAAGTTACAACATGAATTAAATGCAGCCGCACAACATGGACGCTATAATTGATCCTAGTGATTTAAGTCAACATTTTAAAATCAGCATTTGTGAAAGTGACTTGTTTTAACATAATTTAAAACCCTTAACCGAAATCGTACAGAAAGCTGCTGACCCATTAACGCAGCAAGACTAATGCTTTTCCTTTACGACTAAACGTTAAGATCACACCAAGTTTTGAAAAGACCATCAACACATCTGAGGAAAAACCCACATCTCCACTGAGAAAGCTGCTTTTAAAAGGGTGTGAAACGATTGTCAGTTATATACAAGCTCCAGGGTCTTTCCTTTTTTCACCTACAAGTCAAAAAAACTCTTCTTGCTTGTCAATGGGATATGATCTGATATGGAAGCTCTGTTTATTTTCAGACTAGCTATGGGGGTAGAACCTGATTGCATCAGGGACATTTCAGAACTGACAAGACCTTTGCCCTCGGGGCCACCAGGGAAAACAAAAGAGGAAAGGAAGAAGGGAAGAAGAGAACAGCTGAATTAGCTATTTGTAGGTCTTCTCCACAAACATCAGAGATCATTTTAACCAAAAATAAAAAACAAATAAAAAGAAAAGCAGACATCTGCTATCGGCTTGTGTTGTTCCAAGACGGTCCTCTTTAACCAGCTGGACGCTGGCAAGTATTGGAAGACTTGCAGCAGGGATGCACAGAAGGTAGATTCCTATCTCCTATAATGCTTTGCTCCATGTTGGCAAAGCATCATGGGGGGGCTAGGGGCTAGTTCTATCACAGGTGGGGACCAACTTTTTGGCTGCAAGTGACTTCGTACATTCAGCTTGTACAGCAGTCATGCAAAAACAAAATAACAACTTATTATATGGTAGTAAACTTTTACATGATTCAGAAATAATGTAACAATAAAAACAGTATAGCAAGGAAAATAATTTAAAAGACAAAGATATCATCTGTATCAGCAACCATGATATCCAGCCAGCGCTGATATTATTTATTTAGTTATTTAAAATGTTTCTCCAGGAAAGATATACGAAGATATTTATCTACCCAACAGGAAATGAATGAGCTGCTCTGGTGAAGGAGCTCCTGCTGGACACAGAGAACTGAGCTCCAAACAACGTGGAACATGCGGAAACGTGCTGATAACAGAAAAATGGGGCAAAGTTATCAGGGTTGATCAGTTACCAAGGAAATCAGAGCAATGCTCATTTTTATTCCATTGGTTACCACGGCGATTGCCCCACTTATAGCTAAAATAAAGCACAATTCCTTGATGTGGTTTAGGAAGAAATATATCTTTAAAACCTTTAGCATTGGATCTCATTGTGCAATATGCCTAGTTACGTTTTAGGTTAACCTTTCTATTCATCCTACGCAGTCTGCATTTTCAGTTTTTATTGCCCCGGGTAAGAAGTTGTGGGCGGATTCGTGTTTAAGTGGAAGGAGTACAAGACCCCATACTGTGAATTTAGGAGTCAGAGACATTACAGGCAAAAATGCAAACATTGCATAATGAAGAGACTGCTTTAGTGTCTCCATTCTTTTTAGCTCACTGTGTGAATTCTTACATCCAAGTAGTATTGTTTTAGTAACAGTTGCTGTTCTATTAGAAAGACTTTTATAAATCAACCCAAAGTTTTGTTAATGGTCAATCCCCAAGTGAAACAGTCATTTGCAAATTGAATGAGTACAGATGGCAAGCTCACATTGACTTTGATATAGATACAATCGTAATGCTGCCCTGGTGACACTGATGGAACAAGAGGTGAGCTGGAGAGTTTGACCAAATTCACGAATTTGGCCTAAAAAGAATGTCTAAAGGCAAGAGGGAATAAAAATGGCTGCCTGGAAAGTGGGCCAATCAGGGCTGCCGTATGATGCCGACTGCTTAATAAAGTTCTCCTGCATAAAGTTAAATATTCTGGGATTGATGCCTAGGGGGTATTCGAACTGTCCCACTGAATTCAGGATTATTCGCAAATAAAGCTAAGTAAACTGGAAGTATGGACTAGTTAAGGAAGTTTGAAACATGGACTAGCTAACATAGATGACCTTGTCCTAAGGAAGGACTTACAAATAATGAGCAAGAAGGACAATAAAGAAAGCGTGGATTGTTTAATGAAATAGGAAGTATGGACTAGGTAAGGAAGCAGGAATAAAACATGGATTAGCTGAGGTAGCCAGAAAGCATGAGTCGTCTAACAAAGAAAGAAGCACTAGCCAACAAATGGAAACAGGAAGTATGTAACTAAGAAATCAGAAAAAAGCGTAAACGTATTGAGGAAACGGACAGTAGAATTAGTTGAGGAAGCAGTAAGACAGCATGGATAATCTAAGGAAGCAGGAAGAAAGCATGGATAATCTAAGGAAGCAGGAAGAAAGCATGGGCTAACTAAGGTAGCGGCAAGTAGACTAGCTATGGAAACCAGAAGAAAGCCCGGGTTGACTAAGGAAGTAGAACGAAAGCACAGACTAACTAAGGGAAAGGTTTAGTGTCTTGGACACAATGAACTCACTGCTCTCCACTTGACCACCATGAATCACTCCTTCTGCAAATTATCTCCAACTGTCTAGGAGTAAAAATGTAAAGCTAATGAACAGCAACGTAGGGAATGATGGCAGCCATAATTTGTAGAAGATGCAATCCTATGACTCATAGTAACACGTCTAACTTAAACAACAGTACACTGAGATCAAGCTCTCACTATTGAATGCTCTGAAACGCAAGGAGACATTAAAGGCACCCTTTCATTACCCACTGTCTGCATTTTTGAGTAGAGTGTCTCTAACTCCCAAACAGTATGGGGTCTTGTTCTCCATTCACCTGACCAGAAACACTTGCACGAAAAAAAAACCGAAAAAAACATTACCTGGGGTAATAAAATCAGAAAATGCAGAAAGAATAGAAAAGACAGACTGTGCAAAAAAACTTGAACCCTACCTAAATACTTAGGAAGACTGAAGCCAAAGGGTTCAAAACCTGCTTTAGTAATGCAAATTCCCCAGGTATTCTTCATAAACCACAGGAAGGGATTGCATTTCATCTCATTTATACAACCTACAGTAAGGGATATAAACATCAGCCCCTGATCAACATTACTAACCCCGGAATGTAAATTCACTGGGTGAAAGCTTTTCTGAGTTGACCTGCAAACCACAGACACATTGAAGACCATCAAATGTGACATTTTAAACTAGAACCATACATGAAGGAATGCAACAGAACATTGGAATACGTTGTGTGCTCACGGTTCTGTGTGTAAATATTCATCTTGTTTTGGAATTCCAGAAATGGGAGAGCATGAAGAACAGAACTTCAAACCTTTAACTTTAAGAAAACACAGCATAGATAAAGTTGGCAAATTTGGGGAAATTGACATGTTTATGTAGAAGGATTAATAATCTCCTGGAAATAGTACAGGATACATTTTGGAAGAGGGAAAGCGTTTTTCAATACTTCTTAAATTCACAAGGTATTTGAGCAAGTTAAGAGATGTTTTTTTTTTTCCTTGTCCTCAGTTCAGATATATGATACATTTCCTTATCCCGAGCAGAACAAACAAAAAAAGGCTTATCTGATTCTATTTGATGGTTAAATTGAAACAAAATGAAATTACATTAAGAATATTTTAAGGCCGAAACCAATTGATTCAATTTATTTGAAAAGCACAACATTAGAGGCAAAAAGTCTAATTTGTAGTTCTAACATGTTACAGCATCTTACAAATGGTGGTATATCGTGCAACAGAGGAAATGTGTATTTTCTTGACATTGGAGAGGTATAGACAAATATGTCCTGCTATCTCAAGTTTAGTCTCTCAAATCCAGGATCTGGGGACAACCAAGAAAAACCTTAAAAAAGATGCTCTGTGCATGTGCCACCCAAGCTGGCTGGGTTGCAGGGCACCGGCTTGTCTTAACAGCATTATAGGCTCCCGTGCAAAGCAGTGTACTGGGAGCCTGCCTACACAACCACTCACAGGAATAAAAATGCAAATTATCGATACAATTAAGCTTATATTTATTGGAACCTCCCACAAATTCAGTGTTTAAAGATTATAAAAACATGCTGAACAGAAGAGATTAATCCACACAAACATTTAGTAGGTAGCAGGGGGAGGCAACTGACATGGAATGTTAAAAATATTAGAAATTTATTATAGCTTTACGGCTTGCCCATGTACAATTAGTACGCTTACGCTGTTCTCGTTAAGGTCAAAATATGTACTTGCAAAGCAAGATCGCATGTACAGATAACTGATATTGAGGTGATTAGTCTTCCTAAACCTTTTAATAAATTGGGTTTGAAGGTTCTGAATAAATCTCCCAAAATAAGATACTGAGAAGATGTCAAGCCTACGGTGCCCCTATGCTCATGTGGCCCTCGGGCAAGTGCCCAGCGTTCCCATGCATTAAGACAGCCATATGCACCTTGTTGACACACACCTTTTTGGCTGTTGTTCAGTATGCAATTGCTCTGGCCCTGCCCCAACCATCACAATTCCACGGCTTCTACAGTAAGAAGTATATTCCAAATGTCACCCATTTGTGGCCAAGTGAAGAGTCTTCTTTCACACATAAACCGCAATGTGATAAATAACAAGAATAAGATCTTCCCTTATTCTGCAGATCCCATGTATTAATGTGATAGAGAATCAATATATTTTGGTACACATAAGATACTCAAGGATTTCTATTATGGGAATTTATATTCTTAATGTATCGCATATGATAACATCTTCCCCATATAAAAGTGACATAGGGTAATCTTGATGAGCAATGAACGACGGTCGCAGTTCAGTTTGAACAAGTTATATGTCACTTTCTACTGAGATTTCATTTGTAAAGGACGATCGTTTAAAGTGGATATCACCTCCGTTACAGAAATTCGTACATATCTGTAAATCTTTTAAAGGCTGTAAGCTCTTTTGAGTAAGAGTATCCAAACTTACTTCCAGTGGATCCATTTTACGACAGTGCAGAATACGCTAGTACATTTTATGTACTCATCCGGAAATTGTTGAAAAGTGAGACGAGAATTGCAATGGGAGACGATTTTCCAATTTGGTTAAAATCTTAAATAGTCATCAATTCTTCATAATTCTGGTTTAGTGAACAACTGCATGTGTCTATTATAAAGACACATTAAACAGTGCCAGCATATACCGTGTTGCTTCACAGTAGGCAAACAAACAATTCATACATAATTTAATAAACAGGTTAAGTGAAAGAAGATGTTAGACACTGCGAGCCAAATGAGCTTACAATCTATATTAATACAAAAATGAGTCTCTGAAGAGGTGGGCAGGAATTTATCTGTGTATCATTATGTTCTATGACATTTCAAAAGTGTATAATCAACCCTTTGGGTGTACCGCGTATTTCATTCTGTTTCAAGATGTCCTGGTCTTTAAAGGGTTATATTAATATCCTATTCCTTTGATATTAGAAAAATGTGCTAAGAAACAAAAAAAAGGACTTTTGTTTTAGTCCTTGGTAAAGTCTTTGATGAAGAGAAATATTTGCCTGTTTTTAGATTCTGAAACAGCAGCAATTTTCGGACAAATAAAAGTGTAATATGCACTCTGCAATGCTCCCTGTCCTAAATCTGAATAACAAATGCTTTGATATAGCACATCAAAGTGAAAATGACTTTATCCCAGCATCGTACGTCGCATTTAGCACTGAGAGGCAGCTCTGGCTGGCTAAAATCAAATTATTCCCGTAGTAACCACATAAATGGTTTGAGATGATTTGCAGAGGATTCTTATTGGCACACAGAGAATGTGACCAGACCTCACAGCCTCGCCGGATAGCTGAGTGAGCATTCAGTGTAACTCGGGTGTACATCCCAGTGGAGAATGTTATGTTCGGAAACAAATGTGTCTTAGCAAGGATCCAGTCTAATGACAGATGTAAACAGGACAGGAATGCACATGGGCCTATTCGCTAAACCCTGAATTGTGGTGAGTGGTGAAGCGATTTTAGCATCTAGTCTAATAGAAACATAGAATGTGATGGCAGATAAGAACCATTCGGCCCATCTATTCTGCCCAATTTTCTAAATACTTTCATTAGTCCCTCGCCTTATATTATAGTTAGGATAGCCTTATGCCTATCCCACGTAGGCTTAAACTCCCTCACTGTGTTAACCTCTACCACTTCAGCTGGAAGGCTATTCCATGCATCCACTACCCTCTCAGTAAAGTAATACTTCCACATATTATTTTTAAACCTTTGCCCCTCTAATTTAAGACTATGTCCTCTTGTTGTGGTAGTTTTTCTTCTTTTAAATATAGTCTCCTCCTTTACTGTGTTGATTCCCTTTATGTATTTAAATGTTTCTATAATGACAGATGTAAACCGGAAAGGAATGCACTATGGGCCTATTCGCTAAACACTGAATTGTGCTGAGTGGAGAACCGAGTCTAACATCCAGTCTAATGACAGATGTAAACAGGACAGGAATGCACTATAGGCCTATTCGCTAAACACTGAATTGTGCTGAGTGGAGAACCGAGTTTAGGAAGTAATAAACCATTTTTCTTTTCACCAAAAGGGGCAGGGAATATTAAGATCTTTCTCTCTGACATTATCAGCTGCTCTTTTTCTCCCGTCTCTCTAGCTATATACATAAATCTCCATCCGTCTGTCCATCCCACATTCCAGGCCCGGGTTCCTTTCAATCCCTTTTTTACCCTGGACTCCAGTACACTGCAGGTGCAAGTTGGTACATCATTATAATATATAAAACACCAACTTATTCTGCAGAGCTGAACAGTGTGTCAATGCAACAGTGTGTCAATGCAACATCTAGTAATTGTGTCTAAAGAAGTTAATTATATAGGAAAAAAGATGATACTCTATCCTCAAAATATGTTCCAGTCTACAGAGGGGTACTGGGGATTGCAAACTCCCTGGAATAGATTTTAGGATAAAGAATAGACTCATTATCAAACATACTGAACTACAGGCATGGATTCTCCATTTTAGGGGGTTGCAGGGATTTGATTTTAAGTTTAGCATACAGTTCGTCCACTAAAGTCTGACATTAGAAATAGTAACTTAAAAAAAATCAAAAAACTGGCAAGCCAAGTTCAGTGAATGGAGGTCATTCTCTAAGACTCTAATCACCCACATTAGCATTAGAATTCACTTACAACTGACCAGTATGGGTGGTTAGATGCAGTAAAGAGATAACAAACATATGCCTATAGGCTAAAACCTCCATCGAAAATTAGATTTTTTTTTTAAATGCAGATTTATGTGATGCATTGCATGTATGCACGCTCCCTCTCATGTGTATTGTATGTGATCCCAGTTAGCAAAGTTACAAGCCCCTTCGATGTGTTCTCAGTAAATCCATCTACATGCAAATAGATTTTTCGAGAGGTTAATGGATAAACGCTATGAAGCAAATGATGTCCCATAGCATTGGTGATTGAGGGACGCATTCATAAAGGTATCTGTAATCAGCTGATATGATATCTAGGTTGTAGGACTAAGGCTAAAGTTGGAACACAAACCTAACTCGGCTTGTTCCCAAATTAGTGGTTCGGTCAGAGTAACTCACTGCTAGTGACTAAATCTTGAATGTTTTTGAGTGGGTACGATAAGAAAAAGTAAATCCAGAAAACTAAACCCAAAATGAATTCAGCCTGATGCCATCACAGATATTGGCAAAAATCGCTTTTCGACAAATTAAATTGGTCTTTCTAGATTTTATCAGCATTTTCTACACATCAATCGACGCCATGTGTTAGAAGCAGTTTTCCAGATATACTTAGTAATAATTCAACCCACTAGCTTCATAACCCGAGGGGAATTTTCAAAGCACATCTAACCCTTTTTTGGTCTCCTGATCCATACTCCATTTGACAGAACGAGATCAGCGAGGAGAAAGAAGGGGTAAAGACTGGATTACTCATTTCGAGTCTCATTAGAGCAGAGCTAGGCAACTTCATTTTTGGTGGCCACGAACTCTCTGTATTTCACCGAGATTCTGACTTCTGCTCAAATGAGTGAATCACTGGCTCAGTAAATCCAAAGTGTACAATTTATTTGTATTTATAGAGCAGAATTCACAACTTGCTAGCACTCATTCCTATTAACACTTGCAGGTTGCTAACTACACTAAACTTGCTTTCCTGTTCACATCAGGAAGCTTTCATCATGTCAGTGTTGGTTTTATCATATCTCACTGATTACTCAAAGTGTGTAGCCACACACAGTACATCAGTGCATATATATATATATATATATATATATATATATATAAAGAACACTTAAAGCGCTATAACCACTGTAGCCCTCTGCAGTAGTGATGGTGCTAAAGGTGCTCTGGTGATCTCCCAGACATAAATGTTCAAATCAGCTTGACAAATTACCTGGGTTCTTCCAGGTCCCGTGGCCACACTGCCTGATTATGGATTCTCCTGCAAGAAGCTGAGCTAAGCATGGCCGTGCAGCACCGCTCTCAATAGCGAAGAATGTTAACTGACCAGTCTCAGCCAATGAGCATGCATTATCTCTTTTGTCACTTCGTAACAATATAATAAACATTTATAAAGGATAGAATATATTTATACATTCATACAAACATGTGAAATAAAGATAAACAACCTTAACAACTACCTAAAACCCGATTCTGTCTGGACCAAGAGGTTTTTTTTCCTTTTTCTTTCTTTCCCTTTTCCTCATGCTTTCTTCACTTTTATTAATCCCAAAATATCACACCTTCACCATTTCAACTCCTTAAGAGCTCCTCCCTTAAAAAAGAGGGGGGGGGGAAGGTAAAAGAGAAATCCAGGCGTGCTTAGCTCAAGAGAAACATCCAGCTTCCAGTGGAGAACAAACCAGATGCAGTGCAGGTGCCTGGTGGGTCCTGCGCTGTAGATGTCAACAAATATCCCTGGGAGGGCACTCCAAGCACCATAACCACTACAGCAAGGTGTAGAGAGTATTGCGATTGGAAATCCATAATTCTATTCATAATGGTGTGCACATAATGTGAAATATACTTTAATACTGTCATGTCAGCATCTTTTAAAAAATTATTCTGCCTTTATAAGCCACAGACAATATTTTAAAGGGACATTCCAGACCCCTAAAGCACTTTAGCTTGCTGAAATGTTTTGTGTGGAGAGTTTGTCCTCTTTTTCTTATTTTACAAAAATTGCAGGTTTCAGTAGAAATTGGCATGTTTATAAATTAACTTTGTTACACCCCCATGGCTGTCAATCAGACAGCTAGTACCATTGCTTCCTGGTTGGGTTAGCTCCGTGGAGCTAAACTCAAGAGGCAGCAATTGTCCACAGCACCTGCTTTGCAAATACTTCTAATTGAGAAGTCATTTGTGACGGCTGATGGCATTGGACAAACGTTGATGGTGGAGCTCTGCCTTTTGTCAAACTCAGGCTTTACCATAAGACAAAGTAGTCTTGATCAATATTCCATAAAGAACATATCGTGAAATGGTGAAAAGTGACAGATCTGATTTAATAACTCTAATAGCTCCCCAGAAACAAACAGTCTTTTCTTTCCAAAACTCCTCCGTGTTAAGTTAAATGCGGAGCACAACTTTCATTAAGTAAAACTAAGAAAAATATACATAGTATCATAAGAAAGTTTTGGGATTTCAGGTTCATTTTAAATAAATACCCTTGAGCCATTTAGTTTAGGTGTCTATTAATGTAGCTGAAACATCCAAAGGGACTAAGAATAAAAGAATAACAGTAACAATCTCTCCATGCTTTCATTAATATCCCTTTCACTGATAGCCGCTAACCTATATGAAAAGAGCATCGTTTTTTTTTTTTTTTAGAAATGTTGCTCTCCCGATTCCATAACAAAAGATAAGAAAGGGTTCCTTGACAGATAGGCACAGATTTTGTCTTTGGCCATGGCCATGATTTGCCTGGCCATGATTTATTAGATATATATTTTGATTTAAAGATCTATACATTTCCACATTCATACAGTCTGTGCACTCCCCTCTCTCAATGGAAACTGAAAATAGTTATAGCTGTTTCCAGTTATAGCTACTTTCAGATCTGTTCACTGAACTCTGAAATGTAGTGACTTGGAATCAGACTACTATAAGTACCAAAGCAAATTTAGCTTAATGAAGCAGTTATGGTGTACAGAACATGCTCCTGCAGTCTCACTACTCAATTCTCTGCCATTTAGGAGTCAAGCCACTTTTTTAATGCAGCCCTAGCCACACCTCCCTGCATGTGACTTACACAGCTATCCTAAACACTTCCTGTAAAGAGAAATCTAATGTTTGAACTTCCATTATTGCACATTCTGTTTAATTGAAAATGTTTATCTTGTGCCCTGTTAATAGCTTGCATGAGTCTTCTGTGTTTGATTAAAGTTCAATTAACAGAGCAACACATAAGAATTTCTAAAGTAAACACACTGTACTGTCAGATCGGATTAAAAGCGAAACCATTTATTTTTTTTCATGCAGGCCGTGTGCGTCACAGACAGGAGAGGTGTGGCTAGGGCTGCATAAACAGAAATAAAAGTGATTTAACTCTTAAATGGCAGAGAATTGAGCAATGAGATGTCAGGGCTAGATCTATTTCAAAGAAATTTGATGTCAAGATTGATACAATTTCAAATATACTTAAAACAGAGACTCATATTTAAAAAAATCATATTTAAAATATGGTGAACACAAGCTGCAGGTGGATTTTCACCGTTTTTTTCCGTGGTAGAATTTCCAGATAACTGATGGGTCCCATTTAAGACCGCATTGATTTTGTCATTGTGCAGGAAATACTGTAGACAACAGGATTCCTGTAGACTTGTTGTTCAACTCAATCATGCAGTTTTCCCATGAAAAATAAATGGTGTAATTTGGCGGAAAAGAAATCAGGAGAATTATAGTGTTAGTTTCCATTTGTAGTTACCCCGCTAGCGCTTTTTCAACATACTATACGACTCTGTTGGAAACAAAGGGCACTATTGAGGATCAAGTTTGATGTCGACGTTGTATAGTATTTTAGGGGTTACAGTTGTGAGAGCTTCGGGCAGCTTGATGGGTATACAATCATGTGACTATAAGCCCAACTGAGCTCATGAAAGGAATTGTTTCCACCGTTCTAAAGAAAGGCTTTCATTAATCCCCAAGGGGAGGGGAAACATTTTTTTTTTTCTGAAAAATGTTGATAATTCAAACTCAAAGAATGTGTAAGGGAGGAAAAAAAGGTCCAAGTGACAATGCCAAATTAAAGAGAGCATCAGCCTTCGATGCACACAATTTCTTTATTGGATTTTCCACTTCAAAGCTGCACACTCTGTAGACAAAACACCAAACAAACAGCATTGGATTGCAGAGGAATTCACTTACATAAAAAGAAAGAAAAAAACAGAAATGCAAGAACATGGGTTAGGACATTATAGGGGCTATATGAGTGGAAGAATTTTAGTTAATAAACATTCAAGGCCAGGGCTCCTTAATCATTGCGGAAAACTTTCAATGATTTGACTTGAAGACGATTTTGCAGACACGCCATTCCCTGGCACCTTATATCGCTGGCTCTGAAAAAAGATTCCCAAATTCTGTGAGTGGGAAACCACATTTATTGTTTTTTCCTACAAAAATATAATTATCCGTGTACGGTATCAGATGACCTGATGAATATCAAATGCTGACAATAGCAAGCATTACGTTAAATCCCTCACTATCGCCATAATTTATATCATCACTAGCACCAACTAGTAAACCCTAGGAGAATGCACATTTTTGGCAACTTATTTGTATGCTTCTATAATTTATTTCTCACATTCATTTTATTTACACTAACATTGTATGTGCGTGTATAGGTGTGTGCATAGTTGATAGAATGAAGCTTGTTAGAGTTTGTCTCTGTTAATTTTTGTATGTCAGTTACTGGTTGTCTTATATATCCCCATTCTAGAATTGTAAAGCACAGCAGAATATGTTGGCGCTATATAAATTATAACAATATGACTGATTGCTTGAGGTAAACTTAGAGACGGACAGGCAATGAACAGATAGATAGATAGACAGACAGACAGACAGAGAGATAGATACATACATGTATACATAGACAGACAGGCAGATAGGTAGACAAACAGACGGAAAGACATAGCCTGTTATAGGAAAGATTACTAAAATTTAAGCGGACCTCCCTGATCCATTGTACAGCGCGACGGGGTTTGCTGGCGATATATAAATAATAAAATAATAATATACACCAACTAGTGGAGCGCTATATAAATTTAAAATATAAGGTAAATAGAGGGGCTCACTTACCCCATCAATTTAGTGTAATAACACACTTGGGGATATATACTTGGAGACACATATAAAGAGCAAATAACTAAGAAATATATGGTGCAGATGGTCTTTAGCAGTAATGGGTGATAAAAGTGAATAACTAGAACCACTCACATGGTCTGGAGCCTACATGGAATTGGCTCCGTTAAATAAACCTTGTTGCTCTTATTTTACTGAGCCAATACCATATAGGCTCCAGACCATGTGAGTGGTGCTAGTTATTCACTTTTATCACCCCTCTATTTACTTTATATTTTACATTTATATAGCGCTCCACTAGTTGGTGTATATTTTATACCATATATTTTTTTATTCCACTTTATGTGTTGAGCTGCTTTTTGAGTATTCCACTTTATGTGTTGAGCTGCTTTTTGTTTAGGCACTATATAGTATCACTCACTATCTCTGAAAAGAAATAGGTTTTTCTGTTTTTGTTAAAAAAATAATAAAATAATAATAATAATAATATTTACCTTTCATCTAGTTTTATCGTTGTTCACAGATTGAACTATTCTTGGATGATGGTCAGAATTTCAGATTTTCGAACCGCCATGTAGACTAATCATGAAACAAACTACTTTTGCAACGAATGAACATGTTTGTTGTGATTTGTTATTTGGAGCGCCACCCATGGCAACAGAAAAGAGATGAATGATGGCTAGGGGACAGCCATTAAATGTTAATTTTATTCACAGATCAAATGAGAAGTGACCAATAATGGGGGGAAAGGCCGAGCAGTATAAAAATCTATATTGTATATTTCATAAATATATCTAAATGTGTAAATAGAGATTTATCACTGCTCTCCCTTTATTGGCTACTTTTTCTCACGTGATTCGTGAACTAAATGGCGTGCAAATGCTCCTATCTGTGTACTGTAAAATATATACATCAGGGACGTATTAGCCGCGAGGCAAACAAGGCATTTGCCTTGGGCGGCATTTTCCAGGGGGCGGCAAAAAAGCCGCCCCCAAACGCCCAGGGCAAATGTCTTGTTAGCCTTGCGGCTAACAGACATGCCGGATGGGCTGGCTGTTAGGCGCGGGCGGCAGTGGCGAGGGAGCACTTTCCCCTGAGCTCTCTGCTCAGCTCCCTCACGCGCCGCCCGCAGAGTGAGGCTGGGAGCCGGAATATGATGTCATATTCTGGCTCCGCCTCCCAGCCTCACTCTGCGGGCGGCGCGCGAGGGAGCTGAGCAGAGAGCTCAGGGGAAAGTGCTCCCTCGCCACTGCCACCCGCGCCTAACAGCCAGCCAAGCAGCCCGACCAGCAACACCAGAAAGAGAGAGAACCCCCCCAGCATTCCTAAAGGTAAGGAGGCTGGGGGGGGTTGTTAAATAAATAAAAAAAAAGTGAGTGTTAATGTGAGTGAGTGTGTTTGTCTGCTAGTGTGTGTCTCTTAGTGTGTGTGTCTGTCTCTTAGTGTGTGTGTCTGTTAGTCTGTCTCTTAGTGTGTGTCTGTTAGTGTGTGTCTGTCTGTTAGTCTGTCTCTTAGTGTCTGTCTCTTAGTGTTAGTGTCTGTCTCTTAGTGTTAGTGTCTGTCTCTTAGTGTCTGTGTGTTAGTGTCTGTCTCTTAGTGTGTGTTTCTTAGTGTCTGTCTGTTAGTGTTAGTGTCTGTCTCTTAGTGTCTGTCTCTTAGTGTGCGTCTCTTAGTGTGCGTCTCTTAGTGTGCGTCTGTTAGTGTGCGTATGTTAGTGTGCGTCTGTTAGTGTCTGTCTGTTACTGTCTGTCTCTTAGTGTCTGTCTCTTAGTGTCTGTCTCTTAGTGTGCGTCTCTTAGTGTGCGTCTGTTAGTGTGCGTCTGTTAGTGTGCGTCTGTTAGTGTCTGTCTGTTAGTGTCTGTCTGTTAGTGTCTGTCTCTTAGTGTCTGTCTCTTAGTGTCTCTTAGTGTCTGTCTCTTAGTGTCTGTCTCTTAGTGTCTGTCTCTTAGTGTCTGTCTCTTAGTGTGTGTCTCTTAGTGTGTGTCTCTTAGTGTGTGTCTGTCTCTTAGTGTGTCTGTAAGTGTGTGTGTCTGTCTGTCAGTGTGTGCCTGTCTGTTAGTGTGTGTCTGTTAGTGAGTGTGTTTGCCTGTTAGTGAATGAGTGTCTGTTAGTGAGTATGTTCTTCCACTAATTTTCCCAAATCTTTTTCTCCGGACGAAATTCTGCCGTTCCCAAATTTTCTCTTTTTATTTTGGGATGGTGTGGTTTGTTCTAAATGAATTTTCCCTCTTTGCAGAAGTCTCGTTTTCAGTTTGTCATCGTCCGAGTTCTTACTCCCAGCAAATCACATGGACTACATGGGACACTATGCATGCATGATGACCTCTACCATGCACCCATTATTACAAATATACCTTGTAAGCAATGAATCCTTGTGCATTTCACCAGATTGTATAAAAGACCTCTGTATGTGTTATTATTTCTCCATCAGAAAACATTCTAATAGCCTCTTCCCACTACGCGTGAAGTGCATTCATCAATAGGAATATGTGGGAGCCATTTGCATACTGAATGGTAGTAAGGGGAAGTGCTTTATTTTAGACTGTGAATACTTTCTCAATGTATTTAAATATATGAGGGCTCTTTCCAACTAAAATGGTAATTAAAGGAGGATTGATTAGCAAACTGTTAACTTGAACAGGAAACCAAAGATTGGCTTAAAATCTCAATTGTAGCCATTTCATGACCTGTAATAATGAGGTACACCAAGGCATGATTTTTATTTATTTAATTTTTTTGCACAATATTATAAAATAAATGGCTAAATCTGCCCCACAACAGGGCTTTCTAACCTGGATATAAACAAACAAATAAGGGATGTCCCTTTGTTTGTTTTTCACACAAGGTGATTGTATTAGACAGATCAATTGTGTCTTTGCATTATGTAAAATATAATGTGCTTTGTAATTCAAACCGACGGCCCATGTGGGGGAGCTTTGAAGAGTTGCTGCTTCATAAAATAAAGTTTAAAGGATACTCTGTCCTGTCTGTAGGGAGTCAGACTGTCTTTAAAGTTTACACCACCGCTGGTGCCGGGACACAAATAAACACAATCCCAGGCCTCCTGTATAAAGGACATCCTCTCTAATGATCGCAAATAGACCTGGTTTTATGAACCAGAGAAAGCTGAAAAGCACATGTTGAGATCACAGAGGACAATTTATCTTCTCATTGAGTAAAATAAACTAGTGGGCAGTCTGTTTGCTCCCTCCCATTACCATTAGTTTATTTATGAATACAATGTAAACCTCTACAGTATGCAATGTATGGATAGACATAACTACTAAAGAACCTCTGCAATAATGCAATAATGAATGTGGCACAGATCGCAATTCATAACTCCTTTCATAGCAAAAAAAGTAAATAAACACTGAATTAATAAATAATTTCTTAACAAATATTAATGTACGAATAAGCCAAAAGAAGAGGTACAACAATGTTCTTGTTCTATATAAAATTGGAAAAAATAACAGTATGCAAACAGTTTAAAGAACACTCCGAGCACCATAACCTCTCAGTGTTTTGTAGTGGTTATGGTGCCAGGAGTGCCCCGACGCTGCCCCATTGTGAGGAGACAGTCTGTTTTAGAACAGTTTGATTTCTTGCTTGGGATCCACTGGATGACGCTCACTGCCTCACTTCTTCCCACGGAGAGCTGGAAGCAGGGCTGCTATTAGGTCTCTGGAGGGAAGCTCTGCAGTTTACGAGGGAGCCATCGAGTGATCGCTCTCAGCAAATGAGCAACGTCCTGCACTGCTAGGCTCAGCTCAGACAGACACTATCCTGCTCTCTGCCTGAAATAGGGGAGATAGGGAGTGGTGGCAGGCAGAAATCAACCTGTTATAGAATGGCTTCACTACTTACAAAGGGGGGATGGGACACTATAACCACTGTAGGTAAAGGAACACTTTAGTGTTAGGAATACAATGATGTACACTTAGAGAGCCAGGTAGAACGCCCTATGGCATTTTGGCATTATATAGCCACCAAGCACTTAAAGTATCTGGTGGCGTAGAGCACTATGGTAGTAAAAGTGCCAAACCCTTAGAGTGCCATGTGGTACCTGGCCCAAAACCATTATTAATGCCACTCATTCCTCAGAGTGCCTAGAGGACAATGAGGACATTCAGCATCAGAAAAAAAAAATGCAATGCTTTCCTATAGTGAGGGCCTAATGCACTCGCAGCATTCCCTCGCACCCGCAGCAAGCGCATTAGTCCCCCTGTCGCATGACGTCAGAGGAAGCGGAGGAACATCAGCGCTGAAATCAGGTGTTAAAAAGGTTTACATTCCTAACACTATAGATTACCTTTAAGTTCCTAATCCCCCCAATCTCAAAAATATTTGTGTCACTGTGCACCCTAAACTTCTACCCAATGTAACATGCATCCATTGCATTACAAAGACTGACACAAAATAAAGTGAAATGAAAAAGAAATGCATTATTATTATTTACTCAATTAATAATTAATAAATTAAATGATCAGAGTGTCTGCCGACAGCGCATTGCCATAAGAAAACTTTTTGAAAAACTGTCACGAAGAAAGCACTCCATTTTGCAGAGGGATAATGGATTTAACAGGTGGCCTTGCAAATCTGAGGTTTATGACGGTGGCTCCAGGGAGGAAGACTGACCTTTACAGTCAATCTTTTACCATTCTGAAACCGCTCATTCACGCTCTGGCACTTAAAGGGTTACATATGTAAGAAATACGAGTGGTGGGTTTATGGAAGCAACTACAAGGGGATCCGCGCTACTAAATACGTTGGAGCTTTTTAAAAAATAATTCATATTTACCATCAATCAAA